>NW_027223761.1:3873562-4336662 GCF_028538775.1 Myotis yumanensis | reverse complement strand
GTAATGACTGTCAATTAGAAGCCTGTTGCGTCTGCAGCGCCCGCAGCTCACAGAGGTTTCCCGTGAAACCCTGAGATAATGCAGCTGCCCCGCCCACATGCGCACCGCCGCCCCACACCCAGGATGGGGTCAGGCCCTGGCAGGGCAGAGCCAGCCCCTCAGCTGCCCCACCACAACTGGCCCCACATCTCAGGGAGCTGCCTGGGTGGGAAGAGCCCCTCACCTCCCACCCAGGCTCCCGGTGGCTGTGCTCACCCTGAAATCCACCCCTTACTCCAGCCAACCTAGCGAGCCCAGGGAGGCTCTGCGGCCCCATCCAGCACCCCGCAGCACCCCTCACCGACAGCCGACAGCCGCGCCTCGGCCAGACCTGCCAGGCCTTCCCATCCGGGGTCAGCACTGTCTCGGGTGTCACCTGGGCTGTGGCTCCAGGTGCAGTCGTCCGCCAGGGGGTGCGGTGGGGTGGAGCAGGGGCAGCACCCAGCACCTTCTGCTCTCCCGCCCTCCACCCCTCCAGGCTGGGCCAGGGGTGGTCGGCCACACCCTCAGCCCACACTGCAGCTCCATCCTGCCCGTCCTCCTCCCCTCTCCCTGCCACTGTTCCCTGGGGATTCCTCCTCTTCTCTCTCCCAGGCAGATGGGCACAGGCACCGTCAAGAAAGACAGGTCTAGCCCTGGTGGGAGCGTTGTCCGTGCGCCAAACGTTGTGGGTTCGATTCCTGGTCAGGGCACATACCTGGGTGGCAGGTTCAATCCCCGGTCGGGGCGGGTGCGTGAGATGGCTGATGTATGTTTCGCTCATACATCGATGTTTCTGTCTCTCCCTCCCCCTTCCCGTTTCTCTAGAATCAGTAAAATATACCCTTGGGTGAGGATTGAAGGAAAAAAAGAGAGACAGGTCTAGATAACGTTGCCAATGCTGTGTGGCTGGCACCTGGGACCACTCCCAGGACCAGGTGAGAGAGGGTCACATGGGTGCCCACTCCTGCCAAGCCCCCTGCAGTTCTGAGCACCAAGGAAGCCCAGACCAGAGGCAGGAGGTGGCACCCAGGAGGCGGGACAAGCCAGGCCAGGGTCCCTGCCAGTGCTGCTGGGCGGGAGGGTCCCTGAAGACAGAGGGTGGGCCAGGCGGGGGTACTGGGTGGGGGTGGGGGTGGGGCCGCCGGGCCCAGCGCCCCGATGCATGGTACTGAAGGGGTTCCTGGCACTGCCTGGAGGCGCCACGTCACCTGAACAGAAGGCAGAGCCCTTGCCAACACTCCGATGCTCCCCACGCGTGCGGCTCCTGCCAACGCAAACGCTGTATCTCAACGCCGTTAATTTACATTTTGATTCGACTTTCTTAATTTTACTTCAACTTCGAGCGACTCCAGTTTGAGAATCATTTTAATGTATTTATCTGTGAGGCAATTTGTTAAATAACCCCCAAGACTCGGCGGCTTTCCGTTCTGCGCTTTTATTGCGAGGCGGTTTTCGATCGAATTAGTCGTCAGGGTCCCTGAGTGCCTTGTAACGGGGATGAGCTCGCTGCCTGCCCACTCGGAAGTCGGGGGCCGCTGCTCAATGGCCCGGAGCAGGAAGTGCTGCTCGCTCCTCCCGGGCCCTCGGTGCCCGTTCTGGGGGTGCGCAGGCGGGCACAGCAGGAAAGCGCATGGCTCTGGGGCCACCCCCGTTCCCAAACTGGGCTGCGCCCACCCGACCCCCAGGGGTGAGTCCGAGCCTGTCCTGTCTGGGACCGCTTGGCCCCAGATGTGCACGACACAGCATGTCCTGCTGTCACCCCACCCCGGGGGCAGCAGAGCAGGGAGTCAGCCTGGGCTCTGCTTTGGGTCTCTGAGCCTCAGGGGGGGCGGGGGAGTGCTGGGCAGTTGGTGAGGGCTATCCCCCCTCATTCTGTTATTGGAGCCGGTATCCGCTGGCTGTCGCCTGGGCTGGGGCCTGATTTGTGAGCTGAAAGGCGCGGGGACTGAATCTATATTTCATTTTCACGTCAGCAGCTGTTGTTTGTTTGATAATGGACTCCCCCTCACCACTCTCCAGGGAGACGGGGAGCGGTGGGGCCGGGGGCCGAGAGAGAGGCCTGTGGTTCAGGCTGGAGCGGGTGCCCTGGAGCACGGCCGGCCCTCCCTGCCCGGCTCTCCCTGCCGCCTCCAGGAGCTGCACGTTCCTACAGGTGGGCACGCTGGCTCCCACCCCGCCAGCCCAGCTGTCTGGCCTCCAGCAGGCCCTCAGTCAGCCGAGCCAGCCCCGCCTGGGGCATGTGGGAGACTTCCCTCCCCCCTCAAACCTCATGCGCCCCTCCCGGAAGCTGCCCACCCCCGGCCATGGACACCTCACTCAGTCTCCCCAGTGACCACCCAGCAGGAGGGAGGAGGCCCGGATGCTGGTGGCGCTCTGCCCCTCCCCCGAAGCGCCCGGCAGGGGCTGCCACCCGCAAGTGTTCAGCACCCGCCTGCCCTGCACTGGCGGCAGCGCAGCCTGCGGTTGTCAGTGTGGGCGCTGGGGCTGGACGCCTTGGATCCCCACCCTCGCTCTCCGGCTTCAGGGCCTTAGGCATCTGCCTTGCAGGCGGGCAGCCTTCTGGACAGTGGGGTCCTCAGAGGAGCGTCTGAGGATGAAATGGGTCCAGGCTCAGACGCTCCTGGAGGGCAGTGAGCCTCGCCATGTCCCCACCTTGGGGGCGCAGGCCTCCTGAGCAGGTGGCTCTTTAATGCGCCTCTGCAGCCACCAGCAGGTCCTCCTCCTCCATCGAGGCCCAAGGCGCTGGCTGTGCTCTCCCCTGAGCTGCCCACCCCTCTATGCTGGGGTGAACCCAGCTGCACCCCTCCCCATGCGGCCGGCTGTGCACTGAGGGGGGGGGGGGGTCTCTCCTTGTCATCGGCGCAATCTTCTCTGGCTCAGGGCAGACTCTCCCTGCGTGCTGCCCTGCCGCCTCAGTGAGGGTTTGGTTTGGAGGGAAGGAAAAGAGAGGGAGGGAACGCTTCGTAAAGGGGGCCCCGGCTCAGCGCCCTCCAAGGCCCCGGCCGCCCTGAGCCCAGCCCAGCCTCCCACAGGCCTGCCCCTGCCCCAACCTGCCGCCCGCCGGCCTCACCTCTCTCACGCTCAGCACTCCCCACGCTTCCCCTCTCGGCTCCCCTCCTCGGCCTCTCCCACCCCAGCCCTGTCCTGAAACGCTGCCCCGCACCCCTGGCCCTGGCCCAGCACCTCACCTCCAGGCCTGTGTGCAGCCCATTTCTCCTGTGGAAAACCTCCCAAGGCCCCAAGTCTGGGTCACATGCCTGTCCTGGGCTCCTTCGTCCAAACTCCTGTCCCCGGCACTGTCCCTGCCCTGTGTCTGGCCTGTCCCCCATTAGGACTACTTCAGGGAGTGGGGGGCACAGCCTCATCTGTCTCACTGACCCCTGGTGTCCCTCCCGCCTGACACGTGGTGTGTGGGCTCCGGAGACAGGCAGCGAATGAATGAATGAATGAATGAATGATTACGGTCCTAGTGAAACTCCGGGCTCCTGGCCACTGAGTGCCCGAGGTGTTGGCTGGCAGCCCCCTTTCTGCCAGCCTCTCTGCTGGGTGGTGGGTGCCAGGCCTGGCTGCCTGCTGGGGAGCAGGGGCGAGGGGCGGGGCGCACGCAGAGAAAGCCCCCTTGCGTGTAGTGTTTAATGTCTGCACCCTGCTCTGATGCTGTCCGGACACACACTGGGTTTTAATAAGGCCAGAGAGCAAGAAGCCAGCTCTGCGGCAGCCAGCAGGCAGGCCTTGGGTGAGGGCCATGCGTCGTGTGCACACGCTGGCCCTGCATGCCCGGCCAGGCAGGGCCCGAGGCCTCCGGCTCTTTGGCCAAGAGAAAACGGGCTGGCAGTCCATGTGGGAGGAGAAGGCGGAAGCGTCGGGATCCAGGGTCCCGCCCTCGGGCCCCCCCACCCCCCCCCCCCCCCCCCCCCCCCCGTGCCGACCCTGCTCGGCCTCCGGAGCTCACGTCTCCTCCCTGGGGCGTCAGAGGCATCGGACAGGTCTGCCCTCGGTGAGGCTCGCCCATGGGTGAGACCCCACCCCCACATGAGCGGGGCGCGCGTGGAGCCAGCACCATGGCTGGCTGGCTTTCTGTCCTCGAGGCCCAGGCCGTGGCAGTTTGGGATTTCTTCCCCTTTCACTGATGTTTTATTCATGTAAACCCAGCCTGCATCTGTCCTCAGGAGGAGAGGAGGAAGGTGCAGGAGAGCGAGAGCTGGAGGGGCTGGGGAGACAGAGGGGGTGAGGGGCAGAGGGGGTGGGGGGCAGAGGGGGTGGGGCCAGAGGGGCTGGGGAGACAGAGGGGCTGGGGAGACAGAGGGGGTGAGGGGCAGAGGGGCTGGGGAGACAGAGGGGGTGAGGGCCAGAGGGGGTGGGGGGCAGAGGGGGTGGGGAGACAGAGGGGGTGGGGGGCAGAGGGGCTGGGGAGACAGAGGGGGTGGGGAGACAGAGGGGGTGGGGGGCAGAGGGGCTGGGGAGACAGAGGGGGTGGGGGGCAGAGGGGCTGGGGAGACAGAGGGGCTGGGGAGACAGAGGGGGTGGGGAGACAGAGGGGGTGGGGAGACAGAGGGGGGTGGGGGGCAGAGGGGCTGGGGAGACAGAGGGGGTGGGGGCAGAGGGGCTGGGGAGACAGAGGGGGTGGGGAGACAGAGGGGGTGGGGGGGCAGAGGGGGTGGGGGCAGAGGGCTGGGGAGACAGAGGGGGTGGGGAGACAGAGGGGGTGAGGGCCAGAGGGGCTGGGGAGACGGACCTCACTCGGGATGTGTGGGTGTTCGTCGCGGTTCAAAGCCGGGTGCCTAGGAAGAGCCAGCGAAGACGCACACTCCCCCGGCTGCCTGACAAGAGGAGCTGTCACTCGGATGCAGTTCATTGTCACCTCCTGTTCTAGCGCTGGTTCCTTCTCAAACCTCTCCACAGCTCCCGGGGCGGGCCGGCTCCTCCGCCGCCCTCTGCCACCCTCTCTGGGGCCCAGGAGGAAGCAGGAGGCTTTGTCTGTGCTAATTGCGTTGTTAGAGCGAAGGTGCTTGCGCTGGGCTGTCTAATTTGGGGCCTTTATTAAACATGATCGCTGGCTGACAGGCGGCGGGGAACCAGCCATGGCTGTCGTGGGGGAGCCGGGTTCCGGCAGATGCCGAGGTGCGTGTCCCCGCTCCCCACCGCCGGCCCCTGCTCTTGCTCCTCACCCCGACAGCACACACAGAGGTCACCCACCCCCCCTCCTGCAGAGGTTACCCCTATGAGCTTCAGCCAGCGAGGGGCGGGGTGGGGGGTTCAAGGAGGGTTCCCCCTAATGGAGGCTTCCTGGGGTGCCCTTTCCCCACCCCTTGACGAACTCCTGTCCATCCTTCAAGAAAAGCACATCCCCTCCTAGGAAGTCTTCCCCCTCCTCCTCCTTCGCCACATGGCTTCCCTGGTGGCTGGTATACAATGGGCTGTGATTTTAGTTGACACATGTCTGCCATTTCCGATGCGCAAGCAATCCAGGTGCTTTAAAACCATTATTCCCGGAGCCAATGTTAACCCTACGGAGAGCAGAGCACGCCGGTATCACCCTCCACGCTGCCCAGATGAGGAAACAGGCACAGAGAGGCTGAGCACCAGCCCAAGGGCACACAGCGTAGTCCCCCTGGCCCCTCGGCCCTGCCCTTGGATCACTGCAGTGGCTTCATTCTGTTGCGGCTGCACGACAGCATCTGAGCCCTCACACCACCCTGTCCCCGGCCAGGACTTTCCCTCCAGTTATCTTGTTTACTCTCTCGCGGCCGCAGCCGGAAGGGGGGCAGGAGCCCTGTGCCCCTGCAGCTGTGGTGTCCCTGGCCAGGCCAGGACACAGGAGCGGCGCAGGGCCAGGAAGGGCTGGCCTGGAAGGCAGTGCCGGGTGGAGCGTCCTGCCTGCCTTCCCCAGCCTGCGGCTGGTTTAGGGGTGGCACTCCGGGGCCTCAGCCCGGTCCGGCCTGGAAGCACTGAGCGCCTTTAGCACCAAGGGCTTTCGTGCAGAGCAGTGGGGGGAGTAGGGCTCCTTTCCTACCCGGTGGGGATCTGTGAGTCTCGTCAAACGTCAGCATCTGTCAGCGTGGCTCCACCCTCAGTGCCTAGAACTGTGCCTGCGCCTGGTGGGTGTTCAGTAAGCCCCACCGAGCTGAATCTTACACTCACCCCAGTTTAGGTGCCAGAGTGTAGGAGGAGGCGGGGTTGAATTGGCTGAAACTGACTTCCTCCAGGCCCTTGTTGGGTAGGAGGCTGCCTTCCTCCTCCCCTTCTCCCCGCTTTAGAATGCTCAGGTTCTCCCAGGGTGTGGGCAGAGGGCTTGGCAGCATAAAACTCCAAGATCTGAGATATCTCTGCAGAAGCTGAGCTGTGTCAGCCCACAGGCCCATCACTTGCTCACAGGTTCAGGAGCACCTACTGGGTGCCAGGCACTGTGCAGTGCTGCTCCCAAAAGCCGGTGGGAGGCGCAGCCCTCGCAGTGTGGCAGGACCAGGCCCCCGTGTAAAAAAACAACTGTGATGCCCAGTCAGGGAAGCGCAGAGGAGGGACCCCTCTCTGAGTAAGTTCAGGAAGGCTTCATGGAGGAGGGAGCATTTGAGCAAAGCCAAGAGGACATCTCCAGGCTGAGAAGGGGCCAAGGCATGCCAGGTAGAGGCTCAGGCCAACAGCTCAGAGGCATGGACAAAGCAGCACTTGTTTGGAGAAGTGGTCACAGAAGCACCAGGGAGGAAGGCAGTCCCAGAGCGTCTCATTTACTCTGAAAAGCTGGAACGTGGTGTGCCATTGAGGGATGCTCCCAAATGTGCCTGGCTGCTTAGCGTGGGGTCAGAAGGAGGCGCTGTCAAAGGCAGATTAGGGCCCTGACCGGTTTGGCTCAGTGGATAGAGCGTCGGCCTGCGGACTGAAGGGTCCCAGGTTTGATTCCGGTCCAGGGCATGTACCTGGGTTGCGGGCGCATCCCTAGTAGGGAGTGTGCAGGAGGCAGCTGGTCCATGTTTCTCTCTCATTGATGTTTCTAACTCTCTATCCCTCTTCCTTCCTCTTGGTAAAAAATCAATAAAACATATTTTTAAAAAATAAATAAATGTAGATTGGGGACCCCACTCACAGATCATCCAATTTGGCAAGTCCAGGTGGCACCGAGGACTGTCCATGGCTTTGATGGCAGTTCCGAGCCACGGACTGGCTGCCCAGGGGGGGCACTATGGGGTCAGAGGCAGGTGACTTGAAAGCCCACGCCACGGGGTGCAGGGGGGATCCCAAGGCCCCCGAGGCTGGGCCGGGGCCTGAGCAGACCAGGCCCCCTCCTCTTCCCTGCTCTGCCCTAGCGGCAGGGCCTTCCCCTCCGGCTGGGGGCAGGGACGGAGGCGCAGCGTGCACGAAGGGCGGGCGGCGGCAAAGTCAGCGCGTGGCGCATCAATCTGCCCTGACAGCCAGCAAATTACACCGCGTGATCGCCAGATTACTCCAAATGCATTTATTACAGGGGTTAGAAGCGGGGGACTTATTTACTGGCAAATCCATACTCATTACAAGACTCAGCCTAGCCTGGACTGAAAACAGCTCAACTGAAACAAATAATTACCAAAGTCCTTCCAGCGCAGCTCTCAGGTGGTTGGGGAGTGGGGTGTGCGTGGGGTGTGCCTGGCCTTGGCAGGAAGTAAAGGGAAGAGGCCAAGGTTGAGGATGGGTGAGCCGGGAAGGGCCACCACCCCACCTAGGTCATGAATATGCAAATGAGTCCCAGGGCAGGGCTACACCCGCGGCCCAAGGGCTCTCTCCACCTCTGGGGGCTTGGGGTGGACTCCAGCGGAAAGTGTGTTGGGGGGCAACCTGGGGCTCCCAAAATTTTTAGACTGGGCCTTGGAGAGGCGGTTCGAGTCCCGAATTTTCCAGGAGAAGAAACGCTGAGCTAGGCACAGAGCACAAGCCCCCAAGTTGTTGAATGAATGAAAGGCCTACTGAACAAAGCAGAGCCCAGACAGGCCTTGCCCGGTCCCGCAGGCTGGGGGCGCGTGGAGGGGCAGCTCCTGGGGTGTCGCTGGGTTGGGGTCTAGTCTAGGCATCCCCTTCACAGGCACACGCAGCTCTGACCCTGCAGCCACGGAGCTGACAGACGCCAGACATCTGTGGGGAGTAGACCTGGGACGGACTGGATTCTCAGGCTCCACACACCTCCTGCACCCACCGGGGTCACTGGGCTTCCAGAAACAAAATCAGTCCAAATGTGACTTTTTAGAACTAGCAGAACTCTCCTGGACCACTGCCCCCATTTTGCAGATGAGGGAACTGAGGCCCAGACAGGGGCCAGGCGGCTGTGGTGGGCCTGCGCAGGGATGGAGAGCTCCCCGTCGCGCCAGGCACGCTCTGGCCTTCTGGGCGGCGGTGGCGGCGATCAATGCCCACGTGGAGAGCTGTCAGGCCGATTGAAATGTAGGCTCGGCCTCTCTGCCCGCTGGGCAGATGCTGGCACCGCCACCCGAGCCTTAAATATTCATTCACTTGACAGAACACTAATTAAACAAAGTAAGGTGCATTATTACTTGATTAAATTTTTTTATTGGCAGCTTAATTGGTCTGTTAGTTGCCCCTTAGGGAGTTGTTCGCCGGCTCCCCCCTCCCCGGGCCAGGTGGGAGGGGGCCCCCAGGCTCACTGCACTGCCCTTCCTGGCCCAGGCACCTCTGCACTAGTCTAAGTGAAGAGGTCTTGAGTCCCGCCCCCAGGGGCGTCTGGGTTCCTCTCCTATTGGGTGAAACTGGCAACCAATCAGCACCTAGCATCCGGAGATCCCTTGGAGAGGGATGGACCCAGATTTGGAGGAGAAACTGGGTCTGACTGGCCTGGGGTCTGGAGCGGCTGTGGATCCACCCCTCTCAGTCTGGGCCTCCGTGTCCTTACTTGCACCACGGCCCCCGCAGGCCCCCCGTCCTGGCACAGACACCTCCCTACCCACAGCCTCTGTGCTGCCTGTTCCCCCAATAAGAGAGGAGGTGTTCTGCAGGCAGGGATGGCCTGGGGGACCCCAAGTCCTCAGAGCTGGTGAACCCACCTTCCTGGTCCGGCTTTCCACCCTAGGGGCACCCCCTCCCACCACTCCTGCAGGCAGCCAGACAGCCAGCTCTGCGGGGCCCTCTTGGGTGGGTACTTCACCACCCCAAGTCGGTGGCTGGCCATGTCCACCCTCTGTGGCGCTGGAGTTGTCCGTCCCTTCAGCACTGGCCAAACCCGTGCAAGCCTCAGTGTCCCCAGTGCAAAAGGGTGCCCGTCCTCCTCCAACCAGCAGAGCCCGAGTGCTGGGCACGAAAGGAGAAGGAGGTGCCCTCGCCAGTGGGCAAGCTGAGCGCCCCGAGGTCTCCTCTCCCCCTGTCCTTACACCCACGCTGTGAGGGCGCTGCCCCTGGCACCCCGGTTTAGAGGCAACGGGTCCTGAGGTGCTCAGTGATTTATCCAGAGTCTTACATCCATGGCCCAGGGAAAGGAAGGGGGGAAGGGGGCAGAGGGAAGTTGCTGAAAAGCCGGGGGGGATGGGGGGGAGCAGGCCCTTCTGTGCACACACCCACTTACCAGCTCCTGCGCCCGCTCGGCAAGCAGTGAGCTCCGTTCTGGGACAGGAAAGAAAACGAGGCCTTGGGGGGGGCGGGTGGCCTGGGTCGGTGCGTCACACCCTGACCTCCACCAAGCCCCGCGCAGCCCCTCCCCCACTGCTGGGCCCACTCACCCGCTGCTGCCCTCGCCATGCCCTCCCACCCTCCAGGGAGGACGCGGGCCAGGCCGATGACAGAGGAATCGTCTGGCAGCCCCCGAAGCTGCCACTGGCGAGCAGGAGGCGAGGTAATTGGCATCGCCGGCTGCGGGAGCAGGAAATGAGCGGCCGCAGCGCGTGTGGAGCGGGAAGCTGTTCAGTGTCATCGGCCTTATCTGGGAACAGGCTGCCCAATTACGGGGCTGTGCCCGCCGCACTCGGCAGCTGCCCGCTCCGCTGGGGCCCCCTCCCCAGTGTCCTCACGGCATCCCGGGCCTCGGGCATCTGCTGCCCCTTCTGGAAGGCGAGCGGCAGCTCCCCCAGAGAGGTCTGCCTGGTTCCTCCCACTCCAGGTGGGCGGCTGCAGGCGCCTCCCGACGCAGCCTGGCATAAAGGGGAGCAGCAGACAGGCCCCCCCAAGGCCTCCCACCCGCAGGTGACTGTCCAGGCCCAGCCCTGCTTCCGCTGCCTCCTCTCCTAGGGACCCCTTCAGGCCGAGAGCCAAGATGAACAGTGAGGGGGTCACAGGCTGGCAGGGCTCCCATCCCAGGGCTCCCTCGGGGCCGGAAGAACAGGTTGCCCTTCTCGGATGCCCTGCGCCCTCTACCAGCCACGAAACGAGAGGATTAATAATTCTGTGGGTGGACCGTGCTCAGAAACGCAGCGCCACGGGGGCTGTGGGAGGGTGTCATCTATTAGATGAATAGGACAGTAATGGGTTTGCAATTGTACATCACGCAGCCGGACATTAGCAGCTCGTGCTGTGGCTCACAGATCGGAGGGGGCTGCTGTCCCGGGAGGGCTGCCCCCCTGGCCGGAGGGGACTGGCGAGGAACCTCGCAGTGTTGTCTGGGCAGTCATAGCGCAGGGTGGCATGGTGGAGAGAGTGGCTTTGGGTTTGGACCTGCCTACGTGCAAATCTTGTGACTTCACCACTTGGCGCCTCCACGCCCGCAGGTGTGCAGCGGGGCGCTGCGGCCCGTGCGGGGTGGCCGATGCAGTCAGTGAGGGCTGCGCGCCTCACCTCAGCACAGCACTGAGCACACAGCACCTGCTCAACCATGACTGCCCCTTCCTCCTCTCCCCACAGGAGCCTGAGGCCCCGCTTCTGGGAAGGTCCCGCTCAGATCTGTCGCTAGAGAGAGGGGGGCCCTGCACGAGGGACCCCTCTCTGCAGCCCCTCCCCACCCGGCCCCCCACTGTGGCCAGGGTGCCAGGTGCCCGGGCAGGGCTGCCCCTCACGCACACGCTTCCCTGTCTGACGAGCCCGCCAGCAGGCAGAGGAGGTGCACCTGCAGCCCAGGCCCCGCTGTCGGTCCCGCCCGGCTTCTCCAGCCAGTGGCCTCAGGAGGTCACCCCGGCGCCCCTCTCTTCCCCCAGAGAAGGGACCACGCTGGCCTGTGTGACCTGGAGACCACGGACTCGCCTCCGTGCCCGGCCTCCTCCTCACCAGCTGGAAGGGCCCGGGCGGGCTGGCTATCCCCTCTCTGTCCTCAGAGCCGGCACACAGGGCACCGGGCGGCCACTCCCGTGCGTCTGCTTTCACCTCGGCAGGTGAAGCTGCACTGAGCACAGGGACCCCACCTCCTCAGTCCCCGTCCCGAAGTCCAGCTGCCAGCCAGCAGGCACAGAGCCCTCGTTCCTGCCCTTTCTCCAAGCCGTGGCAGCGGGCTAGCCGGGGCCCGAGTGGCGCAGGGGCCACCGGGCAGCAGGCGCTGAGGGCCAGACGGGCACGGAAAGGCCTGTTGCGTGAGAGCGGGTGTGGTGCAGACTGGCGGCAGGGAGAGGCCGACGGCGGGGGGGAGACTTCTTGCAGGCGGGTGGTAACGGAACGGAGGCCAGAAGGAGGTCAGCACAGGCCTGGGGCTGGGCAGCGATGCCAGGTTGGGAAGGAGGGGCTGGCCATGTGGCAGTGACCCTGTGGGGGAGGTCAGCCCGAGCCTGGAGTCTGGGGGTGTAGATGTGATGGATAAGGACCTTCCCAGGGGGTGGGACAGGCCCCTCCCCGGATCCCCGACTTCAGCCTGGGGTTCAGACGACCCCCACCCACACCAGGGCTGGCCTCCTCCTCCACTGAGTTCTCAGCTGTCCCCAGGAGGGCCCCCAGGGGGCCCATCCCTCCAACAACCCGTTGGCTCCGCATCTTCATCACAACCAGCCCCGCCTGCTGCCACCCAGACGCGGGACTCACCACCCAGCCCCCTCTCTCTGGGCGCTGAGGGCTGGGCTGGGGGCGGGAGAGGGGCTGCTGGCCCCCGACCCCTCGCTGTCACTTACAGACGGAGAGCCGGGCTCTGTCTGTCTCTCCATCAGTCTGTCCGTTCTCTGGTAGACACCCTGTTCCTACAGCTGCTCCCTCCTCCCTACCCTCCTCCCTGCAGACAGCTTAGTGGGCTGTGGGTGTGAATTTCCTCTAGGAGGGAGGGGCTGTTCCTTCTGGCACCGAGGCAGAGCCTGGGCGTGGGGAACAGGAAGCAGTGACGGGGACGGCTGGGGGGACCCTGCAGACCTGGGCGGAGGTCCAGCTCCCTCAGCCTCTCCCCGGGGCTCACCTGCCACTCCCCTGGCAACGCCACACAGGCGAGGGCATCTGGGCCTGGAGGGCCCGGAGACTGAGAGCAAAGCGACTGTGGTCCCAGCTGCCGTGGCTGCATATTAGGGGAAGCTCGGGGGAGCCTCCTGAGCCCCCTCTGCTCCCCTTCCCCCTTCTCCCCAAATACAGCTTCCTGCCAAGCACAAACTGTGCTCCCATTTTGTGGATGGGGGGCCTGAGGCCCAGAGAATCGAGTGCCTATCTTGAGTGCCTTGCCCACGTGGCTGTCAGCAGGAGCCAGCATGGCCGCTGCCCGCCCTGCTGTGCCCTGCCCACTCCGGCTAGAGCACACCCCACAGTCATGAGCCAGGCCTGGTGCTAAGAGCTGTACCCCAACCGATGCCCACTGGCGGGAGGGGAAGCCGAGGCAGCGACGAGCAGGGAACATACAGCACGGCCCCCAGCCAGCCCCGTGCGGACCGTCACTACTGTAGGCACACAGGCCGTGGGAACAGAAGAGCGCGAGGCCCTGCCCCGCAGAGCTCCCTGCCTGGTGGAGACAGACCTTAGACAGAGAACGTCACGTGTGCCCAGTGCCGGGAAAGGACACGGGTGAGACGCTGCCACCCTGGCGGGAGGCATGTGGGATGGGGACAAGCAGACCCTGGTGCCCGCTCTCCAGCCCCCCCCTCCGCCTGTGCCGCCCTCCTGGCCTGTGCAAATTGCCTGTCCCCTGTGGTTCCCGCTAATGAAGAGCCACTCCGCCCGCCAGAGCCCGGGCTGCGTCCAGCTGGTACTGAAAGAGGCGCCTCTGAGCGTGATGGTGGTGCCTGTCCCCATTCCTGTCTCTCACCCACCCCGCGGTGTCCCTCTCAAGATAAACTGGAGGCAAAGCTAGTGGCTGCCCCTCCCCCCTGCCCCGGCCCCAGAGGAGCGCCTCCTCCAGGCAGGCCTCCACTCCTGGCCCTGTCCTGGGCACAGCAGATTAGGGGACAACTAAGGCCCAAGGCTACTCTCAAGACACACTGGTTGGCCCCAGTGAAAGTCAAGTTCTGGACCAGGCTGGGGAAGCAAGGAGGGCTTCCTGGAGGAGACGATGTCAGCCCGGAGAAGGAAGAAAGGGCGGGTGGGAGCCGACTGCAGTGGGGTGGGAAGTGGCAAGTGGGAGCGGACCAACCGTTTTTGAGAAATGTGGCTGTGAAGGGGAGGAGAGACAGGGCAGCAGCTGGAGGGGAGAGGGAGGTTCCGGGCGGTCGTTTTTAACAGGAGACACTAAATGTCCTTAAAAGCTGGCTGGGAAGTGACGCCTGAGCAGGGGTGGCCACTGGAGAAGCAAGAGGATGAGTAACAAAGGCAGGAAGGGGCTGGGCTGGCCAGGTGGGGGTGGAGGCCAGGAGCACTCGCCCCTTGAACAGACGAGGAAACCCAGGAAGGTGCGTTGGCTTGTCCTGGTGACAGACCCTCTGGGGCCCACTGGCCGGCTGCTGGCCTGCACGCCAGGTGCCTCGGGGCTGAGGGGGTGGGAGGAGTAAGGGCCCCGAGGGATCCTTCAAGGAGCCCAGCGCCCACTTTTTGGTGGAAGAAAGGCCACGTGGATGTACAGGGCTGCGTGTTTTCCGAAGTGAAGATCAGGCCCTGCTGAGCACACTCCGTCTCCTGGGGAAGCAGCCGCTGCGTCCCTCAGAAAACTCTTACCAATCCCCGCCGCCAAGCCGTCCTTCCTCCGTCTAACCTGAGTCTCCCCGGTCGTGGCTGAGCCAGCTGCCTCTGTGCAGGCCCCCCCACCCCACCCCACCGCCATTCCTGGAGCAGGCACTGCAGCCCCCCAGGACTGCAGGCCCGGCCAAGCAGCCCCTCCAAATCCTGACCTGCAAGAAACCGTGGGCTGTGACAGCCACATGTGCAGAACCTGGCCTGGTTAATCTGCTTCATTAAAGGCACTAATTAATTGGCTTAATTAAAAGGGTAACCTGGAAGCCGGCAGAGCTACCTCCTCGTAAAGCATGAGGCTGCGCAAAGGCAGCCCTGGAGCTGAAGAGGGAAGCCCCCCAACCCCCCCCCCCATGCCCATCCTGGGGTCCCGAGCCCTGCCCCCGACTTCCTGCAGCTCTGAGCCCGCACGCCGACCCTCTCCCGGCCCCACACGCCCCTCAGTGGGCTCAGCACGCTGGCGGGAAGCGCACACCCCACACCCACACGCGTCCCTTGGCTGCCGTTAAGAGCCCAGAGTGTAAGCGGCTGTTACTAGGCCGAGCGCAGGCAGTTGCAGCCTATAAAGGTTAACAGGCGGGGAGGGAGCGCAGCCTGGCCACACTGCGCCTGGCGGGGGGCGGGGGGCTGAGTGGGCTCTAGTGGGGGCCCTCCTGGCACCACCAGGGCAGAACTCCTCCTGGTAAAGAACCCCTGGGCCAGCAGCTTCCACAGGCACGGAGCTCTGGGAGGACTGGGCTTCAGGGCCGTCCCCACCGCTGAGGCTGGTGGCTGTGGCAAGCCCCTTTGCCTCTCGGAGACCCCCCCCCCTTCTTCCTTTGCAGAATACCTTCCCCCCCAGCTCAGAGGAGAGAGTGCTGGGATCGATTAGCCATGTCTGCCCGGGCAGCAGGGAAGGCGTGTGGGTCCCGTGCCACCCTGTCCCATCCTGCCGCTCTGTGCCACCGCCTCAAACCCCTCCCACGCCGGGAAGAAAACCGTCCTCAGCTCAGAAAGGTTAGCAGGCAGTATCCGTGTGTGCTTCCCGTCACCCCTCAAGCTCCGGACCTGAGCGTCCCCCGTTTGGAATGGAGGCTCGGGGGGCTTGTCCAGATCCATGCCCTGGCCCTGAGGGAGGAGGATGAGGGCACCCCCCAAGGAGAAATCGGCTCTAGTGTGAGGACCCTGCCCTGCTTCTCCCCCAAACTCTGCCAGAGACACCACCGAGCTCATGGGCAGCCCCGCCGCTCCTCGGAGCAGAAATGCCACAAACACCAGCACGGTGCGCAGGGACCAAGCGGCCCTGGAGGCTCTCTCACTGCCTCTCGCAGCCCCTCCGGGGGGACAGGCAGGACCTCAGGGTGGGGTGGGCGTGGCCCCGATCCAGAGGAGCCCAGTGAGGCGCCAGGATCCCTGCGGGACAGGCCAGGAGTGAGACCAGAGGCCCCGGGCACCCTGTCCATCGTTTTGGGATGAATTAGGGTTCATGAGGGTGGGAGGAAACGCTGAGGGTCCGAGTCCCAGCCCTGCCCGTCCGCTGGACTTGGCTACGGGGAGTGTGGGGGGACGCCAGCCTCAGCCTGCTGCCCCGTGCACGGTGACAAGGCTCACAGGCACCCCGAGCTCAGAGGGAGCGGTGTCTGGGCCCAGGGCCGGGGCGCACGCCGGCGGCGGCTCCCAGGCCTCTCCCACGCCGGAACTGCATTAGTGCTGGCGTGTGGCCGTCTGTCAGACCCGACACATTCAGTTTCTGCGCAAGCAGCTGTGAGCCTGCTCGGCCGTCAGCTCTGCTGCCCGCCTGGGAGCCAGAGCGCGGCTCCACACAGGTGCCCCTGCCCTGTAATGAGGAGACTCAATCAGTGCCAGGCCCTGGGGAGCAGGGGCTGCCGCATGACTCTCACCACAGGAGGTGCCAGTCCAAGCCGCCAGGGCCCCCTGCCTCCGCTGCCGCTCCTCCCTGGTCTGCAGACCGTGCACCCACCCAGGCGCCCACTGGGCGTCCAGGGCTGCCAGTGCTGGTATCTTCCCAGAGCTCCTTCCCCCGGAGGGACCAGCCTCTGTCCTGCCCACTTCGTCCTGTCTTGGCGCCCTGGCCCCATGTTACAGAGGAGGAAACTGAGGCCTGGAGGGGGCTCGGTGAGTGGCCAGGGGCTCTGGAGCTGTACTCTGAGGGTGGCACCCATGACGTCAACCCCCACCCAAGGGGGTGGGCACAATACCTGGGACCACACCCCTGGCGCGCATGGTGGGGACATCACACTGTCCCCTGGCAATGCTGAGTGAGAAGGGTTAGGGATGGGGACCGAGGGGAAAGGCCAGGCCGCCCACAATGAGAAGGCCTTGGAGGGGGGGCGAGAACAAGGCTGGGAGCCCAGGAGGCCCGGCCCAGACAACGGGGCGAAGGCCAGTCGGCCTCTGCTTCCCTCTCAGTCAGAACCGCCCTGGACCCCGCCCTCACTCCCACCCCAACAGGCGTGGGCGGGTTGCTGGGCCCTACGAACCTGGCTGTCTCTCCCCCATTAGAATCCTCAGGTGCAGGGCGGGGGCTGAGCCACCTGGAGCCCCGCACGCTCCAGGTGGGTTAGGCCCCTGATCAGGCGTGTACAGGAGGCAACCGATGCTGTTTCTCTCTCTCTCTCTCTCTCTCTCTCTCTCTCTCTCTCTCTCCCCCCCCTCCCCCCCTTCCTCTCTCTAAACACATCCTCAGGTGAGGATTTTTTTTTAAGTTCTGGAACTCTTGAGAGAGACCCAGCAAACCCCTTAAGGATATGGGGGAAGGTCTTAACTTCACAGAGCCTCAGTTTCCGCATCTTTAAAATGGGGCAACAGCCGTAACCGGTCTGGTTCAGTGGATGGAGCGTCGGCCTGGGGACTGAAGGGTCCCAGGTTCGATTCCGGTCAAGGGCATGTACCTTGGTTGCGGGCACATCCCCAGTAGGGGGTGTGCAGGAGGCAGCTGATCCGTTTCTCTCTCACTGATATTTCTAACTCTCTATCCCTCTTCCTTCCTCTCTGTAAAAAATCAATAAAATATATATTTTTTTAAAAAGATAATAAAACGGGGCAACAACTGCGCAATCCGTAGAGCTGCTCGGAGGGATCCCCGAGATGATACGCATAAATGCCTATCAGCAGACAGAGGCAGGAGTTCCTCAGATGGCAGCAGACACTTATTGCTGTGCTATTGCTATTATTATTATTAATTAATGCTCTGGCTTCAACACCCCCTCCCCTAGCTTGAGTTAGGCCAGGGACCGCCCCCTCCGTCGCCGTCTGTGAGCTGGTGGGGGGCCACACAGACCACCCCCATCCCAGGCCATCCCGGGGTCCAAGGCAGCCCCTCCCCACGGAGGCCCCAGCCTCCCGCGGCTGAGCCCGGGTCAGGGCGGGGGCAGCGCCACGGCACAAAGGCTGGGCTCTGTCTTCGCCTCCGTCGGGGCAGCTGCCCACGGAAGGGCCTGCCACAGAGAGGCCTTTGAGCAGCTGCCGCGGGAGCCAAGCTCTCCTCGGAGGCCCCCGGCTCTCACAAGCCCTGTCTGTGATGCCGCAGGGCCGGGCAGGCAGCTGCCATGGGGGCAGGGCCCACGCCCGATCTGCTGCGGGGCACACCATCTCCCGTCTCCTCTCACCCAGAGGATGCCCAGCCAGGTCAGGCTGCGGGCCTGAGAGCCAGGCAGGGCCTCCGAGGGGAGCTCCGGGGGGCGGGGCCTGCCCTATCCCCAGCTCCAGGCCTGGCACACAGGCCACGGGGACAGCCCCTGCCTAGGGCTCTCAGGAAGCCACAGGGCTGGGGCTCTGCCTTCTTCCCTCTCTTAGCCTCGGTTTCCTCCTCTGTAAAATGGGTCCACCAAGTACAATCCTCCCTGGGCAACTGTGAGAATCAAATGAGACCCGCATTTAATGCTCCACTCAGTGCCAGGCAGGCAGGAGGGCCCAGGGAATGCCAGGTGATCACCACCCCATCGCTGCTCCTGCCTGGGGCCCAGCTTCATCCCCAGCCCCGCCTCAGACTGAAGGGCCTGGGTCTCCCCTTCTCCTCCATGAAATGGGCCAACGCTGCCCACTCCCAGGGCTGCTGCAAAGAGGAAGCTATTTATCAACGCGCTTCGGGCTCAGGGAGCCTCGGCTGGATGAATGAATGAGTCCCAGATTCCACTCCACAGTTAAGCAGCATCTTGCAGGGCCTGAGGCGGGAAGGAGGAGGAGGAAAGGCGGGTGGAGGTGGGGCAGATGTAAACTGCAGCCACCTACGCGGTCACATGTCACCTGTCAAATGAGAGGCCTGCCAAGCGCAGGGGGAGCGGGAGGCAGGAAGGCTGGTTCCTCCTTGGTCAGGGAGGGCTTGGCACGGGAGGTGGCGCTCGCCTGACGAGGAGCGAGGGTGGCCTTCTGGACACAAGGACCAGCACGGTCGAAGGCTCAGAGGTGCGAGCTGTGTCACCCACAGGCCTAACGGAGGAGGGACAGGAGGACAGGCTGCGGGGCGGGCAGGGGCCGGCTGGGAAGGTCTGAAATGCCAGGCCAAGGGTCTTGGACTCGATTCTCAAGAAATAGGGAGCCACTGATGGTCTCAGAGTCAGTGCGTGACTTGATTAAACGTAAATTCTCTAAACGTCCGGCAGTACCTGTGCTAGAGGGGTGGGCACGGGTGCCGTCCGCGTGGCATCCGCTGCCTCTGCCATCACCGCAGCTTAAAGACGGCCCAGCCAGGGGTGTGCGTGAAGGGGACTCAGGCCAATCAGAGCCACCCGGCCTGACCCTCTGCGGGGTCCTAGGGCTGCCCCCACATTCCTGGAGCCCCACCCCACGGGGCAGCCGGGCACCCAGCACAGGCGACACTTCGAGAGCCCAGAGCCAGCCCGGGTTTGAACCCTGCTCTGTCCCACCTCCGTGCAAAGACCTCACCTCTCTGAGCCCATTTCCCCATCTGTGCAGGCGGTAACGAAGGCCGTCAGGTGTGGGGGGGGCGGGGGGGCCGGGACCGTTCCCGCCTGGGGATGAAGGGGGAGCCAGGTCTCTGTGGAGCCCCCACAGGAGTCAGTAACTGTGCTGAGAGGCTGGGATTCGAACCCCCCCCCCCCCGCCACCTAGAAGCTGGGTGGCCGTGCCTCAGTTTCCTCATGTGTAAAGAGCAGGGATAAGGTTGCGCCAACACAGATGCTGTGAGCATTAAACGAGACGTGTCCGTGAAGCTCACAGTGAGACCCCCGTAAACCGGGCTAACACTGTGGTTAGCTCTGAATGCCCCCCCCCCGCCCCCCAGAGGCCGGGTCTCTTCCTGTTTTACAGCGTCCAGGGGCGCAGGGACCTGAATAGCCTCAGAGCTGGCCACTGTGGGGAGTGGGGGCCCTGTCAGCCCACCCAGCAACCGTGTCCCCTCCCATCCGAGACCCCAGGAGCCAACTCTCAACTCTGCACCCTCAGGACCCAGGGAGGTTGCCACCACCCCCACCACCCCCCATGCCAGGGTCAGGGCAGCAAGAGCCACCCCCGCCCCCCCTGCCCCAGCCCACACAGGGTTGGCTACGTGGAGCTCCAGGAGGCCCTTCGCTGCAGGTCTGGGTCTGGGGCCTCTGAGTGTCAGGACCCCCACCACCCTCGAGCCCCCAAGGGCGCAGCCTTCACCTCCCAATCCCCTCCTCCCTGGCCATGGCCGCCCCAAGCTGCCCCCTCACAGAGCCTTGCCCCCCACCTCCTGACCTGGGGGATGCTGTGCCCCCCACTCACGCCGCCCGCCCCAGGAAGGGCCCGCTGCCGCAGGAGCCGAGTAAGAATGGCATTTCCCTCCCCTGCACTCTTCGCCCCTTTCCCTTCCGCAAATAAATTATCAACGTTCCCAGGTCCCGGCGGAGGGGAGCACATCGCGGGGAACAATGAAAAAGCTTTTAATAGGATCCCAGGCTGCAGCCGCTCGCTCGCGGCCTAATGGAGATTGTGCCGTGACCGCAGGCTGCTCGCGCCCTCCTGGGCCCTCGGCTGCCCGAGCTCTGCTGGGGGCACCGGCGGGCAGCCAGGCCCAGCTGGGCCACCTGCTGACGTCACGGCAGCATCTGGGCCTGGAGAGAAATGCCATGCCCGCCACCCAGACTGGCACCCTCAGCCCAGCGTGGGGGGGGGGGGGGGGTCAGGAGCTCAGCCTCTCGACAGCCCAAGCCTGGGGGACACTCAGGCTCTGAGCCCCAGAGCCACGGTGCTGCTGGGCCCTTAGGCCTGGTGGGCCAACCCTTGGCCCGTAGTAGTGGGGAAACCGAGGCACAGAGAGCCCCGATGTGACGGGGGGGGGGGCAGGGGGTGTGGTCTGTCTCCCTGGGACAGGTGGGCACTCTGTGTGGGGTGCAGCCTCCGTGAGGGCCCCCCAAAGCCCCCACTCTGTTGCATGGCAGCCCCCCCTCTGCTGGCTCCAGGCAGGTGGCCTGCTGAGTGCCCAGCTGACTGCTCAGCTCCCTCTCTGGGGTCAGAGGTTAGGCTGCAGGGCTGACCATGGCCAGGCTTCCTGGGCTGGTCCAGGGCTTGGGGAAGGGGCTGTCATCCCTGCTTCTCATTCCTCGTACCACCCCCTCCCCAGAGAGGGGCCTAGGGAGAGCGAGCAGGCAATGGCTCCGTCTGGAGGGGCGGGACGCACACTGGAAGGGCTAGGGGTGAGCCAGTGTGTGCGAAAGTGCATGTGAGTGTGCGAGAGGTGTCAGCACGAGGCACTGTGTCCCTGTCCTGACCTGGCCCAGCTCAGGCAGCTTCTCTGAGAGAGTGAGTCTACCACCCACTGAGCCTACCGCCCCCCACTCAGCGCAGGGGCAGCCCAGCCCTGCCCAGGAGCCCTGTGGCCCTGCGCTGACCCCGCCCACCCTGTGCTCTAACAGGACGGCCCCTCAGGGCCACGGCAAACTCCTGGGACCCTGCGAGTACAAGCAGCCAGATTTCCTGAGCCAGAAGCAGCCCCTCAAGTCTGCCTACCGAGGGGCATGTTGTAAATCAAGGTCACCCCAGAAGAGCCAGCAGGCGGCTGCTGGGCAGGGCGGTCCAGAGCACAGGAGGCGTGTCCCTGGAGGGCAGCTCAGTCCATCCGACTTCATCCCCAGGAGTCCCGGCTATTGCCACCCGCGCCCGCTCCTGAGCGATTGTTCAGTTGTGGCTTCACCCTTCCTTCCTGAGAGGAAAGGAGGGGAGAAGGGAGGGAGCACCTGTGGGTGCCGGCCCCACCCCAGGCCCCGAGGAAGCTCCCGGGGACCGGCCTCTGCCCTCGGCGGAGCCTCTGACCCGTCACCAGCCCTGCCCCCACTCAGGACCAGCCAGGGGTTCCCAATCCCCACCCCAGAGCGACCCTGGGTGCCCCCCTGGCCCCTGAAAACGCAGCTCTCCCTCTTCTCCCTCCACCAGGCAGCCCTGGCAGCCCTGGGAAAGCCCGACCCGTGCCAGTGCCCAGCGGCACCGCCAGGACCTTTCCCAGGCCTTTCCCAGGCCTCGCAGGGGGTGAGGAGTGGAGGGCGGCAGGGGACAAATCGACAAAAGCAATTTGCTTGTGCAGATAAATGCCACCTCCTCTCCAAAGTCAGCCCCCTTCTCTTTCTCTCTCTCTCTCCCTCCCTCTCTCTCTCTCTCTCTCTCTCTCTCTCTCTCTCTCTCTCTCTCGTTTGCTAAATCTGTTGTAATCTGGTGCCAAGGATGAATCCAGGCAGAAGGAGGGTAGGGGAGCGAGGAGGCAGCTCCAGAGCTGCTCCTCAGGGTCAGAGCAGGCAGAGCAGCGGGACCAGCGCCTCAGCGACCCCGTCTTAATCCCGGTTTTAATTAAGCACAAAGCCGTCCGCAGCCCAGCCCCGCCGCGGCCTCCCTGCCAGGCTCCCTCCTGAGCACAGCCGGCAGCACCTGGCCCGGCGGCCGGATGCCTGGGTCCTGCGCTCTGCCTGGGAGGCAGTGTCCCCTAGTGGTTAGCTGGGCCCCATACAGCTGGGTCCTGGTGCCTCCGGGAGACCGGCCTTCGCTCCCTTCTTTTCCCAGCACCACCCTCTCTGCGTGTGGGCTGTGGGGCCAGGCTCGGTGCCGGGCTCTGGGAGGAAAGGGGGAAACCGAGCAGCCTTACGTCTTGCCCTGAGGGAGCGTTCAGCTGGGAACGGGGGTCAGGCAGCCATCGGACACCCCCTTCCCACGATGGAGCCTTGGGCTCTGAAGGTGGGAAGGCAGCCCTGTGAGGTTGGGCAACAGGGAGCCTGCTGGGTGCTGGGGTCAGGGAAGGGGGTGCCCAGTCTCCGCACTGGGGACAGCGAGAGCCAGGAGAGGGTTTCTGCGGCTGCCCCGTCACCAACCAGCCCAAATACTCCCACTCCTGGCCCTTCCAGTGCTGGCTCAGCCTGTCCACGCAGGTGGGCACACAGCTCTCAGGAACAGGGGAGCCCCGCACCCCTTGAAGGGTCACTGGGAGGACGGGGCAGATGGTGCTCGAGGCAGGCCCAGGGTCCAGAGAAGGAGGTGGACTGGCCAGCAGAGACCCAAGGAGACAGACCACAAGCTCTGAGCAGACCCGCCTCTCACACCCGCCAAGCGTCCGCAGGCAGCCCCTTCCGCTGGTTCTGTCCGCCAGGCCCCTACTTCTGTCCCTTCTTTCGCCATCTCCTGCCCCAGCTTCACGTCTTGGCTCAAGCACCCCCTTCCCTGACCCCAGCACCCAGCAGGCTCCCTGTTGCCCAACCTCACAGGGCTGCCTTCCCACCTTCAGAGCCCAAGGCTCCATTGTGGGAAGGGGGTGTCCGATGGCTGCCTGACCCCCGTTCCCAGCTGAACGCTCCCTCAGGGCAAGACGTAAGGCTGCTTGGTTTCCCCCTTTCCTCCCAGAGCCCGGCACCGAGCCTGGCCCCACAGCCCACACACAACTCCCATCTCACGAGCGAATGGATGGGTGGACGGACGAATGAATGAATGAGCAGGAAAGGAGGGCAGAGGGAGGGAGGGAAAGACAGAAGAGCCAGGGAGCCAGGGGTGCTGAGCAGGGCGCCTGTGGGCCACCCTCCCAACCGAAGTAATGCCTGTCTCCAACCTCCCACCCTCCCTTCCCCCTTCTCCCACACTCGCTGGCCCTGGCCCTGCGGGGTGTGGGGCCGCACACAGTCTGCAAGTCCCACAGTGGGGGTTAAAACCCGGGGCTGCAGCAAATCCAGCAAACAACTCCCACAAGGTGAGCGGAGGCCCCGATGCTGACATCATCTGCAGAGCTGCTGACCCCAGGGAGGGCCCGGCGCTGGGGGCCGCCGCGGCGTTAACAGGCCCAGCGCCGTTCTCCAGCTGCCGCCCCCCCCCCCCCCCACTCCAGCTGCCCTCAAAGAATGCAGGCCAGCGGTGGGTGGGGGAGAACATGGTCAGGGCACCCTAGGGTCATGCTTACCCCACCCCCCAGCCATCGGTCCACGCCCCTCACTCCAGCCTTGAGGACAGAATGCAGCTGCCTCGTGCCCTGGCACAAACAGGAGCAGGCCTGAACTTTGTCTAGAGGAAAAGAACCCAGGTTCTGGGAAGAGGACCCCCCAAAACCCACACAGAGGATTGTGCATCCAGGGCAGCAAGCAGGCCTTAGGCCTGAGCCAGCCCCACCCTCCCAGAGCCCTGGCAGCCTCTCCTGATGGGGAGCATCCTGGGGCCACCCCCACCCACCCCTCTACCAGCACTGAGAACCTCCGGCCACGCCCACGCCCACCCCTCAAGCCCTTCCCTGTCTACACACTTACGGCCCATCCCATGAGGTGCCCCCACCCCCCGCCTGTTGACAATGCCTCACCCCTGCACATTCCCACCGTCACTGGGGCCAGGTCTGGGCCAGCAGGCGGGTGCCATCCCCCTGGGCTTTGGTGACGGGTGGGGGCCGAGTCAGTCCTTCCTGCCACTCCAAGGCCAGCATGAGCCAGGGGTGGGGACCAAAGGCAGCCCACACTGCCAGGCAGAAACTCTGCTAGGCTTTCCTAGGCATCATCTCCTAGTGGGTACCCCCAAGATGGGCACTACCCCACTTTATGGATGAAGATGCCGAGGCCCCAGCAGGCCAGGCAGAGACACCCTCCCCAGGAACCACAGGTCCTAGCACCCCGAGGCCAGACCCCCACAGCCCCAGGCAGGCCCATCTCAGAGATCAGGCCTTTTCTCAGCCCTGACTCCAGGGCAGCCTGGCCGGCTGGGGAGGCAACTGCCAGCAGGTCCCCAACTTCCAGAGACACACAGTGGGGCCACCACACTGCAGGACAGGCCTTTCCCTGCTCACCGCCACTCCGGAGCCATCTCATCTGCCCCTCCCCGGGCTGAGACAAGCTGCCCCCAGAGGCCCAGAGCCTGCCAAGCACGCCGCACCCAGCTCCCTGCCTCCGTCCCACCTGACTGGGCAGAGGGGGCAGTGACCACTAGGCCCCGGGGCCTCACCCTTCCCTGCACCAGGCCAGCTGCTTCTTGACATCGGCCACCGCGCTGGGCCTCTGCGGCCGGTCTGCGGGTCCCAGCCTGCCTCTCTCTCCTCGACACCCACCATCTCAGGGCCACCTGGAGTTCCGATCCGTCGCTCAGCTGACTTGGAAGCGAGCACAGACACCACCTGCCTATCTTTCATGCCCTGCCCTGCCCTCCCGTACTCGGGGTGCCCACGCATCCTCACGGCCACTACATCCCCCTGTGCCGGCCAGGAAGCGGGGTCCCCAGAGGTAGCAGACCTGGGGTCGCCCAGTAGTGACCCAGCTCAGCCACCAGGCCTCCGTTTGCAGAGCTAGGTCTTTCCGGCTAACGGCCTCCCCATGGAGCCCTGGCAGCAGGTGACTGGATGGGTGGCAGCACCCCTCCCACCGCCTCCTCACAAACAAGCTGGGGGCTCCCAGGGGCTTTAACTAGGAGGCTCCCAGGAGGCGCGAGGAGGTGCCGCGAGGGGGGGCGCCACTGCTGGTGGCCAGCGTCACGTCAGGATTCTGACCCCCCCCAACCCCTGTCCTCGGGGACCCCGTCAGCCAGGAGCGGGGCATCTGTCCACCTCACCCCACGTTATACTGCAGTCCTAACCCCGCCCCCTCCACATACAGCCTCAGGAGGTGGACACCGTCAACTCCGTTTCACCAAGGGAAACTGAGGCTTGGGGAGGTGGAGGGACTTGGGCCCAGTACGGGTGGAGCGAGGGCACACTGTCCTGCAGGAGGCGGCAGTCCGGGCGTGCCTGGCTTCAACGCACGTTGGGGAGGCTTCTTATAGAGGCGTCCGGTCGTCCGGTCACTGTCCGTGTGCGATCATAGGGCTGGGCCCATCCACAGTCCCCCACACACCCCTGTGCCCTCCTCTCTCCTGCTCTCAGACCTGCCCGCGGCTGGCCCTTCAGTCGCTGCCCACCCTGCTGGGCAGCACCCTCCCGGGCACAGGCCCTGGCAGCTCAGGCTGTTTCCATTTTAAACCTGAGGAAGCCCTGAACAGTCGCCCACGGAGGGAGCCCGAGCGGCACCAGCTGACAGGTGATGTTTGCGCCTCTCGCCTCTCCGGGGGCTGGCAGGGAGAGATGCTCTTGGCTTTCACTCCAGAAACCTGAGCCTGGAGCCCCTGAGCGTGGCCACCTTCCCCACACGGCTGGGCAGAGAGGGGCATGCCCCCCCACTTCCCTGTGCCAGTGGAATCCAGCACCCTGCCCGGCTTGGTGCCCCCACACAGGCCAACTCCTAAGCCCCCCTGGGGAGGGGCCAGCAGGGGCGGGTCTCTATCCTCCCTGAGGGCTCAGGGTCCAGGGTGGGGCAGGGCTGGACTCAGCGGCCCCCTCTGCCCCCAGCCAGGCCTTTATTCCTAGCAGGGCTCTGGCTGGGGCTGCAGGGGCCTGGTGCACCCCACCCAGCTGGGCTGTATTATCTTAAAACCACACACCTGAGCCTTGCAGCCCTCACGGCACCTGGACGCCTGGGGCCGCTCCCTGATGCCTCCAGCTCCTCAGGAACTTTCTCCTCGGAGACCTCGGATCAGCCAGGCTCCCCGCAGCTGGGGGCGGCTCTCCAGCCTCCTTCCCTGGGCCTCTAGTCCCCCGCGAGGAGGGCATGTGCCTGGCCTCGGGCTCGGGTCGGGGGCTCGCTGCCCTGGGACAAGCACATCAGTCCGCGGCTCCAGGGCTCCAGCCCCGGCCGCACAGGCCACAGGCCACAGCGCGCACGGGAGGGAAGTTGGAGCTGCTTATGCCCCCCTTGAAGTCGTTTTAAAAATAAAACCTCGTTCCAGCCGTGACTCACGCAGTTGGTGGGGACCGGAACGCCGCGCCTGGGCCGGCCGGCTGCCTCTCTCCGGGCTCCCCAAACCCTCTGGTTTCTGGGTGCGAGGTCGGAACTGTAACCAACCAGCCCAACCTAGCACCCCACGGCGGGCCGGGCCGCCCCCTGGGGGCGCAGCGAGGGGCTCGGGCTGGGGTTCCGTCCGAGCCCCCGCCCTTTCCAACCTCGGCTCTGGAGAGTGGAGCCGCCGACCGCGCTCCCCGCACCTCCTCGCGCACCCGCACCTCCCCGCGGCGGGGCCAGCTCCGCCGGCGCTCGGCTGTCGACTCGGCGACCCCCGCCCCAAATCCCAAAGGCCGCGCGGCCCCCACGGCGCCGGGTCCAAACCGGGCAGCCCGCCCCCGCGGCGCCCCGCGCACTCCCAGCCCCCGCCCCACTGGCCCCGGCGCCCCGTCCCGCTCGCGCGGCCCCGGCCCCCGCCCCGCGGATCCTTCCCTACCTGCGCAGCGGCCGGGGAGGCGGGTCTCCTCGGGAAACTTTGCGGCGACGGCTGGAGCCTCAGGGGTTATTCCAAGGAGCGGGAGGGACCCGGAGCTGGCCGGCGCCCGGGGAGCCCGGGAGAGGAGCCCCCGGCGTGCGGAGCGCGGCGTCGGGCCCGGGGCGAGGGGCGCGCAGCGGCGCATCTGCCCGGCTCGGGCGCCCGGAGGAGCGGCGGGGGCTGTGCGCGGGGATGCGCCCGGGGCGGGGGCGGGTGCCCGGCGGGGTGAGGGCCAGCAGCGGTGCCTGCGCGAGCGGCGGCGGCGAGCAGGGCGCGGGGAACCAGGCTGGGCGGCCGCCTCTCCCCTCGCGGCGGCGGCGGCGGCGGCGGGGGCCGTGCGTGCAGGCGCGGAGCCGGGAGGGAGGGGAGGGAGGGGAGGAAGCGGTGCGGGGGGCGGGGAAGGCGGGGAGGAGGCGACGGGGGCGGGGGCGCCGCGCTGCGCACTGGCCGGCGGGACCCGGCGCGGGAGGCTGCGCCGCCGCGCGGGGACTCGGGCCCAGCCTGGGAGAACCGGCCTCCGCGTCCTCCTACCCCTGCCCTCTGGCGAAAATGGCTGGGAGGCGGGAGGAGGAGGTTGGGGAGCCGGCCCCCCGGGGCGAGGAGGGAGGTTCCCAAAGCCAGCCTCCAGCGCGGGGGCGAGGGGGGGGGGCAGAAAGGGGCCCTCGCTCTCGCAGCCTGCCCTCACACCCTCCTCTCTGCACCCACTCATTCATTCATCCTTCCAGCCATCTAGCCATTCATTCATTCATCCGTCCACCCATGCATTCATTCACTGGGTTACCCCTTCCTCCCTGCCTGGCGCCCTTCCCCACGGGGACCCCTCACCTGCACTGGCTCTGAGCGCCCAGGCCTCCCTATGCGGTGCCCCCCCCCTCCCCCCACCACCCCCCCATCCCCTCCCAGCCCACAGCTGCCTAAGCGGCCCTGCCAGGTCAGATCCCAGCCCCGCACCCCCCCCACACCTCACCCCCCCCCCAAAGCCGACTGTGACCTTGAGCGTTACTTAACCTCTCCAAGCCTCAGCGTCCTCTGTTGAGAAATGGGAGCATGAGCCACCTGCCTCGGAGGGTTGATGTGAAGGTTGAAGGAGACCTTGACCAGGAGGTGGCTGGGGCAGAGCTGGGCACACATTAGGGACTGGGGAAGTGTCTGCACCTGTTGTGTGGGGTCTGGAGTTGGGGGTGGGCCAAACATCCCTTCTCTCAGCCAGGAGCAGGCCGTGCTCCTGACAATCTCTGGGACACTAGGGGGCTCTTTGTTGAGCCTGAGCCCCATCATCCCATCCTGCCGCCCTTTTCCCTGGAGTTGAGTCCCTGCCTCTGCCTAGAGCTCCCCCTTCCCCTGGTCCCACTGCTTGCAGGTCAACACCCAGACTTCCCACAATCTGGCTGGGACCCCTCTCCCCAGAACCAACCCAGGCCTGTGGGAGGGGAGTCTCGGGTCCCTGGAGGGAGAGATACTGCCCCCCACCCCCACCCGTGCTCCCCCATCCCTTCTGCCCCCGGCCCAGGGCACAGTGAGGCCTTCCCTGCCTGTGGCCGTTACCTCTGTTCTCCTTCCTCACCTCTCCCTTCCCATTCACCTCCCCTTCGTTCCCTTTCTGCTCCCGATTTCTACTCAATTCACCAAACAGCCATTTTTTCCTCCCCAATTTTTTATTTATTGCCCAAACATTATACCAATAAGAAAGGAAAGAAAAATCACCCACAATGCCGCTGCCCTGTGTCGTCAACAGCCCTTATTGCCCCGCGCCCTTCCAGGCCTGTCCGCGCCGTCAGCTGTAATTTTCACAGAGCTGTGCTTTCTGTTCCGCCTGCCCAGACCCCCAGATGGACGCGGGGCCCTCGGGCTCCGTCATCCCTCCCCCGTGGCCCCTGGCATGTTGCTCAGGAATTATGTGTGCGTCTTCCTCCTCGTCCAACTGCATCCTTTCCATCCTGCCGCCCACATCCCAAGCGCAGGGCCGGCCCCGGGCGCACTCGGCCGCGAGGTGGAATGGAGGGTGTGCATGTAGCTCTCGAGGTGGCTCTTCGATATCCAGACATCATCTTCCGAATCGTGGTCTTAATGGCTGCATGATATTCCCTCGAGCTGATGCACCGTAACTCGCTCAGCTGTGCCGGGCGGCTGTGCCCAGTTCACAGAGCATTTGTGGAGGTCGCTGTGGCTGAGCACTCTGGGAGTGAATCAGGGCCTGCTCCATCCAGTCCTGGCAAAGCAGGAAATCCAGCGTGGGGCCTGGGCACCCAGACAGCTGGGGCGCGCTGAAACCGACCTCTTCACCCCCAGGACACCGGGGCTGCGTCAGCTGCCACATGCAGGGCCAGCTTCCCAGGGAGGGGGCCCTGAGCCAGGTCTTGGAGGGTCACGGGGAATGCGCTCTGACCTGACAGAACCTGTGGTTTGGAGAGGAGGAGCTCTTGGTCAGAGTTTGGGGGGAGGGGATGGGGAAGATGAGGGGACTGACAGCAGCCAGGCCAGGTGTGCAGGGCCTTGAACAAGCCTGGGGAGTCTGGCCTTTCTCTCGGAAGGACAGGGTGCCAGGGAGGGAGTGTAAGTACAGCCGGGGCACCGTCAGCTATGACAGGGTCCTCAAACTTTTTAAACAGGGGGCCAGTTCACTGTCCCTCAGACCGTTGGAGGGCCGGACTATAGTTTAAAAAAAAACTATGAACAAATCCCTATGCACACTGCACATATCTTATTTTGAAGTAAAAAAACAAAACGGGAACAAATACAATATTTGTATTTGCATGTGGCCCGCGGGCCGTAGTTTGAGGACCCCTGAGCTATGAGATTCAGAAAGTTACTTGTTCATTCAACAAGCGCTTGCTGAGCGCCCGTGTGCACCAGCACGCAGGGAGGTTGGTGGGGCCCTGGGCCAGGACCTGAGCTCGCCTTCGTCTTCGAGCTGGGCACTCAAGGTGCCCTCAGCCCAGGCGGCAGTCACCGGGGCCACGTGTGGCTTTGACCTGGGGCTGGACAAGCCCAGCTCCCCTGCTCCCGGGGCGGCCGTCACCCGGCGGTGCCCAGCATCTAGGCATGGCCGGCCCTACCCCCGACAGCCAAGGTCACCCAGGCCCTGCCCCCAGCACCTGCCTCCCCATCTGCCTACCCTCTCTGCAGGCCCCCGGCCTGGATTCTGCTCGCCACCTCCCCACTTACCCGCTGGGGACCCCGGCACTGTCCTAGCCTCTAGCCTTGCTGCTCCTCAATTTTCTTATCTCCATGGGCCTCGCAGACATCCTGGGGCTGGTGTGACAGTCCTTGAAGTTCCAAGAGGCAAGTGCACTGTGAAGTGCTGTAAGTGACAACACGGCTCACCGTTAGATTGTTGTCAACCAAGGTGGTGGCCCTGTGTGGGCCTGTGCTGGGTGGGGGGCAGGAGCACCTCATCTCTGCCCTCCAAGATCCCAAGGTCCCCTGGGTCTGGGGATACCTGAGGGGCCCCCAGAGAACCCCCGTCACTGAATACCTGGTCCTCCTGGCTCCCAGACCGTGGCCCCGGGGACGCCCTGGTGCCCCCAGGGAGGTGTCCATGAACCATGGCACGTGGCCTGTGGGCAGGCTGGCTGTGCACACCTGCTGGGCACGCCTGTCAGGCACACCAGCCAGGCATACCAGCCCTCACCAGGACGTCCATCCGAGCAGCTTCCCCCACCCCACCTGACTGACCCTTTCCATCCTGCACCCAGAGGCGGGGATCCTCCCCAGAGCAAGGGTCAGGGCACAGGAGCGGCGGGTGGACCCCAGCGCAGAATCTCTCGGGGAGCAGGGAACTAGACCCCCAGCCCAGGAAGAAGCCCAGAGAAGGAAGTGGACACAGCAGGACCACAGCCAGGCGGGATGAAGCCAGCGACTCCTGAGCTGGGGGCAGTGGGACCACAGACCACAGAAGGATTGGCCTGGGCCGTGGGCCTGGGAAGCTGCTGGCCAGGGAGGGAGCACCCCTGCTTCAGCCGCAGTGCTCCCCCCACCGGCCTCTGGGCACACTCCTGCTCGGGCACTGACACAGGGGTCCCACTTCTCTCCGCCAAGAGGCCCAGCCAACTCCTGCTCACCCCTTAGTCCCGGGCTTAACCATCCTGTCCTCCCTGAACCCCACTTTCCCAAGGAGGCCCCCTTGCTCTCTGCTCCCTCGGGCCTCTCCTCGGCAGCTCTCCGCTCAGGCTGTGATCACATGTGACTTGTGGCTACATTTTCCACCCCCTGGACGACGCTCTAGCATCGCTGAGAGCAGGTGTGGCTGGCACGTTCTCCCCCGCACCCCGCCCCTGTAGTGCAGAAAACAGTGGCGAAGACTGGAACTGACAGAGCCCGTGTTTTGTTGGCGTCCATCTCTCCCAGCACCTCGAGGGCACAGCCAGGCCCCCTGGGTCCCTTCGTGTCCCCAGCGCCTGCCATAGGCCCGTGTGTGGCCAGAGCAGTCAGGCACTGCTGGGCGTTGGAGAGAACAGCCCTGCGTCCAGGTGACAGCTGCTCCCACTGGAACTGCCCTAAGATGGTGTTCCGGCCCGGGCAGGGCAGGGCAGGGCAGAACAGGGCAGGGCGTGGTCTGAGGGGTGTGTGGGTGAGGGGTGACCGGGAGTGAAGCCGGAGAGGTCCAACCCGGGCCTGGGCAGAGGCAGGACTGTGCCCCGGGGGCCAGGGTTCCGAGCCAGCCCCCTCCCTGGCAGGACAGAGACTTGTCTCTGATGGGCCTCCTCTCTGTTGGGAGCCTCCTCTTCTCCCCACAAATGACATCACCGCCCCCCCCCCCCACTCCCATCTCTGCCAGACCCGGGGCTGCCTCTCACTCACTCCTTCCCTCACCCGCTCGCTCCCGGGCCATTATTCCCAGCAGAGCTAATGCTTTCTCTGGGGACTGGCTGTCACTCACCTGGTACACATCCCAAGTTCAGGAACAGAGGCGTGAACTGTGCAGGGGGCAGGCCAGGCGGAGGGGTGGGTGGTGAGCGGCTCCGGGCAGAGGGTGGTGGAGATGGAAGCAGAGGGGAGGCCGCACGTGCAAGCCTGATCAGGAAGGAAGTTGGGAGGACAAAGAGCGGGCACATGCCCAAGATGTTGGGGAGCCGCAGGGCAGGGTCCCCGAGACTGCCCAGCAGGGAGGAGGGAAGGGCAGGGCTGAGGAAGGTGGGGTGGAAGATGCCCGGGTTCTGAGATTGGGGCCTCAGAGACGTCTGCTGGGTCCGGGCCTCCAGTGACACCCCACCCAGCACGGAGCCTCCTCTGACCCCTGCAGACCTTTTTGTCAGGGGTTCAGAACCCCCCATACCACCTTGGGCTCCTCCCCACCCAGGTTCCTGACCAGACAGGGAGGCAGACAGAGAGAAGGGCGCAGGGAGGGTGGGGAGCGTGCGGCCTGCAGAAAGGAGGGGTCTTCTCCCAGCACAGATCTGCAGGCGCAGCCCAGCGCTGGGTGGCTGGGTGGCCGGGTGGCTGGGTCCACTCAGCTCCTGAGTCCTCTCTGCCCTTCCGCCAGCAGCTCCTTCCCCTCAGGGCGGCTGAAGCCACTGTAGACGGGTGGCAAGGGGTCTGCAGATGGGGTGTCCTGAGCCCGGGGTCTCCCTCCTAAGTCCTGGTGGCACAGAGCCGTGGCCCAGGGCTGGGCTTGGGTGGGGTCACTCAAGGCCCCTCACCTGCTGGCACAGGTGCAGCCAGGCCTGTGGGTTCCCAGCTAAGTGCACTGCTGAGACTGGGCGAGAGGAGGCACAGGGGAGGGGGAGGGGGAGGGGGAAGAGGGAGAGGGTGCCAATGGGATGGGGGGGGGGGGGCGGTGTTGCCCAGCAACCACCAAGCTGCTCGCTGTGGCTGCCTAGGAGGGATTCTTAAAGAGCTGAGCAGAAAGGCTGGGCCTTGGAGGGGCTGAGGCAGGGCCTTGCATACCAATGGCTGCTATGGCTGCCTCCTCTCCCCTTCCTCCCCCTCCTCCTCCCCTCCTCCTCCCCCTCCTCACAGCAGAGCCCCAGCTGGGAGGTTGGAAAGACAGAGGAGGGGCACCCAGCCCAGGGGGGACCTGAGGCAGTCAGGGCAGGAGCCAGGCTGGAGCCTGGAAGGGGGTAAGATGGCCGCCCTGAGCCTACAGGGCTGGGGTGCCCCCGGCTCCCAGACCCCAGGGCCAGGGAAGGGGGGAGCTGGGATTCCTCCTCACCCACCTCCCCTGGCCCTTCTGACAGCTCTGCTCCCACCGAAGGATTAACCTGCTCCGCCTCTTCCCGGCTGAGTGACCTCGAATGAGCCCCCTTTCCCCCCCCCCCCCCCCCGCCCGCCCCCAAGTCTTTGGTCCTGAGAGTCCCAGTCAGGTGCGGGAGCCACCAGCGGTCACAGGCGGCCGAGGGGGCAGGCTGGCCAGGCTGGAGGTGGGCAGTGTCCGAGGAAGTCCTCCCTGGGCCTCCCTGAACTCCCTTCCTTCTGTCCCAAAGAGAAGAAGGTGAGTCTGTTTGGTCTCCAGGCAGCACTTCCTGTTCCAACAGGAGGGATCCTGTCCTCGAGGCCTCAATTTCCCATCTGAGCCTGAGGGTCGGGGCCAGTCACGGGCGCCTGCGGGACCCAGGGGGAGCCGCTGGGTTTCTGCATCAGGAAGCTGCCCCCCAGCTCCCTGCAGTGGAGGAAGGAGGGGACCGGAGGGGAGCTCACACGCAAAGTGCTCCTTCCGTTGACCTGATTGGGCCACATCGGAAGCCGGTCCCAGGCCTGATCCAACCTGTCGCCCGCGCTCCTCTGATTGGTCCCTGTGGGTGCAGCACTGCCTCTCTTCCTGGCCCTCCGTCAACCCTGGGCCACCACTACCCCCAGCCCCTGCCCCAGGCCTACCCCCTGCAGTTCCCTGCCCTCAGCTCAGAGATGGTGTTTCTAAAGTGCCAGCCCCACCCTGCTGCTCCCACACCTGCCGTGGCTCCCTCAGGCCTCCGGAGAAGGCTCCAGGCTCCCTGCCCTCAACTCGACCACACTCCCCTCTGCAGAGCCTCCGCTACAGCTCACCCTCCCTGACCCACACAGCTCACGCACCCTCCAGACATGGCAACCAGACGGCCCAAATCAATGTCTGCTGAATGGATGTATGGCACTAAGAGCAGTTCCTCAGTGCCGAACCCGTGTTGGCCTCTGGGTACAAGAATGACCAAAGAAGACCAGGTCCTCTCCCACAGGCTGCCATGCTGGGAGCACATCAGCAAACGAGTCTGAGGATGAGATCATTCAGGACCATGGTGTGGGCTCCAGCAGAAAATACAGTGTGATAAGAGGAACAGGAGGCATTTGGCTGGGTGGTCAAGTGGGGCCTCTCGGAGGAGGTGACTTTTCATTGAGACCTGAAGGATAAGAAGGAGCCTGTCTGGGAAAAGCTGCAGGGAGAGTGTGTCAGGCAGAGGAAGCAGTATGTGCAAAGGCCCTGGGGCATGAAAGAGCAAGACCTATTGGAGGAAGAGAAAGAAGGTGAGGAAACTCGGGGTGGGGGGGGGGGAGCAGAGTATGGGATGTAGCCAGGCATTCATGGAGGGGAATATGGATTTTATTCTAATGTAATCGGAAGCTATTTGAGATTTTTAAGCAGGGAAGTGACATGACTTAATTTATATTTTAAAGCGATCATCTGAACAACCACTTTGGAGAGCAATTTGGCAGAAACTAGTGAAGTAAAAGATGAGCATATCCCACCGCCCAGCAGTCCCACTCCCAGGTGTACACCCGACAGAATTCCCAGCGCATGTGTGCAAGATGCCACTGCAGCTGCGTTTGCAAGAGACAAAACCGGCTCCGCGGCCTGCTGGTCTGTGGGAGGGCAGATGGATGCGTGCGGGGTGGTCCCCGCCCGGAGTATTACACGGCAGTGAAAACGGACCGACTAGAGCAGCACCGGCCGACCCGGTCACCTCCCCAGCGCGGCGGGGGCATGCGGCCGCCCCCGGGAGCTCCACTTTATAGAAATGGAGACATGCAGGCCTCGCTAATGTCCTGCAAGCAGAACCGTCAGAAACATGCAACCTGAATGCAGGGTGGGGTTCCTCTGTATTGGGGTGGGGGGGGCTTCAACTCTTCTGTGATGGTGTATTTGTTGGGCTGGTGGTAGGTCAAGGGGCCGCGTGTGTGTGTGTGTGTGTGTGTGTGTGTGTGTGTGTGAGAGAGAGAAATCAGTAGGAAAGGTTGCTGAGAGGTGAGGGTGAGGGGCAGAGGAAGGGGGGCCCAGGAGAGAGGAGACAGAGGAAGTGAGAAGTGGAGTCCCCACCTGCCTGGCTGTTAGGGGGTCCTCTTTCCTCCTCCAAACCCACGGTTTGTTTTCTGTTCAATCCGCTCCTGGTTTTCAAATGAAGCTCAGAGAAGGCGAGGAGCTGCCTGGGGTCACCCAGCCAGCTGGGGGCGGGGGAGCCTGTGACTTGTCCTTGGGGGTAGTTGGCATTGTCCAGCGGCACTGATCAGAGGGGTCACCCCCTTCTCCGGCCCCTCCCCTCAGGACACGTCCCTCAGCCATCCATCCACTCTCCCTCGGGCTCCAGCCCCTCATTCCTGCGCAGATGGAGTCTGCACCCGGCTGGCTGGGGCCCAAGCCATCTCCTGGTAATTGGGTTTCAGGGATGCTCCTCTCATGGTTATGCTAATGGCGGGACGCTGAGCGCCTGCCCCCGGCTCCTGGGGGAGGGGAGGCCCCCAGCAGCCGGGGCTGGGTCTGCATGGTCTGCATCCGCAGCGCTGCAGCCGGCCCTGGTCCCTTGGAGGTCGGACTACCTGACTCAAACTCTGGCTGGGCCACCTTGGGCAAGTCACTCAGCCTCTCTGAGCCTCTATTTCCTCACCTGTGAAGTGGGGGAATAATATCACCCCCATTAGGCTCTCAGGGGAGGGAACTATGAAATGAGAGACTCCGTCTAAAAGACCTGGCCCAGTGCCTGGCGCAGAGAACTGGCTTGATGAATGTGTTATTAACTGTGTTTGGTTTTTATTTAAAGTCTAAAAGGTCCGACAGGAAAGTGAACAGGGGCTGGTGGGGTCTGAGTGATGAGGGAAGGGTGACTCCCTTTTCTTTTGCTTTTTGCCCATGTGTGTTGTGTTGATGTAGATTACCCATGAATTCCTTGAATAACAAAATACCAACAAGTGGACGGTGACTGTGATGGGGCTTGGAGAGCAGGTGTTGAGGGGCTTGGGGGTCCGAAAGTTTGGGGTCCAGCTTGGGGGCCACTGGCCAGGAGGTTGGGTCTCTAGGGCCCGAGTCCAAGGCACCCAGGCAGGAGGGGACAAGGGAGAGGCCCAGGCCCGCAGGAACCACCACCCACTCACAGGCTTTGAGCTGAAACGGCTGCCTGGCTGGCTTTTGTAGGGAGAGGCCTGGGGTGGGCGCCTGGGCACACCCGGGGGCTAGGGCCGGAGTGAAGGTCCGGGGGAAGCAGAGGAGTCAGGGCCTGGCACAGGGCCAGTGAGAGGGGCGTCCTAGAAGTGGGGGCCCAGCTGGGGACAGCTCCCAACAGCTTTGAGGACTGCAGGGCTTTGCTCCGAGCAGAGCGGGCGGGCGAGGGGCTCAGTCCTGGAGGCAAACAAGCCAAGTCTGAGCAGGGTGCTCAGTGTCCCGGGTTCCAGGTCAGACCCGCAGGCTTCGAACCCTGTCTCCACCACCCCAACCTGTGTGGCCTCGGGCCAGGCACTTACCTGAGCCTCAGTTTCCCCTTCTGTAGAATGGAGCTGCAAGTTCAGCCAAGTCCCCGCGGCTCTCCCTAGGGGGCTGGTGACCAAACGCAGTAAGAAGCTGCTCTTGTTAGGGGACCCCATTGCCCCTGGGACACTCTGTGGGGCCATCACAGTTTTATGGGCATTTTGAACGTCACCACCTAGGCCCCCCGAGAACATCAGTTCACTGACCTACCCACCCCACAGATGAGGAGACTGAGGCGCCAGGAGGCAGAGCCACTGGCTCAAATTCAAGTTCACAGCTGGGGTTTCAGGACCAGGCCCGGCCAAGCACAGGCATCGGCCCCTCCCACTAAGCACTGTGGCCTTGGGCACGTCACTTCACCTCTCTGGGCCTCAGTCTCCCCATCTGTAATAGGACGCGTTCAGGTGAGCAGCAGCGGTGCCGTGTGAAAGCCTGTGGTCGGTGCCCACAGATGGGAGCCCCTTGGCCCCCTCCCCCGTGAGCTCCCCCGAACCTGGGAACTGTGCAGCGACCCTCACACTTTCACGGGAAGCCCCCCCTCAGCGGACAGTGACCTTGGCCTGAGGGGCAGACTCGTCACACAGGTAACTGCCCACAGCGTGAGATGCCTTTGAAGTCTCTTGTTTTACCTTCAAAAGTTCAGCACATTTCACGTTTTATTCACTCGGTGGGGCGTTTCTCATCTAAAACATGTTTTAGACGACTCACCCTCAATAACATGAGGATCCGCCACTGGCCTGGGGGGCAACACACTGACTTCCCAAGAACAAAGCCCAGGCCCCTAAACCTGCCTGTGGAGCTGGGCTGCCAGTCAGCAATCACCACCTCATAGGTACCAGGCACTGGGCCAGGCTCTGGGGTACAGGTGAGCAGTGGGGCCCAGCCCGGGGGAGGCAGGCCAGAACGGGCAGCTGCAGTCAGGACACCTAGGCAGTGGGGGGGGGGGGGTGCCAAAGAGGCTCCCCCTCAGAGAGGTTGGGGAAGGGATCCCCTGGACAGTGCAGAAGCTAGCGGGTCCCCCTCCTGCCCCCATTGCCCTCTGACCTTCTTTCCTACTCGCCCCCTCCTGGATGTACCTCAAACCCGCCAGGCCCACGCCTGCCCCAGGGCCTTTGCACAGGCTGGCTCCCTCCATGCAGCAGTCCCTTGATCCTCCTAGATCAGCCCCGCCGCCCGTCTGCCGCTCTCCTCTCCTTTTACTCCCTTCTCAGCCTCTGGTGCTGACTGATTATCTCTGTTCAGTTTATTCTCCTTCTATTGTTTCCCAACCCGCCCTGGCCGGTGAGCTCTGTGCTGCAGGGCCTTGCCCGGCTGCGTCCCAGAGCCTGGCACAGTGGGCACTGGATGCCGACTGGTCAAATGACAGAAAGCTGAGATCTGGCCTCGCAAAGGAGGGTGGAGGACAGCAGCCAGGCCTGCGGGGGCGGAGGGAGCAGCCCCCAGTTCCGGGAGGCTGGTGGGTGGCCTCTCTGGCATGTGAAGCCGGGACAAGGTGTTTGGAGGAGCAGCGGTCGGAGCATGTGCCAGCAGTGGCCCCCGGAAACACACAGGGGGACTGTGTGGGCTCAAAGTCACTGCTGTCACCACTGTGCCCGCGTGCAGGCCCTCCCTGGCCCGGTGACCGGCTCAGCGCTCTCCTCAGATCACTGAGTCCCCTCTGGCAGCCGCCCGCCCCCGCACATGTCCCTGCCTCCCTGGGTGCTCCCCCACCCGGGGCTGGAAATCTAGTTCCCATCAGAGAAAGGCTCCCACCCGCCTCCCGCCACTGCCCTTGGACCAGCCCTGTGGCCAGCACCCTCCCACCCAGGTCCTGCCTCTGCCAGGCCCCGTGGGTGAGAGCCAGGCAGGGTGGTGGTCCCCGTGCGGCCTCGCCGAGCGACTCAGCACAACCCGTGTACAGCCTGTTCGGTCTGCTCAGTAAACTGTCAGCGGGCACCTGCTGTGCACCGGCTCTGCTGGGAGCTGGGGACACACTGTGGGCGAGACACACGGGCTAAGGGGGGAGGGGGGAGGCACTCACCTGGGAGGGGAAGATGCTGGGGGCAGTGATTCATGACCCAGGGGAGGGCGTAGCCAGGGATGCTCGAGACCCTGGTAGCTGACTCCCAGGCTGGGAGATGGGGAGGCTGTCTGCCAGGCAGCGGTACCAGCCCATGCAAAGGCCCTGGGGCAGGAGGAATGGGGCAAGTTTGAGGACCTGGAGTGTGGCTGAGGGAGAGGTGGAGGGGCGCGGGGAAGCGATGAGGGGTGAGCCGGCGGGCCATAGGCCTGGGAATGCCAGGGATCGGTTCCCTACCCTGAGCGCCCAGGGGCTGTGGGGGGGGGGGGGGGCGGTCAAGGAGCCGCGGGTAAAAGAGGAGACTCACCATCCGCCTGTGGGAGGCCGTGCTCCGTGGACCAGCTCCCTCGTCTGTAAACGGGGCAGTAACGGTGTCTCCCGCACGGGGTGCGCGTGAACGAGCCGTGTGAGCTCGGAGCTGACCTGGCCTCCGCCCAGCCCTCCTGCCGCTGTGGGCCCTTTTTATCTAAAAAAATATTAAAGTTAGATTTGATTACTTTATTGGCATAAAGACAAACATATGAACGTTATACGTGAAAACATCTTCTTCAACCTTAAAGTTCACGTTTTTCTTAAAAGAAATGACAACATTTTCCTGTCTCCCTCAAAGTATTGTGGGCCCAGGACACATGACTGGGCCCTCAAAGTGGGGGCTCTTCCTCTAATGAGGTGCTGGGCGGGGGGGGGGACCACCGGGAGAGGAGGAGGGGCCTCCCTCTGCCCCTCAGCTCCCTCTTCCCATCCCAGCTCCTACAGCCCCTCCGACCCCCTCCCGCTGACCAGGCCCCTCATCCTGAACAGGAAAGTACCGTGATCCGTCCGGCCATGCCCCACCCACATGCCTTTCCTACTCTGAAAGCACAGCCTCCCTCCAGCCTCAGCTCACAGGCCGCCTCCTCCATGAAGCCTGCCAGTCTTCAGGCTGCCCCCGCCCACCCCCCAGGACTGGAGCTCCCCTCCTCCCAGGGAGTGTCTGCTTCATCTCAGTATGCTTGTGGCAGCTGGCACATGGTTGGCACCCAGTTAAACTGTTCTGTGCAGAGAGAGAAGTGGCCCCCGGGGTCTGCCTTGCCCCCGGGTGTCCTCTGCCCTGCAGTGACGGTGGCCTAGCCTTCTCCCTGTCACTGGGCAGTGGCCACCTGCCAGCCCTGAACCAGCTCAGGAGTAGGAGCACAGCCTGGGGAGCGACACCACCCTGCCCACAGGGACAGCAAGTGCTGGGTGGGGAGGGGCTGGGTCCCCCACCCCACCCCGCCCCCAGAGGAGGTGCGCAGGGCCTGAGGGCGTGGAGGGAGCAGGGGTGAATGGGGTTGGGGGTACACTGCATGAGTAGCAGTGGGGGGCGGGGAGGGCAGCAGTGTGTGTGGAGGTGGGGAGTGAGCGCCCCAGGCCCCCAGCCCCTGACCCGCTGGGCCACCATCAGGGGACAGAGGATTTGGTAGCGACTGGCGAGAGGGGTGAGGACTCATTGCCACCCCAAGGTCACAGGCCCAGCACTGAGCTTGGAGCCAGTTACTCAAGGCCAGTGGAGCGCGGCACAGGCACGTCGGCATCCACGGGCAGGGGACGCAGGGGCCTGGGCCACCTGAGCTGCGGGGGGCGGGGGGGGGGGCGGGGGGGGGGGGCAGATGAGCAGAGTTGCTGGCAGTTTCCAGACCTGCACCCCACCCCCAGGGTGCCCCCTCTGTCCCAGGAACCTACACCCCCTGCAAAGCCAGACTAAGACTCATCCCCTCCCTAGGCCCCAGGGGGAGGCCTGGGCCCAGCTCGCCCAGCCCCTCCTGAGCTCACAGAGCCCTGCTTTGCTGGGGCAGGTTGGGTCCCTGGGGCAGGGGCAGGTCGGGAGCCCCGGCTCAGACTGGAATCCAGGGCTCATCCCCACACCACTCGGCTGGCGGCTCAGCCATCACCAGGCTCAGGGAGAAGGTGTCAGGAACCTTCAGGCTCAGGGAGGGAACAGGGGTGAAGGAAATGGGTGCCAACAACCAACTGTCCTGTTCCAGCCCCTTCCCCACTCCCCACTCACTCTGCGAGCCTCCTTTCCTCACCTGAGAAATGGGCTGATCCCCGTGGTGATTGGAGCCTGAAGCCAAACTGAGGGCATGAAGGGCGGCCAGCGGAAGGGGCAGGAGCTGGAGACGCAAGGCCGGCGTCGGGTTGGGGAGGTGGGGGAGAGCCAGCCCTGGCCTGGGAGCAGGAAGGCCTGGGACCACCTGCTTCCGGTGGGAGGCTGGGTGGCACACCCAAGGGGTGCCTGTTGGTATCTTTGGCACTGCTCCCCCTTTGTCAGCACCCTCCCCAAACCCCCAGGCCATTTGCCCGGGGATCCGGCCCAGCTGAGACCTTGGTCAGCCTGTGGGCGTTCCGGGTGGCCAGGCGGCCAGGTACCTGGGACAGAGCCAGACGCGGGCCAGGGCGAGAGCAGGGGAGGACCGCAGGGTCGCTGCCCTTCCCCCGAGTCCCCACCGTGAACTGAGTGTGGTGGGCTGGGCAAGGGCCCTGCAGGCCAGCCTCCTAGGACCCCTGCTGAGCTGGGACAGGCCGGTGACCAGTCCTCTGTGCAACCCAAGTCGGCCCCACCTGTGGCAGGTAATGCCACCTGGCGGCCCGCCCCCGGCTCAGCCTGGGGAAAGCCTTCCTCTGGCCCAGGCCCGCCTCCTCGGCCCCTGGATACTCCTGGCCCGGTGGACATCAGTCACCCCAGTTCCCTCTCCTGGGCAGGGTCGCACAAGGTGGGGTTGGCATCGCCTTCCGACAGAGGCCCGCAGAGCGGCAGGTCGGTGCCCCCTCCCCTCCTGCCCCTTCAAGGCTCCCTGCCAACCCATTTGGCACCGAGCCCTCAGAGCGGGAGCCAGCTCATTTGCAGCCGGTGTTAATTAAGAGAGAGAGGTGATGTGGGAGGTGGGGAAGGACCACGGAGGGCAGCTTCCGACAGCCGCCAGGACTGCCCTGAGGACCTAGGGCGCTGGGAGCTGGACCCCCTGGACCCGAGATGCCCCTGCTGGCTCTGGGACAGGGCTGTCCCGATGCCCACCCCCCCAGCTCTGCACTCAGACCTGGCGGGGTGGGGGCGGGCCTCCTGTGCGCTCTGCCGTGATGTGGAGGAGGCAAGCCCGGGCCCTGGCCATGGGAGGGCTGTCTGCCCGGGGGTTAGCCCACTTTACGGCTTGGCTTTGGAGTCACACAGACCCACTTGCGATCCTGCTACCTCCACGCGCAACACAACCCTGGGGCCTCGGCTTCCGTGTCTATAAAATGGAGACAACAGCTCTTTCCTGTGGCTTCCCTGTGAGTGAACAGGCCTGTGTGCAGCCTCGCCGGTGCCTGGCAAACAGCCCACACGCTGTCACCGAACGCGCCTTCCTGGGGCAGAGGCCGCATCCAGGGCCGGTGGGGCCCAGCCCCTCAGCCGCCTGCCTGTCCGCCTGGGGTCCCGTCGGCCCCCCTCGTGCTCCCCCTGGGGTCCGGCCCCAGCTGCCTCGCCGCCTCCGAGCTCCCCGTGGCCCGCTGGCCCTGCTCGGGGAGCGCCAGTCGCTCCTCGCCGCTCCATCTTAATTAGCTGCTTGTATTAATCTGGCAAGTAACGTGGCAACTTGCAGCCCTGGGTTTTCAGGCTGCGGAATTAATTATTCCCCAAGCGGAGCGCTGTCAGCTCCGGGAGACCAGCCACTCGGAGCCGCCGACACCACTTAGCCGCGTCCGCAGCTTCCGCGTGGCACCCGCCGCCGCGGTGGCCGGAAATGGGCCGCTCCTGGCCCGGCTCTGCTTCGTGTCCCCGCACGCAGAGGGGCTGCGACACGGGGGAGGCAGGGCGCCCGGGCGGTGCAGGAGCTGAAGGCCCTGCCTGGAGCCAGGGCTCCTGCGGCCCAGGGGCCGGGGCACAGCTGCTCTCCCACCTGGGCAGCACCTGGGCCGGGGCACAGCGGCCCTGACTGGCACCCGCAGCCAACACAGGTGCGCCGTGCGGCCGGAGCTGGAGCCCTGCTGGGGGCGGGGGGCAGGGGGGTGCTGACCTGAGCAGCCCGACGTCGGCAGAGGCTGCCTGCTTCACTTTGCCCCCTTCGGCCAGCGGAGGGTGGGAGGGCAGCCAGCCAGGCAGAGCGAGGTGGACAGGGCAGCCGCAGCGGCTGGCAGTCCCGCTCTGGTCGAGGGAGGGGCCAGGGTGGGAGCTCCTTTGTTTCACATCAACCCTGGAAGGTGGCCTATTCTCCCTGGGGAAACTGAGGCACAGGGGCCAGGGGCTCGAGTCACCCATCTGCTGACCCGGCTTTGGGTCCAGGCCCAGTGCTCCGGGCCCTCATGTCATCCACCATCTCATGTTCTGCCCCCCACACACTCATCACTACCACGGCTGCGACCCTAGTGTCCCAGGGCTTCCGGCCTGTGACCCTCAGTAGCCCTCTTTGTCCACATCCCTACCCCAGCCCGGCAAGACGGGCCTCCAGAGACACTGTGGGCGAGTGAATGAGTGAGTGAGTGAATGAGTGAGTCAGTGAGTGAGTGAATGAGTGAATGACTGAGTGAATGAGTGAGTGAGTGAATGAGTGAGTGAATGAGTGAGTGAATGAATGAGTGAATGAGTGAGTGAGTGAATGAGTGAATGAATGAGTGAATGAATGAATGAGTGAATGACTGAGTGAATGAGTGAACGAACGCAGTGGACACTCCTGGCCGCAGGTCGTCTGCCATTCCAGACCCCACGTGCAGCTGCTTCAGGGTGAGCGGGCAGGACCCTGGCGGCTCCCGGCCCTCCCTCACCGCCATGCAAACCCAGGCCCACAAGGCCTCCGGGGAGAGGAGTCCCAGCCCCTTCACCTCCCCTCACCTGCCTGCCTCGGAGGAGACTGTGCCCAGAGTCTGAGGGCCCAGCTGGCAGCCCCATCTCCACCTCCACACGGCCTGCCCACCAGCCCGCCCCACCTGACCCCCCCACCTGACCACCCCACCAGCCCACCCCACCTGACCGCCCCACCTGACCGCCCCACCTGACCAACCCACCTGACCGCCCCACCTGACCGCCTTTTCTGTCTCTTGCAGCCAACAGCTCCCTGCTCGGAGGCGGCGGTGGTGAGTGACCTGCGACCCTTCCTACGGTCTGAGGGTGTGTGGGGGGGTCAGGGGGTAGGGGGAGATGATACTCCCTCCTCGGCTGCTTCTCTCCCTGGGGCCCCCGCCCCTGTGCTGGCTGCTGCCGCAGCCTTCCCGTGGCCCCACAGTGCCCCCCGTCTCCGTCTGCCCCTTCCCTGCCCCTCCCTCCCTCTCGGCCTTGTCTGGCTGCCATCACTGTAGACAAAGCCAGACGCCTGTGGCAGGCCGGGTCCCTCACTGCTGGGCGGCCTGGGCAGGTCCCCACCCTCTGAACAGAGGCCTCCTCTGTGACTGGGAGGAGGGGGGCATGTGAGGTTTGAAAGGGCCAGGGACTGGGGGCCGCAGGGGAGGTGGGGAGAGCCCAGCCCTGCCTTTGACCCTTTGGCCTCAGTTTCCCAGGGCGAGGGGAAAATTACGGTCTGTGCTCTGCTCCCAAACCTTGAAAGGTGACTCCACAGCCAGGCCAAGGTCTGGAAAGCCAGGGAGAGCCCTGCCCACTGTGGGGGGGCAGCCTGGAGAGAGACTGTTCACACGTGGGAACGCCCACCAGGAGGCGGGGTCCCGGCAGGGCCAGGTGGGCAGCCCGAGGTCAGGGCGGGCTCTGCAGCCAGGCCAAGGTCAGCAGGTGCCGCGGGCCAGGCCCTTTGCCCAGGGCCCGACTCCTCAGCCAGCTGTGCCCGGCTGCCCCCAGCCCCTCGCCCCCGCCCCGCGCTGGCTGGGCTGCCGCCGTAGCGCAGGCAGCGGGATGATTGGCGAGGCCGGGGGCAGGGGTTAATGCGCCGCTGGATAAATCCCGGGGGCTGTGTTTACGGCAGTGGTGGCGGGGCCCAGGCCAGGTTTTAAAAGGGGGGAAATAAAAGGGGCAGCGAAGGTCAGGATGAATAAGAGCAGCGCTAAGAGCTGTGGGTGCCCAGCCAGGACGCGGGGCTGTTTGTGGCGGATGTTTTCCCTCCGCCCCCCGCTTCTCCTCCGCTGTCCCTGTGGAGGTCACTGCTCCCCTGGAGGCCTCACAGAATGAGGGGCTTCGCTGGAGGCGGGGGTGCAGACAGGCCCCCTGGGACCCTCTTCCGAAGCCGGTCCTTTTGGAGGACCCTGAGGCCCTGCTCTGCCCACAGCCACCCCTCCCCGTCTGTTCACCCATCACCCAATGACTGAGCACCTACTGTGTGCTGGGCCCTGACCTGGGTGCCAGGACAGACCCACTGGGCACCAGAGGGGCTTGGTCCCTGCCCTCCCAGGGCTCACAGTCCAGAGGAGAGCACCCACCATTACACAGGGTGGCCGGGGGGGCGGGGGGCAGCACTCGCAGGCACGGGGGGGGGACTCAGCCAGGAGCAGTGTCCAGGCTTGGGCATCAGGGCGGCTCCTGGAAGGAGGTGGTGCCTATGGTAGGAGAGAGCTGGGGGAGAGCAGTGGGAAGGGTGTCCTGGGCAAAGGGACCAGCAGGTAAACCCTGAGTGAGGGAGAGCATGGGGGTTGGGGGAAGCTCGGAAGATGGGACACCAGAGCCAGGAGGAGGCGGGGGCGGGAGACCCCATGAGGGGCTGGAGTTTTAGCCTTTCCGTGTCCAAAGACAAGGACCTCAAAAAGGTGTGGGCCTTCTAAATCCTACGTCAGGCCACACCCCTCTTCTGCTCAACACTCTGCCAGGGCTCTCCCCTCCCTCAGAGCCATGGTCCCCAGCTCCCCAGACACCGCCCAGGCTCCCCACCACCCGGCCTGGCCCTTCCCCACTCAGCGCCTGCCACACCGGCCATCCTTCCTGGAACTGGCTGGCCCGCTCCTGCCCCAGGGCCTTTGCACTGGCTGAGCCCTCTGCCCAGAATGCTCCTTCATATAGCCACGTGGCTGCCCCCTTCCCCTCTTACACGCCTCACACGCCACTTCTCCCCGGCCGCCCTCACCCGTAAGTGAAATTGCAGCTGCCTGCCCTGCCCTGCCCTGCCTCCCGGGCCCCTCAACTGCTCTAGGTTTTCTTCTCCTAGGGGCACCTCTCCCTCACCTGCCAAGCAAGCTCCCTGTTTATTGTGCTCATTGTTTATTGTCTGTCTGCCCGAGAGCAGAAGCTCGGAAGGCACCACTATCTCCAGCGCCCGCAGCGGCTCTGCCCGCCCACAGAGCAGGGGCTCAGTAAATGGTGTGAGCGAACGACCTGCAGTGAAGGCAGGGATGGCCTTACAGCCCGTCGGGGGCAGGGGGAGCCACTGAGGTTTCAGGCCCGGCAGGGTGTGGCTCATAGACGGCCTGGTGGCCTCGCTCTGGGAGGTCAGAGGGCACCTGCTCTGGCCAGACTAAGGAGGGAGGCACCTTGGGGTCCCTCTAACTCCCCTTCCTGAGTCACTGAGGGTGAGAGGAGGCCACAGCAGCCCCAGTGCGGCCTGACTGACGCAAGATGGATGGGGTGAGCCGGGGCGCGGGAGGAAGTGGGCCCGGAGTCCAGCCTTTTAGCGCCGGCTGAGATTTATGGAGCCGCCGCAAGGACTTGCTGGGGCTGTCACTCCGCTAATGTGATTGGAACAGGTGGAGGCGGGAGGGAGGGGACCGAGGGAGGGGTGAGGCGGGAGCTGGTGGGGCCTGACACCCGCCTGGGGCTGGAAGGGAGAGGCCCCGTGTCCCGGGACATCTCTGCCTTCACGTCTGTGCCCTGTGCCCTGACCACCCTGGTCTGGTCGGGTCCACCAGCCTTAGCCCACCCGGGAGGAGCAGCCTGCGCTGGGGGCCGGGGTCCCTGCCTGACTCCGCCCAGATGGACCCCAGCCTCCCCATGGGGTCCCCTGAAGTTCCCACCATGAGGGGTTCAGGCCTCTACCCACTCCCGACTCTCCTGTTACCACCCATTTATCTACCCACCCACCCACCCACCCATCCATCTCCCATCACCACCCACCCACCTACCCAGCTGTCCATCCATCTACCCACCTTCCTCCCATCACCACCCACCCACCTACCCAGCCGCCCAGGCACCTACCAGCAGGAGTCCCCTTGGCTGCCCCGGCCACGGTTTAGAATGGCCCAGCCCACGCCCTCCTCCCACCTGCTCTGTGCCTCCCCCGCAGCACTGACCCCCTCGTGGACTCAGTGTCATGTTTGTTCTCTTGCCTGTGTCCCCACTGGAACGCACCTTCCCCAGGAGCAGGGTTCTGGGGATCTTGTGGGGCAGTTAGCGGCACACTCTGTGCTGGGTGCTGCCCTCGGAGGTGGGACCCAGATCTCCTGCCCCCGGTGCCCGGCCAGCCCTGCAGAGAGGGACAGCGGAATGAGCCAGCGGGGCTGGGCAGCCATCAGCCCGGAGGGGGCCCTCTAAGGGAACGGAGCCTGGCCTGCGGAGCTGTGGTGCAGCAGCCCACAGTGTCTACTGCTGGACGCGGTGATTCCGAGTGGAGAGGATGCGGCCTCTGGGGAAGGGAGCCTGCTGGGCACCCCAACCTCAGGGAAAGCCCCCAGGGGGTGCTGGGGCCAAAAGACTCCCCCCCTCCCCCAGGGTCCAGGCTCCCCCGACCAGGCCCCAGGGCTATGCTAGGTTGTGTAGCTTCAACGCCAGCTGGTTCTGGCAACAGTGAGTCTTGGGAAGCCCCCTACTCCCCTTCCCAGGGCTCTTTCTTTCTGAGGGTGTGTTTGGGGACTGGGGGTGGGGCTCAGGACTCGGTTCTGCCCCCAAAGAGACCCATTTTGGTAGAAGGCTTCCCAGCAGAGGGGACATCTGACTTGGGCCCTAACGGCTGAACAGGAGCTCAACAGGGACAGAAGGCGGAGAGGCCCACCAGGTAGAGGGCCGAGTCTTGGGCAGCCACCCAGCCTCCCAGCCTAACCCTTCGCCTGGAGACTGCCGGCCCTCGCCCGCTCTCCCTCCTCCCGCCTCCCGCCTCCCTCCTCCCTCCCAGAGAGCCTTTTACTGTCTCGATAAAAAAAAATATTTTTAAACACTCTCTTATTGTATGGTAAGAAGGGAGGCGGGCCCTAAATCAGGGAGGGAATCGACAGGGCCCTGACGCGTGTCTCTCCTGTTTATTAGGACTGAAATGTTTACTTGGCGATAAGGAGCCGGCTTTCTCGCGGAGATTTGTGCGCGCTTTTTCAATTACCCCTCGTCTTTCTCTGCCACTTTTGCACTAAAGGGATAATAAATGTATCGGAGCGTTTCAATTATTCATCTAAATCATGACTGCGCCTGCCACGGCCCAGCCTCAGTGACAGATTAATTCGGGGCGCCTTCCTCTGCTGGCATGGCCGCCATCTCCGCACCCGCCTGGCAGTGCCCCCGGAGCTGGCTGGGCTGCAGTCGGTAGGTCCCTGGCAGGGCAGGTGGGCAGAGCGGGATGGAGCCCCCACCCATTCCCCACACACACACACTGCCAACGATCCCCCTTGCTTTGGGGTCCGCGGCCCACCGCACCCGCAGGAGCCAGCGCTTGCGCCCTCCCGCCCGCTCAGCTCTGAGCAGCTCCCCGCGCCCACGTGGCCGGTCCCCGTGTGTGTTCCCTGCACCCCGGTGCCCAGGCATGTCACAGACCAGAGAAGCCCGGGTGGCCGGGGCCTTGGCACCTGCTGCTGCTGTGCCTGAGGCCTCCTCTGCCCCCCCCTCCCCGCCTCTGCCACCCTCCCAGCCTTCCTCCTCATCATCTGTCACGCCAGCCTCAGCCCCTCCCCGTCTGAGGCCTGTGCGCTCCTGGCAGTTCTCGGCGGCGCTGGGACACGCACAGGCCCTGTCCCTCGTGGCCGCATCTGCCACCTTCATCATCAGACTCCATTTGTGTGGTGACTTAGGTACCAACTGCTCCCGTCCGACCACCCCGAGGGGCACGCACAGCGCCTGTCTGTCCACCTCCCGGCGGAAAGTAGGTGCTCCCTGCAGCCCTGTGTGCGGACTGGCTGTGCCCAGGCCCGCGACCCCCCCCCCAGGCGCCTGTGTGCCCGCGTGCCCACATCCCTCCCGCACCACGGCGCTCCCTCACCACCTGGCCCATCCTCTCTCTCTGGCACAGGCACCAGGCAGGCGTGATCCTGGGGGGGAGGTGCCATTTCTTTCCCTCTCTGGTCTCTCACCCACCCCTCCCCCTCCCTCCTTCCTGCGCTCAGCCTCTCTGCCTCCTGGGCTCTGCCTGCCCCTTGTCTCTGCTCCCTCGCTGGGGTCTGTCTCCCTCTCTACTGCTTTCTCTCCAGCACGTGCCCTCTCCCCATGTCTCATTCTCTCTTGCTCCCTCTTCTTTTCTCTCTCCTGCTCTCCTCTGTTCATAGACAGTCAGGCCCCGGAGGATCAGCGAGGCCTCTATGTATTCTGCCCCGTGCACTTGCCATCCCAGCACCCCTGCCCGGCGGCACTATCTCCCATCGCCTGGTGCCACCAACCTGCAGTTGCTTCCCAGGCCCGGGGCTCTGACGAGCTGAGCCCGGCACAGGGGGCCTCGAGACCGACTGGGCTCTGTGGGGGAGGCGGGGGGCTGGGCTCAGAGGAAGCACCACTGTGTGCCAGGCTCCAGGCAGGGCATGGGCCGGCCAGCACCCTCTAACCTAGAGTGGGGCTGGGCTGGGCTGCAGGGAAGGGCACCTGGGATGAGGGAACAGCAAAGGGGCCCGGAGGACTGACTCTCAGACCGCGCCCCTTCCCTGCTCAAAACTTCTCACCTCGATGGGATCAATCCCAGGTGCCTGCCCTGCCCCCCAGCCCCTGCTGCCCAGCTGGCCTTCTGCCTGGACCCTCCTTCTCTGACCTTCCAGAAGCCAGTTCTTACCACTGTCTCATCTGTTAAGGTCTCCCTCCTCGGAGAGGCCTTCCCAAGCACAAAACAGCACACACACCCTCCCGCCCCCCCCCCTTCCCCTTCCCTCCCCCCTCCCTTCGGCCACTCTGTTGTCACAGGTGGTATAAGAGCTGTGCTTCCCGGCCTCGCATAGGGCGTTCCCCTAGGCCCCTCCCCACTGCTGAGGGCCCATGGGAGCCACGCGGGAGGCCAGTACTCATCTCGGGTGGAGGCTGGAGGGGCCCCAGCCTTACTCTAGTTGAGGATTTTATTTCGTGGACCCTGGGAGCAGCGAGGGAAGATTATGAGCCGGGGAGTGACTCCCCAAGTAAAGGCCCCACCTCCGTGCCCCCCCCGCCCCCCCCCGCGTGAATGCAGGGCCTTGCTGAGCCCCTCCCTGCAGAATCTCGCCTCCCCTCACCTGGATGCTATGGGCTCCACCATTAGCTTCCCCATTCTTCAGATGAGGAAACCGAGGCACCGAGACCCCCAGGTGACCTGTGCTCCTCACCCCCTCTCAGCAGTGGGCCCTCGCTGGGTAGGAGGACCAAGGGGACTCTGTCCGCAGAGGGGGCTCTAGCACAGGCTGGTGGGCCCCCGGCCTCCCCCAGCAGGCAAGATGCCACCAGCCCCGCATGCAGCTGCCGGGTGGGGGGTTTAATCACGGGAGTGATTTCTGCATGATGAACGAGGCGCTGCCGTTGTGTACATAATGAAGCCCTAATGTTTTCAAATCCCCATTTAAGGAGCTGATCTCACCCCATAATGAATTTCAGATCACATCGCAGCGCTGTCGTCCATCCATCTCCTCCCCGGGGCGCCCACCCGCCCTGCAGCACGAGGGTGGGGCCTGGCGCGTGTAAGCTCTGCGCCCACAGTGGGCCAATGGGCCGGGCCCAAGCCTAGCACAGAGCTGGGGGCTGGTGTGGGTGTTGTTGTTGTTGTTGTTTGTTTGTTTTGTTTTAATCTTTATTGTTGAGAGTATTACAGATGCCCCCTCTCCCCCCCATTTCCCCCTCCACCTGGTTCCCAACTGGCCCCAGGCCTTCACCACCCTATTGTCTGTGTCCATAGGTAAGATCTTTGGTTAATCTTCCTACACACCCCCTTCCCTCTGACATTCATCAGTTTCATGTGTCCATGCCTCTGATCCTATTTTATTCACCAGTTTATTTTGTTCATTAGATTTCTTGTTTATTTTTAGATTCAATTGTTGATAGATATGTATTTGTTGCCATTTTATTGTTCATATTTTTTATCCTTCCTCCTCCTCCTTCTTCTTTCTCTTTTTAAATAATACCCTTCAACATTTCATGTGATACTGGGTTGGTGATGATGGACTCCTTTAGCTTTTTCTTATCTGTGCAGCTCTTTATCTGACCCTCAATTCTAAATGAGAGCTTTGCTGGGTAGAGTAATCTTGGTTGTAGGTTCTTGCTATTCATCACTTTGAATATTTCTTGCCACTCCCTTCTGGCCTGCAAAGTTTCTGTTGAGAAATCAGCTGACAGTGGTATGGAGACTCCCTTTTAGGTAACTAACTGCTTTTCTCTTGTTGCTTTTAAGATTCTTTGTCTTTAGCCCTTGGCATTTTATGATGTGGGCCTCTTAGGGTTCCTCTTGTTTGGGGTTCTCTGTGCCTCCTGGACTTGTAAGTCTATTTCATTCACCAGGTAGGGGAAGTTTCCTGTCATTATTTCTTCAAATAGTTTCAATATCTTGCTCTCTCTCATCTCCTTCTGGCACCCCCATAATGGGAATGTTGGTATGCTTGAAGTTGTCCCAGAGGCTCCTTACACAATCTTCATATTTTTGGATTTTTTTTCTCTTTTAATTGGGTGTTTTATGCTTCTTCATATTCCACATTGCTGATTTGATTCTCTAAATTATCCTTTATTTCAGTCAGTGTATGCTTAATGTCTGACTCTTTGACTTTCCACTAAGATCCTTGAAAGTCTCATGAAGCTGTCTACCAGGTTCACCGGCTCTAGGGCCTCCAGGGAGATGAAAAGCCAGCCACTGCCTGGGGCCGCTCGGCAGGAGCTACTTGTATTGGGCTTGGAGGTGTCCAGGCGAGGCCCAGCTGTGAAGCAAGGCAGGCTTGTGTTAGTGCAGGATCTTGGGCCTATTATTGATAGGTTTGGGGCATGTTGAGCCAGCTGCATCTTGTTAAGAAATTTTAGCTAAGTCTGAAGCCTGAGCCAGGACTGGCCTTCTACATGCAAAAGCAGCTGCAAACAGGTTGGGTGGAGCTGCAAAATGGATGGGGCGGAGTCTCAGGGAATCACCAGGGCAGAACAAACAGAAATGGCTGCCAGTCAGCCCTGCAACCGGGGAGGTTCCAGCATAGGAACAATGACCCCTGCGAGCACCTCCATCTGGGAGAAAGCCACTGAGTTCTTGCCCCGATGCCAGACAATCCAGTTCTTCCTCGTATGTGTCTGGGTCCCCCAGAGTCTCACCCTGGCTGGAACTCAGAGCAAGCAGGACCTTATAAGTTCAGTTCATGTGCCGGCTCTTTAAAAGGAGCAGCTGGGGCTCCAGCAGCCTCTGTGTCACTCAGCCCCAATCCCCGCTGGTTTTACAGCCTACAGTTATGGGGACTTCTCTTCCCAGCTCTGGGAGCCTGGGCTGAGGCTGGGACCCCTTGCAGAGACAATCTCCCTCCCGATTAAAAACACGTCACAGGTGGGTGCTGGACCCGCCCATTCCCTGCCTCCGCCACTCCTACTAGTCTCAACCTGCTTTCTTCTTTACGTCTCTAGTTGTAGGACTTCCATTCAGCCAGCGTTCAGGTGGTTCTGGATGATGGTTGTTCTGTATTTTAGTTGTAATTCTGATGTGGTTGTGGGAGGCGGCCAGTATGGCGTTTACCTGCGCCACCATCTTGGTTATCCCTGGTGTGGGTTTGTTGAATGAATGAGTGAGCAGGAGGGCGTGGGCAGAAGCACAAAATCAGTTCTGGCACTAGGGCATCACGTGGGTGTGGCCCCCAAGGCTCAGTCAGGGCTGGGAGGGAAACAGAGATGGAGCACGCAGGGTGGGGCCAGGAGAGAGGGCACAGGGCCCGTGGGTGGGTCGTTTATCCAGGCTTTGTGGCTGGGCCTGCCCTCAGCAGGGTCAGAGGCCTGGGGGTGCAGCAGCTCAGGCTTCGGCCCTTGACCCAGCTGGTGCCCTCTCAGGGACTCAGTTTCCACATCTGCCCAGCACTGGCATTTGGTGTTCGTGTAGGTGGCTAGGGCCTGGCCAGCACCAAGGTGGCTGGAGTGGGCTCGCCTTAGGCTGGGCACCCCTATGCCTGGGTGGGGAGTGGTCTCTAGGGCCCAGACCCAGGTGCCTGCCTGGGCTCTTGAGGCACAGCCTACCCCCAGCCCCTCAGGCCTCAAGCTCACTCCAGGGCTTTCTCAGGGAAATCCAAGCCCCAGCCACTCATCCAGTCCCTCCGGTGAAAGAGGCCTCAGAGCGTGAACGGCACAGTAGTCTCCTGTTTACAGAGTCTGTGACTGGGCCTCAGTGTCCCCATCTGTAAAATGGGATGACAGGGTGATAAAGTGCAGGGCACTTTGGTGCATTCTCTCACTGAACACTCAGGCCAACCCTGGAGAGAGGTGCTGTCACTGACCTTGTGCAGATGAGGAAACTGAGGCACGGAGATGAAGGGATGCAGCAAGGGTGGAGGAGCTGGGGGAGGGACTTGGGTCTCACTGAGCTGGGTCAGCCCCGCTCTCACAGCCCCAGCTCAGTTCAGAGACTCTGAGACATCCCCCCCCACAGGTGGCCCCCAGGCCCAGCCTCTCCCTTCCTGCCCTGGGGCTGACAGGAGGCGGGGCAGAGCAGGGCGGGCTGCAGGCAAGGCCACACCCACGTGGCCATGGCGGAGAGCGTGGCTTTGCCTCCAGGAGCCTTCGGTCCCTGCTCCTGCTAGACAGGCTTCGGGCTTCGCACTCTGAGCAGCTGGCCTCTGACGGGAGACCTTGGACAAGTTGCTAACTCTGGCCTTCAGTCCCTCACCCCCAGGCCACCACTCAGCGTATCTCAGTCCTCCCACAACTCTCTGAGGCCAGTTCTGAGGCTCAGAGAGGTTAAGTGACTTGCCCAAAGCCACCAGCAAGCTTGTGGGCAGGATTTCTGGGAAGAGAAACCCCAGAATGGTTATGCAGTGGCCAGACCCACCAGACAGTGGAGGGTGACTGGGGGAGGGGAGGGGATGGAGGGGCAGGCCCCGGGCTGGTCAGGGTCTCCTGCCCTCTGGTGGGGCACAGCTGCCCGTCTCCCCCAGGCCAAGGCCTCCTAGAGTTCCTGTAAATAATTAATTAGCCCCTGCTTGCTTGTTTGTTTAGCATGAGGAATGCTCCCCCACTGAGATGCATTTATTACTGAATAAATTTAAATATCTAATCTTTCCTTCATGAATATTACAGCACCCTAAATAGCCAACAGATCCTAAGCACCTTGGCAAATGGCCCCCACAGGAGCCTGCCTGCCTGGCTACAAGGATGCCAGGCTGCAGCCCTGCCCTCTGCCCACGCCCTTCCTGCCCCCAGCCTGGCCCAACCCTGCCAGAGCCCGGGCCTGTGACGATGTGACGATGAAGGGGCTGGCTGAGCTGAAGGCTGAGTGTGGGGTGTGGAGGCCATGCTGTTGGCAGGAGGGCTGGTGGGCTCCCAAGCAGAGCGCTGGGCTTATCTGGGAGGAGTGCCTGGGACCAGGCGGAGGGTCAGGGCTGGAGCAGAGAGGGCAGACGGGTCCCAGACAGCTGCAGCCTGTCCACTCTGAGGGGCCCAGGGAGGGGACTGAGGGACCAACTGGTATGAACTGGGGACAGTGGTCGGCAAACTGCGGCTCAGCAAACCGCGGCTCGCGAGCCACATGCGGCTCTTTGGCCCCTTGAGTGTGGCTCTTCCACAAAATACCGACTTCTGCAAAGTTTCAATCGCACTGTATGTGTGTGCCCGCATGTGGTATTTTGTGGAAGAGCCACACTCAAGGGGCCAAAGAGCCACATGTGGCTCACGAGCCGCGGTTTGCCGACCACGGGCTTAGCCTAACAGAAGCCCAGACCAGGGCCTGGGGTCCGAGCCTCTGCTAAGCAGCAGGGTCCCCTCCGGCACTCAGAGGAGGGAGAACACTGGAGTGTGGAGAGGGAGGAGGTGGGGGGGGGCTGGTGTGTGCTCTGCCCAGGGTGGTGCCCAGGGCCCCCTCATCTCTGCTTGGAGGGAACTGCTCCCCTGGCCGCCTGCAGAGCAGTCACAGGGCCCGACCCCGTTCTGCTGGGGAGGCTCCAGCCCCAGCCTCTGCCAGCTCCAACTCCTCCTCCTCCTTCCACCTCCTGCCCCCGGGTCAGCCCCAAAGGCCTGGCTGCAGGCCTGTCCACTTCTGCAGGAAACATTAAATCCCTGAAACACAGATCTCAGTGAGTTCCACTTCCGCAGGCCACCCCCTCCCCCAGCAGCAGGCCAAGGTCACCTGCAGGGCGGACAGCTGGGTGCCAAGTGGCTGACACCACTGGGCAGGCCTGAGATGTCCCCGGGGAGCTGGCTCAGACACATCCCTGTGCTCACCCCTGTGCCCCGGTGCCCCGCATACCCTGAGCACACGGTGCTGGACACCTGTTCCCCAACACTCTCAGGTGTACACACCGCGCTCATGCCCAGCTTGTCACCCTGTCCTAAGAAAATGCCAGCCAACCACGCATCATCTCCACTCGTGCCAGGCTCTGGCTTACCCACGCGACACAAACTAACTCACCTTACCCTCCAATAGCCCTGCCAGGTGGCTATCTACCAGTATCTCATTTGACAGATGGGGCAACCGGGGTCCAGAAAGGCAGTACCCTGCGTCGCACAACTGTTACTGCGGGATCTGTGACTGGGGATCTGTGACCGCGGGGGTGGGATCCTAACCCAGCTGCCCAGCTCACAGCTCCTGCCGTTGAACACTGCACTGGGTGGTCACGAGCACCTCCACCCAGAGCAGGCACTGCCCAGGGACCCGCACACTCCAGGCTGTGCGCGCCCCTCCCATGGCTGCAGCGGCCCTATCCCTGCACAGTTCCAAAGCGCCCCCTCCCCAGGGTTCCCCAAACAACTTCATCCCATCCATCCCCACCTATGGGTGCTCTGGAAAATCTGCTATCAGCTCAGAGTAAAGCTGCAAAATTAAGTTTAATTGGGACCCCCCGCCCCCCGCCGAGAGGCACAGAGGGGGTGTCCAGCTGGTGTTCCTGAACCTGTGCCAAGATTCGGGGTGGGGCTGTGATGGAGGAGGAAGGGCCTCAGTATGCACATCTCTGAAACGGAGAGATGGCGGTCCTGCCCTGCTGCCCGGCGTGTGAGCCCCCAGCTGCTGGTGCCCACAGAGCTCCTGGCCCCTCCCGCATCTCCGGGGAGCGGTGCGTCCTGATCTCCTGGCCAGGGTGCCAACTCCACCCCGAGGAGGGTCACTGTCCCGACTTCCCAGATGGAGCAGTGGACGCTCAGGGGAAAGGACTTGCCAACCTGCCCATTGGCCCAGGAAGTGAGGGGGGCCCAGGCTGGGCCCTGGCCTGCCTGACGCCGAGCCTCTCCTCCCCACAGTGCCTCCTCTGCGCCAGCCCGAGTTGTTTACCTGAGCCCAGGCTGGGCCCCCAGAGCCCCTGGCCGGGCCCCAGAGCCGCCTTCGCTCTCGTTCTGGGTTTAACGAGCTCGGCCCGGCCCCAATTAAGGCGGATGCGCTAACGAGACGCTCTCGTTATGGAGCAGGTGCGCGCCCCGAGGGGCCGGGAGACCAGGCTCACGGCCGACTTATCTGCCACTTGTAACTAGTGGCCTCAGTTTCCTCATCTGTAAAGTGGACCCTAGAGCTTGCGCGGCCCAGGAGCCTCGCCTCGGGAGGCCGACCCTGGGGTCGGAGAACTTACCCATGGCCCGGCGCCTGCGGCCCGACCCACCGCTCAGAGCCGCCCACGTCCCGGCCGGGCCCTCGCCGCTGCCGGGAGAGCAGAGCGTGCCTGGCGCGCCCCCTGCCGGCCGTGCCGCGCCGCTTCCTGCCGGGGTCCGCGGACCCTCTGCCTCGGTTTCTCCCGCGGGGGAACCATGGGGGGCGGAGGCGACGCGAGCGGCCGGCGGCCTTCGGGGGAAGGCGCGGGGCCCGCTGAGCCCCAGCACAGCCGAGGGGACGGGGACCGTTCAGTCGGGGCCTCGGCCTTCTCCTCTGTGCAATGGGCGCGGGCGGGACGCGAGGCGCCAGGCTCACCGCCCGCCCCCCACAGTGGACGGCTGCATTCACCGGGCCGCCGGGCCCCTGCTCACCGACGAGTGCCGGACCCTGCAGAACTGCGAGACCGGCAAGGCCAAGATCACCGGCGGCTACCGGCTGCCCGCCAAGTGTGAGTCCCGCCCCCGCCCCATGGGGCGCGCACCCAGCCTTTGTCATCGGTGCGGCCCCCCAGGTTGCTGGAGGCCTCCTCGGGGGCACTCCTCCGCCCCAAGTGCGGGACCTGGCCCTGCCGCACACCCTAGGGCCGCGTGGAGGCCGGGGTGGGACGAGGACCTGAAAGCCGGGGGCGGGGGGGGGGGCGGGGGTAGGGGGGGCCGGGCCGGGGAGCGCTCAGGGGCCGGACCTTCGCGCGCCCAGCCTCTAGCCGGGGCACGCGCTGGGGAGCGGGCCTGCGGCGCCTATCGGGGTGCATTCCGGTTCCAGAGCCCCCCTGTGTGCCACATCCTGGAACCTGGAGGGGGGAGAGGGCCCATTTCCCGTCCTCTTGAGCCCAGACTGGCAGGGGGGACCGAGGGCACAGGGAGACCCTGGCGGGCCTGACCCGGTCGCCCCCGCAGATGTCATCCACACGGTGGGGCCCATCGCCCACGGAGAGCCCAGCGCCAGCCAGGCCGCCGAGCTCCGCAGCTGCTACCTGAGCAGCCTCGACCTGCTGCTGGAGCACCGGCTCCGCTCGGCGGTGAGGGCGCCGGGGGCGGGGAGGGGAGGGGCGGGCGCGGCCTGAGCAGCTGGGCGCCAGGAGGGGCGTGGCGGAGTGACGCTATCCCCCCCACCCCCCCACAGGCGTTCCCCTGCATCTCCACCGGCGTGTTTGGTGAGTGGGGTCGGGGCAGGCAGTGGGAGCTGAACGGGTGGCAGAGCGGCAAGGGGGCAGGGCAGGGCAGAACCGGGACTCGCTTTCTCGGGGTCCCCAGGCTACCCCAACGAGGCGGCGGCGGAGGTAGTGCTGGCTGCGCTGCGCGAGTGGCTGGAGCAGCACAAGGACAAGGTGAGGCCGGGCCCAGCTGAAGGGGCCTGAAGGGGCGGGGTGAGGGGGTGCATCCCGGTCCCACTAACCAGCCCCATCTGTCATTGCCAATGGCCAGGGTGCAGAGCACCTGCCCACAGTCTCTGGCCACACCAGCCCTTCCTGCATCCCCTCTCCTTCTCTTCACACACCACGAACCCCTTCTGTGCGGGTGTAGCCTCACTTGAAGGGCGTCCCAAAGGGGCAGGGGGGACAGGCACCAGGCCTGGGAGCCAGGGAGCGGCTCCTGCGAGGCTCATCAGGCCCTGGCGCAGGTGGACCGGCTCATCATCTGTGTGTTTCTGGAGAAGGACGAGAACATCTACCTGCAGCGGCTGCCGCACTACTTCCCCCTGGGTAGGTGCCTAGGGCAGGACCCACCCCCACCCCTCCCACCCCCACCCCCTGGGCCGGTTCTCAGTGTCCTCTGCCTTCCAGCCTGACGGCACCCGGCACACCCTGACCAGGACCGGTAAGCAGGGCCTGGCCTGCTGTGTGCTGCCACTAACACACCCGCTCCCCCGGGCGCTCACCCACAGGGAGGCGGCCTGGGAAGCCCACCCCCACCGCTCCCTCCAACCTCTGTGCTCTGCCCGCAGACTCGCCGGCTGGACCTCGCTCCCAGCTCTAAGAGGCGGCTGAAGCCGGCAGCTGGGCCTGGTCACCCCGTCTTTTCCCTCAGCCCCTGCCCCTCAGGAGCCTCCTAATAAAGACCGCCCTGTTGCAGCTCCGCTGTCTGCGCCCTGACTGGGGAGGGAGGTCACCCACAGGTGTCGGCGGGTGCTGTGGCTCAGAGGGGCTGTGAGAGTTCAGGGCCAGGCGATGGCAGACGTGGGCAGTACTTCACATTTATTGAGGGCCTGCCCCCCGAGGAGTTCACAGCCTGGGGATTCAGCCCCCACATGTGCTGGGGTGGGGGAGGAAAGGAAGTCAAGGCAAAAAGGCAAGCAATGCAGACACCGTGGCTGAAGCAAAGGGGGTGCAAAGCAGGCACAGGCAGGGGGCCTGGGGTGGGCAGGGGGGTGGCAGCCTGGCAAGTCCTGCGGGGGGACCTGACCAAGCAGAGGCGTGAAGGCTGCCCGCCCCTACCAGGGTGGGGTCACCTGGGGTGCACTAGAGGTACCCTAGCTCCTCCGCCTACTGAGCCAGGTCCCACCATCGTGTCGGCCTCTCCACCCAGTGCTCCGACATGCAGACCCCTGATGGAAAGCAGGCAGCTGGGGTCTGGGGCCCTGGCCAAGACGGCAGGACGGAGGTGGACCTATGAGGGGGCAGCTTGAAGCCTTGATGGTCCTAGGCCCCTGGTAAGTCCCCAAGGAACTTCTTGGGCCAGCTAAGGAGGGGAGGGAGGCACGAAGGAAGCAGAATCCCAATAAACAGGAGGAGGCCCCAAGAGGCCTAGCCCCTCAAAACTGCTGGGGAGGCTTGGGGACAGGTGAAAGGCCGAGAGGAACCCACCTGGGGGAGGGGTCAGCCAGACACAGAGCATCCAGGCGGGCAGCAGCAGAGCAGGGACACGCACACAGGGCTCACCACCAGCATCCCCTTTAATAAAACGTGGAAGGTTGTATGACAGGGAAGGGGGAGTGAAATATGACCATTTACAACCACACAAAAACCTCTGTACATGTCTAGTGCCTGGCAGAGGGGAGGGCAGCAGGGCAGCGGCGGGCAGAGCCAGCCCTATTTGTAGAGGATGTCGTAGTGTCCAGGCCGGTAGAGAAGGTAGACCTTGGGCTCGGAGCCCTCGGGGAAGATGTGCGGGTTGGTGGTGCCGCCCTCGCCGCGGTCCATGTACTCCACCTGGATGGAGACGTTGAGGGCCTGGGCCAGCGCGATGATGTGGATGTGGTCGCTCTCCTTGCACATGGGCTCCACCTCCTGCAGCACGGGTGCAGGTCAGGGCCCGGGTCTCAGCACCCCGCCCCAGGCCCCCACTGACCCCAGGCACTCCCCCAGGCCCCGGTGCTCCCCACCCGAGAGGAAAAAAAAGGGAGGGCCCTGAATCTGAGAAGTGAGGCGGGGGTGGCACCTGCTGGCAGAACTCCTTGACAGTCCGCCCACCCTCAATGAAGTGCTCGAAGAACTTGCTCTCCCGCTGCAGGTAGCCAGAGGTGAGCAGCCGCAGGTAGACCACCAGGTAGTCCGAGGTGCTCTGGTCGTTGAAGGAAGCCAGCAGGTCGGCTACTGAGGTCTGCTTCTCCACCTGCTCGATCAGGTCCATGAACTGCCACCGGGAGAGAGACAGACAAGATGAGGGAGGAGATGGGTCAACCCGGCCGCGGCCAGGCCACCCACCTCCACTCTGGCCGACAGGCAGTAAGGACTGGGCTCACCGTGTTGTGGAAATCCTCAATTGTGAACTCGGTGAAGCCCTGGGACACCAGGTCTTCTTTGCTCTTGGCAGACACAGCCTTGAACCTGGTGGCAGGAGGGGAAGGGAGGGGGCATGAGCCCCTAAGTCAACAGAGTAGGGGCGCAGCCTCTTGTCTGGCCTCGGGTGGAACTGTACCTCCTAGTCATCAAGGAGGAAGGAGCCCCACATGCCCTCATGAACCTCACCCACCTCCTTCAGTGCCAGGGCGCCCACCCTCCTCACCTCTGCAACTCCTTGCTGTCATCCAGCAGCGCCTCCAGGTGCGAGAAGCCGAAGGCGCGGTAGAAGCAGTTCCCGTCGGGCCTGGTCTTGCGGATGTACGAGTACTTTTTGTGGAGGTCCTGCAGAAAGGCAGCCCCGCCCACCCGTGCCCATCAACGTCGGCCAGAACCAGGGCAGGCCAGGAACCGCCCAACAAGGGCCACACCACAGCAGTGGCACCCGAGCTCCAAGCAGCCACCTGCCAGTCTTGGCTGCTGACGCTGGTGGCGGAGTCCCATGGTGACCCACTGCCCAGAGCCCCCAAAGCCTCGGGAGCCACGACGGATGTCCACACTGGTTGCATGAGTCACCAAAGCAGTCACTAGCCACTGGCCGCACAGGCTCTACCTCCAGTACCCGAGTGCCTGGGCCTGCAGGGCTGTCTGTCCATAACAAGGAGCGAGTGGCTCCGTCCTGGGCCAGTGCAGCTGTCCCGGGATCAGGCTTTCAAACCAGGAGACCAGGCAAACTGGTTCGGGTCGGGGTGGGAGACAGCTCCCCTCGGCTCCTTCTCAACTCTACCCGGCGGCTCACAGGTACCACCTCCGTGGACCGTCTTCCTGTTTCCTACCCAAACGCCATGGACTTTCTTCTGTCACTCAAACCTGCCCCCACAAGTGGGCCAATAGTGCTGCCTGGCAAACAGGCCTCACTCCCTGGCTTGGACACCCTCCCCTGCTCCCTAATGGCTACTTCGTACCTTCCCCACTCTCCTTAAACGGGGCCCCCCAAGACACCTCCACACTTTCCTTCCCACCCTCTCCTTGTCCTCAGACCTCACTGCCACTCCTCCTCGTCCCTCTAGCCTGTGATGGTCAGGGTCACCACCAAACCACAACACCCTTCAAGACATGGCATGTCACCTGCCAGAAGATGGTCACAACACATGTCCATCCACAGTGACTGTCACGCGCATGGGACAACCCTGCTCAGGCCTGGGACAGCTTCTGCTTGTCAACTCTCTTGATGTCATCAACCTTGGGATTTAAATAGCCTTAATGGAACTCTTCGCCTGCCCTATCTCAGGCCTGAACTCCAATTTCAGCTCACACATCCCACCGCCTCATCTACGCCTCCTCTGAACTGCCCGGCAAGGCAGGTCCTGACCTCCCCGCGAGCCTGCTCCTCTCGGCCTTCCCCTCAATCAACTGCACTCCCTTCCAGCTAAAAGCCTCACGGTCCTTGCCGACATCTTCCTCACACCACACCCAATCCAACGCAGACCGTTCTCACTACTTGACCTCTCCTGCCTCCTGCTGAGCTGATTGCGAAGCTCCCATCTCAGGTGTCCTTGCCTCCACCTGCACTCAGCCTACTCTCACCCCAGCCACCTGAGCAACCCAGAAACCTGCTGATACCCTCAACTTCCTCTAAGTCCTTTCTCTGGTTGCAGCCCCATTTCTCACCGCCAGCTGCTCCCCGCTTGCCTCCACGTGCTCCTCAAACCACCCATGTACTCCTGCCCCAGCGGCCACAACCTACTCCTGTGCCCGTCAGCTCAATCACTCCACCACCACCGCTCAGCTACCCCTGGCTTAGATCTGTCTTCCCACTAAGCTCCACGAGGGCAGGAGTTTGCCAGCGGAGTCATCACTCTATCTTCAGGGCCCAAAACAATGCCCGGCCCACAGTCTGTGCTCATAAATGTCCAGACAACAGCTCACAATGCGGACGAAGAGCCCAATCACTGCAGCTCCAGGGCGCCCCCAGACCCTGCTGAGCACTTTCCCCGGCAGACGGCACACGGAGCCGGCGGGTAGAGCGGAGGAGGAGCCGAGGGGAGCTGTTTCCCACCCCGGAGGGTAGCACCCATTATCCTACTAACCCTCAGAGGAGCCCATTTCACAGAGCAACCCAGCTCTGTTTAGGCTCTGCCATCTCTGCTTTCGGAACCTCCCTAGAACCAAAGTTGGGCTCGGGCACAGTGCAGAGTGGGGGTGTCAGTTCTGCACACACAGCATGCCAACACTCGCACATTCGCTGAATGACTTGATGGGAAAGAACCCAAGACACCCCCCTGTGGATTTTACCAGGGTGGCCTAAGTGTGACAGGGAAGTCTTGAAATAAGGCCCCACTCCACTAACCAACCACGTCAGGAAGAGAAGAGACCTACAGCTGGTTAAGCCCTGGCCCTGCACTGCGCAGAGCTCAGCGCTGACCACCGGCACCCCCCAGCACCACGCTCGCCCTGTGAGGCGGGGACCTCCGCCCAGGGATGCTCAGGGTACCCGAGATCGCACAGCTGGAAGTGGTGAAGATGACTCCAACCCAGATCTGTCAGGCCCCAGGACAGTACCTTCACCTCCCCACAGACCTTGGGTAAATCGCAAACACCCTGAGCAAGGGTCAGAGTAGACCACAGGCCACACAGCTGGATCTGGCTTGTATGTATTGTTTGATCCACATAACATTTTATTTTTTAAATCCTCACCCGAAGGTATTTTTCCATTGATTTTTTAGAGAAAAAGAGAAATTTGAAGAGAAACATATCAATTGGTTGCCTCCTGCACAGGGCCCGGGCCAGGGAGAAGCCTGCAACCTAGGTAATTGAACCCGGGACCCTTCGGTCCACGATGTTCTAGCCACTGAGCAAACCAGCTAGGGCAATCCACATAACATTTTTAATGTGAACTACCTGCCAACTGTCAGGAACCTGGAGATTTCATATCAAAATAATTTCCGGCTTCTCTTGGGAAAACAGATCTGGCAACAACGGAGTGACAGCCACGGTCACTCCCACTGGCCAGGTGCTTCTACTCCCTGCCTGTCTGACTCAGAGCTGCGCTGCCCATATTCACCGCTTGACCCGACCACCTTCAATCACCTGGGTTACCAGCGTGGCTCTGACATGGAGAACCCCAAAGACCCCTCCTCTCTGATAGAAGGTTCTAAGCATCTCTGATCTTCAGGGGGAGGGGGGAGGAGTAGCACTTACTAAACCCCCAGCTGTGTCAATGGTCACTGTTCACACAGACGCACTGCCACATCTCAGCCTCCCAGCTCACAGAGTGGGTGGGTAAGGGACTTACCTGTTTGTACACGAAGCAGCAGAACCTGGCACAAAGGTCTGTAGTCTCCACCCCCAGTCCACTCGGCCCCACTGTGAGCACTGAGACCATAACGCCCCACAAGCCTCTCTCTCACGCTCACACTGCCCTCAACACCGTGGGCCCATACTGTCTTCAGCCCAACTCACAGACAGAAGCCAGAGGTCAGATGCGGCAAAGGGGCTGCCAAGAACACAGCTGCTGTGTGGCAAACTCACGATTTAAATCCAGGTCCTTTGATTTCAGCAGCCAGAGCTCCCCCAACACTCTACCCTCTAAGAGGCCAGGTCCAGCAAGGAGCGTGTCTGACGTAGGCCTGCGCCTGCTCCTGCTCCTGCTCCTGCTCCCACCCCCACGCCTCCTGCCCGCACAGGTGGGCTCCCACCTTGATCTTCTGTTGGTAGATATTGTCGTCCTCAGCATACTCCTTGTACAGGACCGAGAGCTCCAGCCGCTCCGAGACCAGGGGGTTCTGCACAGCAATCTGCAGAGGGCAGGGAACCGTCACGCTCTGGCAGGCGGCAGCCAGAGCACCTACACCTAAAGGAAGGCGCCGGGCCGGGCCAGTTATCCAGCAGCAGTGACAGACACCCCCCCCCCCCCCCCCCCCCCGGGCCTGAAGGCACCCAGGATCTAGCACAGCTTGGAGAGGAAAGGGCTTCCAAAGCAGAGAAAAGCAACAGGCCTCAGACCCAGCCGATGCATCCCCGTAACAGGGCCGCTGGCCACAGCCCCTCAGCCCCTCACCTCTTGTTGAATTCGGTCCTGCTGAGCCATGATGGCTTCATCATAGGCAAGACAGTTAACACCTGGAAGAAGGAAGCAGCCTCGGATTACGGGGGCCCTGGCCAGCTCCACCCCAGGCCGCGGGACCAAGGACAAGAGCAGCCAGGAGGGCGGCTTAGCATCTTACACCCTGTCCCACCCACGGTGTCCCCTGGCCAAGCCCTTCCCCTCCCAGGCCCTCGTTTTCTCATATTTGACATGCAGGGCAGCGGTGACCACCCCAAGGTGTGTCCCCAGCCCCAGCACCCCGGCCCTGGCTCTCACACACCCAGCAGCCTGGGAGCGCTCAGGGGCTGGGCGGGCGGGGTCCCCTGGGAAAGAGGAGGCGTCAGAGGCCTGGGCTGGACGGGAGCTTCCCGGGCGCCTGCACTTGCTCGGCCCCGCCCTTCCTCCTCCCGTGCATCCTTTCTCACTTAGTTTTATTGATACTGTCACAGATGTCTCCCATCCCCCAGCCCCCGCCCACCCCCAGTCCTGTGTGCTCTAGTGGCGCCCACTTTACAGGCAAAACAAACGCCCAAGGTCACCACTAGCGAAGACGTGGAGCCGTTGCCCACCCCCCGTTGCACACAGTCCCGCTCCGGGCGCCTCGCTGCGCAGCTCCCTCCCCCAGGACGTCGCGGGGCTGGTGCCCGCGGGGCTCTCCGAGTCCCGGTCCTGGCTCCTCCTCAGCCTCCGTGACCCCGAACCAGACCTCCGGGCCGGGGCTCCCGGGGCTGTCCCTCGCGTGCGCGGCTAAGACGGGGGGCGGGGGAGGCCCGGGGGGCGCTAACTGTGAAGGCCGGCGCCGGGGCCTGAGCGCCCGGGTCCGCAGCCGGGCCTCGGCCCGTCCCCTCGCTGCCCGCAATGGCGCTGCCCCTCCCACCCCTGGGACCGACTAGTTTCCAGGGCCGAGCTCGCGAGTGAAAACGGAGAGAGGGGCACCATTTTGAAAGGCCCGACTCTTCCGAGGGCTAAGGGAACAATGGCCGGCCGGGACAGGGCTGCGAGGCCGGAAGGGCGCTTCGGGGAGGGCGGCGGCCGTCCCGGGCCCACGCCCGCCGCCGCGCACGCCCCCCGCGCCCGCAGCAGCCCCGCGGCCGCCCAGCCCTTTGTGCCCCGCGGCCCGTGTAACGCGACGCCGCCCGGGCGCCGGCTGCTCGGAGAGGGCGGGCGGGGGAGCGGCGGGCCCGACCTAGGCCGCGGCTTCCCGGCCAGGACCCGGCGGCGGGGCAGGGGCCCCGGGAGCGAGGGGGCCGGCGGGGGAGGAGGCGGGGCGGCCCAGGCCCCGCCCCGGGTGCGCGCGAGGGGAAGGGCCGCGGGCCCGGCTGCCCCGCCCGCCCGCCCGCCCGGCCGGGGGTCGCAGCGGCGGCTCCGTCTATTGTGAGGGGGAGGGGAGGGGAGAGGAGGGGAGGGGAGACGGCGGCGGAGAAAGGAGCCGTTCGCGCGCCTCGTCCTCGCCGCCGGCCGCCCCGCCCCCCGCCGCCTCGGGAGCCGGCGGCCCCGCATCGCCCCCCTGGCCCCGGCCGGACGGTCCTCCCGGAGTCCGTACCTTCGGCGTCGCTGCCCAGCGGCTCCTGCTTCTGCTGCTGAGGTTCCTCCGCCGCCATCTTTAAACAGCGCCGCACTGCTGACCGCTTCCGGGTTACCAGTTGTCCTCCGCCCGGAAGCGAGCCCCTCCTCGTGACCCCTCCCTGGCAACGCCTCTAGCAACGGGGTCCCCCGAGGCCGGGCCCGGAGGAGCCGCCGCCCCGCCCACCCTCCGCCGCGCACCTGCCGGCCGGGCTCCCGGTCCCGAAGCCCGGCGGGGAGCCCGGAGCCAGAGGGGCCTTTTCTCGGGACTTGGGCTGCGCTCCTGGGAGGAGGAGGGAGGGAAAGGGAACCGCCGAGCCGCTGCCTGCGGGGGCTCCGGGCTCGGGGCGGCGATGGCGGGCGGGGCGCCTGGCAGGGGAGACACCGCTCGCGGCAGCCTCCTCTCCCGGGCTTTTCCTGCTTCGGGCGGGGAGGCCCCCGGCGCCGGGCCAGCTCTCGGGACCGAATTCCGGAGCCGGCGCCTCTGGTGGGAAAAGCGAGTCTTGGTGAAAGCGGGGACTTGGCGGCCGTGCGCTTCCCGTCGGGCATCATCCCCAGGAGGGGCTCCTGGCCGGGCGGGGCAGCCGGCCCATGATGCGCTCTCATCATTGATGTTCTCTCTCTCCCTCTCCCTTCCTCCCTGAAATCAATGGAAATATATTAGAAAAAAAAAAAAGCAGGGCGTTGATAAAAATGAAAAATAGATATAGTGGTTCTCAACCTTCCTAACGCCGCGACCCTTTCATACAGTTCCTCATGTTGTGGGGACCCCCAACCATAAAATTATTTTCGTTGCTACTTCATAACTGTCATGTTGCTACTGTTATGAATCATAATGTAAATATCTGATATGCAGGATGTATTTTCATTGTTACAAGTTGAACATAATGAAAGCATAGTGATTAATCACAAAAACAATATGTAATTATATATGTGTTTTCCGATGGTCTTAGGTGACCCCTGTGAAAGGGTCGTTCAACCCCCAAAGGGTCGCGACTCACAGGTTGAGAACCGCTGGATTAGTGGCTGCCAGGGCTTAAGGAAGGAGTGGGGGCCGGAGGAAAGTGAGTGTGGTTGTAAAAAGGAAACGAGATGAAACATTCTGTTTCTTTTTAGTCTATTGTATTTTTTTATTGATTTCAGAGAGGGAGAGAGAGAGAGAGAGAGAAGCAACAATGATTCGACTGCTTCCTGCAAGCCCCTCACGGGGGACTGAGCCCGCAGCCCTGGGCACATGCCCTAACTGGTGCACTGGTGATGCCCAACCGAGCCACATGGGCCAGGGCTTTAGTGTGTTTTTATTGATTTTTTTTTTAGAGAGAGAGGATAGGAGAAAGAGAAACCGACCAATTCACACACACTCTGCCCCTGACCAATCTGAATTCACAATCTGGGCATGTGCTCTGACCGGGAATCAAACCAGTGACCTTTGGCCTGGCCTATTGTACTCAGTGGTTAGAGCGTCGATCCTCAAAGGGTCACTGGTTTGATCCCCTGGTCAAAGGCATATACTTTGGTAGCAGGTTCAATCGCCAGCCACAGTAGGGCGCCAGTAGGAGGCAACCAATCGACGTTTCTCTCTCTCTCTCTTTCCTCCCTTACCCCCGCTCTTCCACTCTCTAAAAATCAATGGAAAAAATCTCTTCATTCCTTGGGTGAGGACTTTTTAAAATATATTTTTATTGATTTCAGAGAGGAAGGGAGAGGAGAAGGAGAGAGAGAGATAGACACTTCAATGATGAGACAGATTTATTGATTGGCTGCCTCCTGCAGGCTCCCTACTGGGGATGGAGCTCACAACCTGGGCATGTGCCCTTGACCTGAATCGAACCCGGGACCCTTCAGTCTGCAGGCCGATGCTCTATCCACTGAGCCAAACTGGCAAGGGCTGGGTGAGGATTTTTTTTTTTAAGTGACCTTTCAGTTCCCAGGATGATGCTCAACTAACTGAGCCACACTGTCCAGGGCAAAACATTCTGTATCTAACTATATGAATATCCTAGTATATGCTGTATTACAGTTTTGCAAAATGTTACTAATGGAGGAAACTGGGTAAAGGGCACACAGGATGCTTCTGTGCAGTCTGTTAAAATTGCCTGTAATCTCATTGTAACCTAATAAAAAGGTTACAAAGTGGCCCAGTCCGGTCGGTGTTGCTCATTGGTTGAGCATTGACCCATGAACCAAGAGTCCCCGTTGGGTTTTGAGCTCAATCCCCAGTAGATGGCGTTCGAGGGGCAGCTGATGGATGTTTCTATCTCTCTCTCCCTCTCCCTCTCTCTCTAAAATCAATTAAAGCATATATATAATCTTGAAAGGTTACGAAGCGGTAAGGCCTTGGATACTGAAGCTACTGTTAGGCGATCGCCTGGGGCTCTGGCCCCTGCCTTTTGCAGGACGGTGCAGTAGTGGTCTTTGAGCATCGGGAGCTGTGCCCCAGTCCCAGGCAGACCCCTCAGCTGGTGACAGTGCAGGAGCGGAATGTGTCCGAAGGTGTTCATGAGCTTTGTCCAGTCCCGGAGCTGGTGCCCCCGGTGACCTGCCCACGGCAACACTACAGAAGTCAAATCTGTGTCCCAGAAACACTGCAAATTACTACTTACTGGGTCATTGAGCCTTGGGCTTCTTCCGAAGTCAAGAAAGCAAAGGATCCACCCAGTTGGACCCTACGCCTACCCAGCTGTGCATTCCTCTTCCAGATTTAACAGCACAAGCTGTGACGGCCAGCGAGCTCTTCGGGCGGTAGAAGAGCACTGTATTCTGTGAAGAGCTAGTAAGACAGTTGATGACAAAAACATACTAGGCTTTACTAAAAGCTTGAAGCTAATGTTTTGTCATCAACTATCTTACTAGCTCTTGAAAATAGGTATAAGGCAACTCCTACCCCCTCCTCCCTTACTTCAAGGGGGGAGTCTGATGAGAGGGAGAAGGGGGGGGGGGCTGAGGTTGGGACTAATGGTCAGGACAGGGAGCACAGCTCCTCTGGAGTCAGAAGGAATCCCCGTGCTACACTGACTGCCAGCGCCTCCCTCGCAAGGGCCTGGGGCTTGAAGAAACCCCCGCCCCCATGTACAAAGGGCCTGTAAATGAGGGTCCTTTCTCCAACCTGCTGCCCTCCCTCCTTGTCAAGCAGAACAGCGAGCAGGAAACTGGCCCAGGGCACCCAGCTTTTTTTAAAATTGATTTTAGAGAGAGGAAGGGAGAGAAACATCAATGTGAGAAACATCGATCAGACGGGATGGAACCCACAACCTGGGTATGTGCCTGACCAGGAATCAAACCCGCCGCCTTCCGGTGCACAGGTGATGGTTCAACCGAGACACCAGCCAGGGTGCAGGGGGCTCGAGGTTGGCCCCCGCTTTTTCATGTCCATCTCTTTTGTGGCGAAGAACTGCTCTTACCCTCATTCCATGGTAAATGTTACTTTTACCATCTTAGGGTTTCGGTTCTCTATCTGAAGCATCTACAGCCCCAGCGCACATTTGCCAGGAGTCACCAGCACAGCTCGACTTCCTGTGCCTCCCAGTGTGCCAACCCAGAAACGCCCAGCGCTGCAGCGCCTGGCTGGCGAGGTCTGCAGTGCAACAGGCAGCACTGGCGGCAGGGCTCAGGCTGCTGTTGGACAGTCACCAAGGCGACAGGCAGCAGCCCAGGCTGCCTTCCCACAGCAGACACGGCGCAGGTGCCTCCTCACAGCCGGGCTGGCTCGCAGTGTGCCTGCACCCCCGTCCACGCCAGCTGGATTGTCAGGTGGAGGGAGAGGCGACGCCGCACCAGGACCCAGGCACTGGGAAACCTTGGTCTCAGAGAGCGTTACTGAATGGCACAGGCCCCCGGGCCACATGGCTGCCAGGCCCCCTCAATTTCTCCCGCCTCCAGGGAAGAGGGCCTGGCAGCAAGGACATGGCATGGGCCCTGGGAGGGCCACAATCCTCACAGGAAGGCCGTGGCCAGGAAAAGCCTCCAACGTGAGCCAAAGATGAGGGATCGGTGATCCTTTCCCAGGCCGGCTTGAAGAGTGGGGGCATGCCTGGCCCCACATGAACCTCTGGAACGCCACGGCAGGAACCCACAAGGCTCCATAGGCAGCCGGCTCCAAAATCAGAGAGGCCAGCCCGATGACGCGTGGCAGGGCTGTATGCGTGGCAGGGCGGTAGGCACAGGCTGCCGGCTGGGTTGATACTCGCCGGCAGGGTCCGGACCACCTAAGGCAAAAGGCAAGCAGAGGAGGGGCAGAGGCCGCAGAGAGAGCCACCCCGCCTAGACTCACACCACCCACACTCCTCCTCATGTAAATACCTCACATTCCAGCACATCTCAAGTCTGCGAGGGTCCGGTCCGCTGGTGCCGGCCTCTCGGGGAGAGCCTTCACGCACCCGCCCCAGGAGGTGCCTTCGTTGCCTTATTGCTACCATCCACCAACCCCCACACACCTGGCGGATTACAACACAAATGTATGACTTCATAATCCTAGAGGTCAGAGGTCCGGGCCGGGTTCCACCGGACAGAAAGGATACACGTCTGCTGGCTGCGTGCCTTCCGGGAGCTCTGAAGGAGCGTCTGCTTCCCACGCCGGCAGGTTGTGGGCAGAATCCAGTTGCTGCTGCTGTAGGACCAGGTGCCCTGTTCCTGCTGGCTGTACCCGAGGGCTGTTCCCAGGTCCCGGAGGTCGCTGCGTTCCTTGGCTCCCAGGCCACTCTCTCCATCTTCAAAGCCAGCACGGCAGGCAGGCAGGTGGGCAGAGTCCGCCCGAAAGGACCATTTTCCGCCTTCCTTGTCCATCGTCCCCATAAGGATTACACTGGGCCCGTTGGATCCTCTCCCACTTCCACACGCTTAATTTAGTCACATCTGCGGAGTCCCCTTTGCCATGTAAAGTGACCTATTCAGATTCCAGGGCTCAGGAGAGACCAAGATGGCGGCGTAGGTAAACACCGGAGACCGCTGCCGCAAACAACCATTTCAAAAATACAACTAAAAGACTGAACGGACATCACCCAGAACCACAGGAATGCTGGCTGAAGAGAGACTCTACAACTAGAAGGAAAGAGAACAGCAAATCGAGGCTCAGAGGCGGCGCAGTGTGGAAAATACAAAGGTACCGAGGTGCGCGCGCAAAGCGGGCTGGTGGCTGAGGGCGCGGTTGTCGTTTTCTGCCGGGAGTGAGTCTCAGACTCTGGGCTCCAGATCCGGGCGAGTCTCTAGGGACCCAGACTCAAACGGGAGAAGCGGGATTATCCGGCATCAGTTGGGACCTGAGGGCAGCTTTCTCTCCGAGGTTTGCAGCGGCTGCCGGGGTTCTGAGAAGCAGAGCCTCTGGGAACGGGACTGAGCGTGGCCATAACTGCTCCCTCCGCCCGCCCTGTTGATCCCGCCCCGCCCAAAACCTGCGCACAGCCATTTGCCGATCGCCTCAGGCAAAGGCTGGATTAGCGCCTCCCCAGAAGGCAGACGTTTTCCACACAGCTGATTTCCACAGCCAGCCGGCCTGGTGGTCAAACCCCTCTAGTGTTAACTACAACAATTAAGGCTTGGCTAGAACAAGACTGCGCACAGAGACCACAAGGGGGTGCACCAAGAAAGCATAAAAGATGCGGAGACAAAAAAACATGACAGAAATGGAGGATATGGAGCTAAGAATCGCAATTTTGAGGGCTTGCCATAAATTTGTGCAGAGCCTCACGAAAACTAATGAGACCCTCGATGCTACGATAAAGAAATTAGAAAGTAAGCATACACGGACTGAAATAAAGAATATTATACCCAATAGCAGACCAGAGGAGTACAATAATCAAACCAAAGATTCGACAAAAAACACCCAATTGGAAAAGCAAAATGAAAAAAGAATCCGAAAGTGTGAAGATAGTGTAAGGAGCCTCTGGGACAGCTTTAAGCGGTCTAATATCAGAGTCATTGGAGTGCCAGAAGATGAGAGACAGCAAGATATTGAAAACCTATTTCAAGAAATAATGGCAGAAAACTTCCCCCACCTGGTGAAAGAAATGGACTTACAGGTCCAAGAAGCGCAGAGAACCCCAAACAAAAGGAATCCAAAGAGGACCACACCAAGACACATCATCATTAAAATGCCAAGAGCAAAAGACAAAGAGAAAATCTTAAAAGCAGCAAGAGAAAGAGGCTCAATTACCTACAAGGGAATACCCATACGACTGTCAGCTGATTTCTCAACAGAAACTTTGCAGGCCAGAAGGGAATGGCAAGAAATATTCAAAGTGCTGAATACCAAGAACCTACAACCAAGATTACTTTATCCAGCAAAGCTATCATTCAGAATTGAAGGTCAGATAAAGAGCTTCACAGATAAGGAAAAGCTAAAGGAGTTCATCACCGCCAAACCAGTATTATATGAAATGCTGAAAGGTATCCTTTAAGAAGAGGAAGAAGAAGAAAAAGGTAAAGATACAAATTAGGAACAACAAATATGCATCTATCAACAAATGAATCTAAGAATCAAGTGAATAAATAACCTGAGTACAGAATGAACTGGTGATTATAATAGAATCAGGGACATAGAAAGGGAATAGACTGACTATTCTTGGGGGAAAAAGGGGTGTGGGAGATGCGGGAAGTGACTGGACAAAAATCATGCACCTATGGATGAACACAGTGGGTGGGGAGTGAGGGTGGAGGGTGGGGTGGGAGCTGGAAGGAGGGGAGTTATGGGGGGAAAAAAGAGGAACAAATGTAATAATCTGAACAATAAAGATTTAATTTAAAAAAAAAAAAAAAAAAAAAAAAAAAGATTCCAGGGCTCAGGACCTGGACATCTTTGGGAGGCCACAGTTCTGCTGGTCACACCACCTTAATTTAAAATCATGAACACTGAGGCTCAGAGAGGCTAATTGACTTGCCCACTGTCATATAGTAAATGGCCAAACCAGGCCTCAAACCCAGGCCTCCCAGCCCCGTTCTTGACATAGTATCTGCCAGGACCGCAGCCTCCCCCACCCAGCAAGCACACCATGCAGACACCATCCTCCAGACTCGGCCCCCGCAGGCCCCTGCAGACAGACGCAGGAAATGCTGGTTGGGAGGACAGGGAGCCCGATTTCTCTGCAGGGGACGGGAGAGGGACGCTGAAAGGTGACCGGGCTTCAGGCCTAGAACCACACGAAGAACCAAAGGGAGAATGGGGCTCAAGCATGCCCGGTCACTCGCGTCCTCTCGCATCCACCCCCAAGTGTGACTTTGCCCACATCCACGTGCCGCGGGCCCAGCAGGCTGTGGGAGACAAGGGCCGAGGAGCTGTGGGCTCGATCAGGGCCCTCAGGCCAGGCCTCTGAAGGACTTGCCTGTAACCACTCGCTTCTTGTCAACTGGCGCCGTGGCCTGAGATGTGCAGCTTTGGGCTGGAGTGGTCCTGCCAGGACAGGGGAGCGCTGTCCCTTTGGGTTCCAGGGACACAGAGTGAGGACACCCAGTCAAAACCCTCGGCAGGACAGTGGAGTTACCCCAGACACCTCTCCTGTCCTGGGGTCACAGTCTTGCTACATGGCAGCCGTGGCCTCACGTGTCCACAGCAACCTGCGCTCACAGCTCGGAGCCTCCGGAACGGTCCAGCACGGCCAGGGGTGAACTGAGGAGGGGGTGGAGGATTAAAGCAGACAGACAAGAGAATACAGTTGGGACCAGGTGGATCCTGCCTGGGTGAGGACACTGACCCAGCCTGTAAGCAAAGCTTTATTTTATAGTCAGATCACACAAAGCAAAGCAAGGGGAGTAGTCAACATGTTTATATGTTCTTATGAGTTTCAAATCTATTTCCTCACTCAAGCCTTGTTTTGGCAGCACTTGCTGCACCTCCCACAGCCCATTAGCCACCTGGGAACAAGGGAGGACTGTAAGGTCAGGCTTCATTGTGCTGGGAGGGACTTGTATGTGGCTCTGCCACAGGCCAGTCTGAGGCTTGACCCTATAGCTGCTCCCTACAGCCTCCCGGAGTGAGGCAGGGGACAGGGGTGACCCCGTTGTTTGGGAGGTGATAGCCATGAGCTCCCTCCCCCCAGAGACAAGGGAGCTGCTGAGGAACCTGCCAGCGACAGGCGATGCTCCTCCCTCGGCACCCAGCCTGGCTTAGGTCGGCCCTTCAGACCCTACATCCCACTCCCCTGGTCGGTATCCCACCCTGCGAACACCTTCCAGCGTTCAAGGCCCTGCCCCTCAGGCCCAGACACAGACTGGCCTGCGTGGAAACAAGCCTTTTAGGAGGCAGCAACCACTCCCCACCCCTCAGGGAGGAGCCATGGGCACTGGGCCTCCCAGGCATCACTGGACACCACACAGAGAGGCCAGGAAAGATTAGACAAAAGGGAGAGCAGGGTTCATCCTGAGCTGCTGTCAGCACAGATCAGAAAACAGCCCTGCCCAAGAGGGTTTGGGGAGATGTGTTCTGACACCCAGGGCCCTTCAGCTTTAACTGGCAGCTCTGCCCTCCATCCTGGCCCAGAAGTCCTGGCAGCAGCTCCACAGGGAGCACTGAACCTGTGTCTGTCCAGAATCACCCGGAGCAAGGGACCCCCGCAAAGAGAATGCAAAGGAGGCGAAAGCTGCCCTCCAGGTGGGGACAGCCATCTGAGGGTTCCTTCCAGACACCGGAAGTCAGGATCCCAGCTCAGTGTGGAGCGTTTCCCAGCTAAGGCGGCCCCCCCAGCCCCCCAGGAAGGGCCCTGGGGATGGAGGAGCAGCAACTCCCCAAGCAGAGGAGAAGGGACAGAGAAGCGCAGGGAGAAGCCAGCCAGTCCATAAGCACTTACGGATGTAGCGATAGAAGGTAAGGGCCCTGGAGCTGACATAAAAAAGCAAGACACTGTCCAGTCCCCCCAACTAGGAAGGACATCGCCACCTGAGAAATGGTTGGAGCTCCGACTGCGGGCAGGGAATGCTGGCCCCACAGGAAAGAGGCCTCCAGCAGCAGAGCTGGCCCCAATGGGCGAGAGACACACACACACACACACACACACACGGCCTTGAGCTTGGCACAACCAAGGGAGCGAGAGAAGGTGAGCACAAAACGCTGCCCAACAACAACAGTGTTTGTTTTCCCAAGTGAAAACCTTTCCACACAGGAAAGCATGCGAAGGAGCCTCCCAGACAGCAGGAGGAACGGCTGGGCACCCAGGACCCACCACGCCATCAGCCAGCCGGGACATGAGGCCAGGCGGGCCCCCTTCTCCACACCCCCACCCGACACCAGCCTCAGCTCAAGTATGGAGGCAGAAGCCCAGGGGGAAGGCACGATGAGTTTCTGAAGCATGATTTACACAGACTTTATTGTTCCAAGGTGGGTCCTACCCAGCAGGCCTTGTACACTGAATTACATGGTCCCATGATCACAATGGAGAAATCAAGAGGTCATATTGCAGAAGAGGCCACTGTCGCTGAAGGACATGCTCCAGGGGAGGCGGCCAGGAATGCGGCGGACATGATGAGGACAGGCGGACGGACGGTCCAGTCCCAGGGGCGGGAGGACAGCCCCTCACTCCCGCTTCTTGTAGCTCTCCAGGTTGGACAGCACCCAGCCCGCCGGCACGAGGATGCACAGGAAGCAGGAGGTGAGCGCAATGGCGACATCCTGCACGGAGCACAAGGAAGGAAGCCCCACAGTAAGAAACGGCCCAGGATCCGGATGTCTGGGCAGCTTCCCAGGCAGCAGAAAGCCCCCCTCGTGGAGTGAAGGTTCAGGCTGCAGGGGAGGAACACAGCAGGTCCAAGGCCCACTCCAGGCCCTGAGGTCAAGGGTCAGGCATGGAAGGGGGGGCGGGGCAGCCTGGGTTAGAATCCATGGAGAAATCCACCATCAGGTGATCAAGTGAAGGAACAGGAAGGAGGATGCAAACCCCTTTATAGCTGCGGTTGGGACCCAGGAACCTCACCTGGGCTGATAACTAAAAATGCACCCCCGGTCCTGCCTTAGACACCCCGCTCCTCCCCTCCCTACCAGGACCCAGGCACCCCCGGGGCCAGGGGATCAGGCTTGTTTCAGCCATTTCCACATTCCCTATCGCTAAGATGCTGTTGTTTTGACAAGTCAATGCGCTGCTCCTAAATCTCCGTCTCCTCAGCCGGAAATGGAGTTCATGCCTTTCCTCTTGGGTCCGGGCAGGACTGACGGGACCCGCACAGCAGCCTGGGCGCAGTGCCTGGCCCCAGCGGTGCCGGCTGCAGCCATTATCACTACGATCTCCTCCATCGCAGCGACCTCCCAGGCCTGCGAACCTGGATGCAGGGCTGGCACTCAGGGCCGGTCTGCCATTGACGCAATGGGTAACGAGGAAGCTGTCAGTCAGGGTTAACTCCCCCCCCCACGTTTCCTGGGACTGCAGACACCTGTTGGGGTCCTCTTGCCCCCCCCCCTTCCCTAACCATTAGTAGCGGTAGCAACTACTATCCGCGCTGACAGTCGTCAGGCACCCCCAGGGACCGACCGGCAGGCTGTGACCCGAAATCCTGGGGCGGACTGCCCGACGGGGGCCCGGGCCGTCCCCTGCGCCCTCAGACCGGCCCCCACCCGCACTGCAGCTCGGGCCACACGGCGAGGCGCGCGGGGCAGGCCCCGCAGAGCCGCGAGGCCCCGAGCTCGCCGCTGCCTCCCGCCCGCTGCTCACCAGGGTGCCGATCTGCTCCCGCGGAGGCTTGGAATGCACGTGGGCGCGCGGCACCAGGAGCCGCCGGGCCGGGCCAGCGAGGCCCCGCAGCAGGAGCGGCGTCAGCGGAGACATGACCGCGCAAAACGCACTGCAGACGGCGGCCAGGCGGAGCCCAAGGTCGGGGAGTCAGAATGGCTGCCCGGAACTTCCGGAGCAGGGGAGGCGGCCCCAGGGAGGCTCGGAAACGCCCCGGAAATGACGAAAGGCCGCACCGCCCTTGAGTTTTTGGCGCGTTCCGCGAAACAGCCAATCGGCGCCGTCTTCCCACCGATAGGCGGGGCATGGAGGGCGTCCTCCCGGTTATGCCCCGCCTCCAAAATGGCCTATCTCCGTGAGTGATAGTTGTGTCACCCTATCACGTAAGTGTAAGTTATAAACCTAGGCGGCACTCCTTTCTTTTAGATTTTTTCTTGGGAGAGGAACGTCGATGTGAGAGCAGACATCGATGGACTGCCTCCTGCACGCCCCTTGCCAGGGATCGAGCTTGGAGCCCAAGAGGCACTCCGGACTCCCCTCCATCCCTAGGTTCTCACCTCTCTCTTCCGACATCCCCACTGCCCGGCGCCACGCTTCTGGCTGACACTAACCTACCTGAACTCTCCTCGTTTGCTCTTACCCTCCCTAAGCCCGGTCTCCACGCAGTGGCTGCCGACCTTCCTCCCTGCACCCCCTCATACTCTTGCTTAACCTCCATTGGCCCCCACTGCGCACTAGACCAAGTTCCAATTCCAGACGTCACCCTTCAGCCTCGTCTAAACATTACACACACACACACACACACACACACACACACACACACAGCCTTTTGCTTCTTTGTATCTGCCCAGGACACGTTCAACTCTTACCCAGCCTTCCTTGTCACCACGCTAACGCCTGCTCTCCAGGCCCCCACTTAGGGATGCAGCTCACTTTATTCAATAAACACGTACTAGTCCCTACTGAAGTTAGTGACTGCCCTGGTGTGGCAGGAAGTAATGGGTGGCACTCCATCAGCCTCCACTGGCCACCCAGGCCCCGGGCTGCCTGTGCCCAGCAGCACCCCTGCTGGCACTACCCACGGGTTGGTCTCCATCCCTAGACTGGGGGCCACCTGAGGGTGGCCTGGGTCCTGTTCACCACTGTCTCCAAAGGGGCTGGCACACACACTCAGACGATGAATTGCAGGGCACGGAACAGTAGGCATAGGCACACAGGAAAGGGGTAAGGAGCCAGGCTGAGCCAGGCCTCACCGACACAACCTCATCCTGTCTTCACCACAAGATCATGAGGGAGATACTATTATCTCCATTTTCCTACGAAGGAGAACTGGATGAGCTACTGAAGGTCGTGCAGCTACGGGGCTGCCTAGACAGGATTCCAGGGCAGGACTATCTGCTCCAAACCCCATGTGTTTAACCATCTTCACACAAGGTGCTGTGGGGGAGTTTCCAGAAGTTCCAGTCTGGATACTGTGGTAACAGGACCACAGGCTGTGGCAGGGGCTGGGAACACAGGAGCTTTGGAGGGAACTCAGCCCATGGAGGCTCACAGAAAGGGCCATGGACCCAGAGCGCCCCAAAGCATGGGCTATGCCCGGGCTTCCTCCGGGGGATGGGCTCCCAGGCCGAGCTGCCAGGGCCCCTTCACCCCTCCCCTCTCCCCACCACACTCACGGGTATTGGCAATGTCCAGCAGTCTCGCCAGGCCCCACCTCCAGCTACCAGGCTCCCTGCCCTCACCCTGCCCCGGCTCTGACAAGCAGCCAGGACAGATCCTTCCAAATCTAAATCTCTCCCCTCTCAAAGGGAACAGCCTAGGCCCTAGGGGCTCAGGGCTGGAGCCCAGCTGGGTGCCTAGGAGAAGGAAGGGCAGGGCCCCCTGCTGCCCTATGGGCTTTGTCAGGCCTTTGTCTTATGAACAAAGTACTAACACCCAGATCAGAGCACAGCCAGGGGCCTTCCTGTGGTGCCCTGGGTGACTCCCTGGAGGACAAGGAGGGACCTTTGTGCAAGAGGCACATCAGCACTCTGTTCCTGGGCTTTCCTCGGGGCCCAGAGACGTGACTTCTCTCAGAAACTCCACCAGAGGAGGGAGGAGGCCGGCAGAGGTGGGCACCCGGCTGAGCCTGCAATGGCCCGGGCAGGGTTTGCACCTGGGTCTGCTGCACACTGCGAACGTCTCTGCTCTGACCAGCCCCCAGCAGCCCCTCTCCCCAAAGCAGGGGCAGGCCTGATGCAGCTGTCAGGCAGTGACAGGGAAGGGGTGCCGCGGGCGGGGACGGGCGCTGCTGCTCCCCGGGCCGCAGCCGTCCTGCTGTCCTGCTGGCGGCTTCCCGTCCCAAGGCCCTCTTCCAACCCCCCTTGTGGGTAAGCCTCACGAGGCAGCCACTCCTCGATACTGGCTTCTCCATGCCTCCCCATCTTTCTCGGCAGCCCCCCCCCCCCCCCCTCCACGTGGGACAGGATCCATACGAGCAAGCACTGCACTGCACCCCGCACGCAGGAGTAAGCTGTCACTTGCACATCAGGCTCATCAAATGCCAGTTTCCTCCCGTCACAGCCAGGTAGCAACATGCCTGCTTCGGGCTGTCCAGTCCACAGGGCTCCTGGCCGCAACCTACCCATCCTCCCAGACCGTCGCCTCTGCTGCCCTTGGAGAGGAAGCGCAGGAACTAGGGTAGCCCTGCCCTGGGTGAAAAGCCTGGGGTCGGGTCGAAACCAGCTCAGCTCCGGCCACTCATCCGGCGACGGTGCCTCCTGCTCCGCCTGCTGCTGAGGGTGTGCGTCTCAGCAGCGCCTTGAGCAGAGCAGCCTGAGCGGCAGCTGGAGGGAAGTGGAGGCAGAGGCAGCCCCTGTGGGACCACAGGGGCCCTGGCCGCCTTGGAAGAGGGAGGGCAGATGAAGGAAGGGCCTCACCCTTTCCAACCTTAGCCTTTACCCTGTAGCCAGGGGATGGTCATTCCAAGGAATTCCTGCCTGCGACTGACAGCCTTCAGGGAACAAGGAGCTTTCTGTCCCGAGTGGAATGCCCTCCCCTTCCCAAGGACGTGATACCTTTCTTATCCGCACAGATAAGACGGCTGCGCAAACCATCCCCTGGGTGTGCCCGCCCACACGGCCGAGGCCACGACCGGCCGGCACCCTGCTCCTTTCCCCAGGTAACTGACCCTCCAACACGCAAATACTCCCTCGGCTCGTGAGTCCCACCCTAGCCTCCCTCTCCACCTTCCAGCAGATGTGATCCCCACAGGAGCACGACAGGCCCGCCCCTTCAGTGTCCACAGGAAGTGCCTCTGAGCTCTACCTTCCGGCCCACTTCCTGCCTCTCCCAGCTCACCCGGCCAGGACTGGCAGGAGCCCCGTCTGGGAGAGGAGCTGCATGGCTCCATCTGTCACACTCGAGGGCAGGACAGAGCCTCCCCCTGCGCATAACTTTCCTCCCTGTCAGGCCTGACATGAGTTACCCTTCCTCAGAGCCTCTGCCTTTGGAGTGGAGGGGAGAGGGGCTGGAATCTTCTTAAGGCACAGAGAATATTCGGAGTAACCCAGTCAAGTCAAAGGGAGAAAGAAACACCAACACTCCCCTCCACTCAACACCCACGCTGCGCGGGAACTCACGTCCAGCCACAGACGTCAGGTGTCACAACGATGCAAAGCAAGTGCCCCTCTACCTTTGACCTCTGCCCAGGGCTTCTGGGAAGTGACAGAAACACATGCCTTTGGTCTCAGCTCCTACCTCTAGCTGCTCACCCCAGACACCGAGGTTTCTCAGGCCCGAAGCTTCTTGTACAGGCAGGGACATGGCCCATCACAGCTGCATGCCCCAGGGCACAGGCCCCACTCCGAACAGTCTGGAGACCAAGGGTGTCCCGAGCCCACACCGCCCATGGCACCCAGCACAGGCACTATCCCAGCAGCTGACAAAGTATCCTTTATTTGTGACATACAAATACAACGAATGCAAAAAGAGATCACTTTTCCCCTTTGATTCCAGTGATAACAAGTTGCTAAAGAAAAAATATATACTTCAAAGTTTCCTCTAAAAAACCCAGGAAGGGTTAAAAACCATACACGTCATATACACATTTGATATCAACAAAAATAACCTGAAATAGTGAATACAACTAAAAGAAAAATCTTTAAAAATATTTTAATGTGCCCCGAACAATCAACAACAAGCCCGGAAAAGGCCTGTTTCTCATCACCATGGCCTGGGTCAGTGGGAAAGACTGAGGGTTGAGAACTGACGGGCTCAGCACTGACAAGAGCCCCCTGCTGGCCTCAGGCAGCCCCGGGCAGCACCAAGTGCCCAAATGGATTCGGTGCCAGGTGGTCAATGACCGAAAGGAGATAACATGCACTGAACTCACCTTATGTGGGATTTACACTGGGGGTTCCTTTTGGTCCCCTTGCATGGGAGGTATCAGAAATCCATGATCTAAGACAATAAATAGTTATCATTCTGTGTCTATGAGAGACAGGAATCAGAGGAGACACTCCTAAACATGCTTCTGTCGTTCCATGATTCTTGGAAGCCCAATGCCCTCCCAGAAACCGAAACTCCGCCCCTCGGGTAAAATGCCCTGGGAGCCAGCAGGACAAGGACACGGTGGGCTTATTCCAGTGTAAAGCTGCAGGGCCCTCTCCCAGCTGGGGAGTCAAGAGCAACGAGGCGCGCTCGGCGGGGCTGGGTGAAGGCAGCCATGTGCACAGACCCGCACAAGCAGGGATCTGAGGGAGAAGCAAGCACAGCTCCAGGGAGGCCCGTCAGCAGAGGCCGGAGTCAGGGCAACGTGGGCTGTGAGCAGACGAGGTCGCAAGGACCCACCGGCCTCCAGGACGGCAACTTCACAAAGGCTAGAACTTTAAGACACGCCCTAATGCAGAGCTCAAAGCCCTCTACGTGGAGGCGAGGCGTTAGGGGCTTGTTCCTGGATAAGGATTTGGTCATTTTCCCTGGAGGGAGAACAAGGCCTAGGGATTAGGACAAGTGGAAGCTCTGACCCCACAGCCTCTATCCTGAGAAGAGGAAGGCCTTCCCTCCCTGCGCCAGCCGCACCACCCCAGGTGACCCCAGAGGAGCCGCTGCAGCCCGAGCGGCCGGCCAGGGCAGTGGCACTGGTGCCTCACTGAGGCAGCGAGGGGTGAAGCTGGGAGCGCAGGCGGAGGGCCTGCTGCTGGCTGGGGGCTCTCTGAAGAGGGGGGAATGCCCACCTGCAGAGAGCTATCAGCACCAAGATCTGAGAGGAAGATGCCAAGAAGGAGAGGTCCTTCTAGGGGGAGAGAGGGGCTCCCTGATGTTATTCCCCCCTTAGTAGGAAGAGGTATCTGGGGCGGGGTGAGAGGCAAGGGAGGGTGTGAGGGCGATGGAGAGGACAGGCAGGACCTCTGGCTTTTTCTAGGATTTAGAAACCTGAGCCACTGCCATAGATCGAGGTCCAGCTGAGAATGCAGCGAAGCCCAAAAGCCCAAAGGAGCAATGCGGCCCCACTCAGCACCTTGCTCCCGGCCTCCTCAGCCCCACTGACAGCGATGGAGAGCGAGGCAGCCTTCTTCCCAGACCTGGCTGGTCCCCTGGGACAGCCCCCCTCTAACTGGGTCCACAGAGCACAGCTCGAGAGGGCTCCCTTGCTTGCCTGTCGCAGCACAGACCTTCCCCGGACGCCATCAGAGCATTCCGCCCGCGAAGCAGGAGTCTGAAGCCTCACTGTGCCCAGCCCTCCCACAAAGTCCATTCCTCTTCAAGACCAGCCAGACCCTGACCAGGGCTCCAGGACGTTCACAGGTGGGCATAAGCACGCCATCTGTCCGTGCGCGCGCGTGTGTGTCCGCGCGTGTGTGTGTGTGTGTGTCCGTGTTCGTGTGTGCGTGTTGGTGTGTGTCTGTGCGTGCGTGTGTCCGTGTGTGTGTGTGCATGTGTGTGTGGCAGGAGGTTCGTGGGGGGGGCAGTGTCAGGAATCCAGCTACAGAGGAGTCAGGGAATTTTACCCTCAAGGGCGCAAGAGTGGAGTGAGAAGGCAGCCTCCATGCCAGGATGACGTCACGCCCGGCCTCCACCAGCTCTTTCTTCCCTCAGCATCCTCTCCTCTCGGCTCCCTCCTGGCACTGCTCTTCTAGGAGAGGAGGAGGGGCACTTGGACCACTCCTCCCCAGGGTTCTGCTCTCAGGGCAGCCTGGCACATGTAGGGCTGAGGAGGCCACAGCTCTGAGGGCACCTGGCAGGCGGCATGAGACCGGGGAGAGGGTAGACCTTGGAGAGGGCGTTCTGGTTGGGAGTTCAGTGACAGCAGCCACCACAGTGCCCACCAGCATGGGAATGCTGACTGTCCCCAAACTTGGTCCTCCGGCTCAGGATCTCGTAGGAGCAGTCCTCCCCACAGCAGCCTGACATGCTGGGGGAAGAGTCATCGATTTCAAATCTGCAAGGCAGGCAGGCAGGAGAGGTTGGTTGCAGGAGCTGACTGCCTTCCCCCTGGCCCAAGAACTTTTCTACCACCACACTCATGAGACCCCCAGGTGTGAGGGTACCGGGGGGTAGGAGCCTGAGCCGGAGGGCACTCCCAGGCCATCCACCAACCCCCATCCCCACGACCACGGGACGGGGCGCTAGGCATCAGGATGAATGGGGCCAGGACCAGGAAAAAGGTGGTGGGGCAGAAAGTCCCACACCAGGGCCCAGCTCCTTACTGCAGCGCTTCTCTGAAGAACTGGTAGGCGCCATGATTGTGCTTAAATACTGTTAACATCACCTTCTTCATCTGTGTGCTGAGGAGAGAGCAGAGAGCATGCCTTGCAGAGACAGGTGCTAAGTCGTGCTTCCTCTCTCGTGCCTCTGCCTGCCCCTCAGAAGCACTCTGCGCCCCAATCCAGCCTCTGTCTGGGGCACCCACAGCACTGGCTCCCCTCTGATAGGGGCTGATGAGACTGCACGGGCACTAGGCCCCCATGGCCTGACGGGCTTCTCCACTTGCTCTCCGCACCCCCATTATACATGAGGCGCAGGTACAAAATCTGGGGTCACAGCAGGACAGGGAATATCTTGCTGAGAGGGTTCTAGATGCCCTCTTCCAAAACATTCCCGGGATCCTTGTTCTCCATGGAGACGCACGGAACAGCGGACCCCTCCAAGGCAGCTCCTTCCAGCTGTGCGACGCGCGGTGGCCCTTACCTATTGGCCACGAGCTGCAGAATCTGTATGAGGAACTTCCCCAGGCCTTTCCGCCGCACCTTGCTTTCCAACTGCACTTCGTAGCTGGGTGAAGAAAGCAGAGGGTGAGCTGCAGAGGCTCAGGCCGGCCACAGGAGACGGACAGGCACAGTGGACTGTGCCACCCACTGGAGTGCCTGGAGCAGTGTCTCCTCCCCACACCGCACCCCAAGCCGGGGCTCCTACCAGTACAGGACTTCATCCCCACACTCCACGTCGAACCGGAAGTGAGAAAAGGCAACGGGGACGGAACTGTTTTCCCAAGCAATGAGGTACCAGGCTCGGTCATCTGTCATTTCCTCCCGCTTTTCTCGGTCCTTCCAGCCCCACTCACTCTGCTCATACCTGGGAAAGTGGGGGCAGTCAGGACCAGGAGCTCCGGGAGGGAGAGCCAGCCTGGGGCGAGCCCTCGGCCGTCGGGCGTCTTACATGGTCTGCATGTTCATTTTGGTCAGGTCGAAGGCCCAGTCCACCGTGGCTGCCTCCAATCCAGACACTCGCTTACACTCAATGGAGACGTTTAACCTGAGAAGACAAAGAAGCATTTGAAGCCGTTCCTGCTCTTAGGCACTTTTCCTGCTGCTGTAATTCTGAACGGACTCCTCCCTGGGCTCCCGTGAGACCATCTCCTTTGAAAGCATCTGGGTGACCTCAGGCCCCCAGGGAGACTATGGCCCACACCGCCCTGAGGAGTGCTGCCTGCGGCCTCCTCTGAAGACAGCGCAGGTGCTCTCAGCTGACCAGAGTAGAACAGGTCCAACCCCACACTGTTTTCCAAAACTAACAAATGCTGCAGGCATTAAGGTGTCGAAATCTGCTATTTATTTCTAAATGAAACATAAATAAATCATAGTTCAATTCCTCGGCCAAACTGCGAACTCACATTCTCCAGGTAGTGCCACAATCTGAAGGGCCTGGAGTCAGCAACTCCAAGTCCTTATCTTTCCGTGACCTTCGACATGACCCCTCAGAGGGCGTTCCCACCCTCACCTCTGCTGACTGGTGCACCATGTGAGCTGTACATGTGATCAGCCACGTAAATTCGGAACTTCGTGGCTCGGAAGAGTTTTCCTTTCCTTGTAAATCGTGACCAAGTAGAAGTCACTAAGCGCTACCTCAGTAAGGGATCTGTAAGCTATGGCAAAGGCCTCCCCAGAAGGTGAATAACAAAGCCACCAGAGGAGCTGTGCTGTGTCTGATCACAGACAGAAAGAATGAATTAATGTGAGATTCAGACACAGCTCTCAAAGGCATATATAGTGCTGCCTCGTAGTCTTTGCGTCAAAACTCATGTATTTACATTTGTCTTTCTTGTTCATTAACATACTCATACCATCGCTCTGGCTGGTTTGGCTCGGTGGATAGAGCGTCAGCCTGCGGAGTGAAGGGTCCCGGGTTCGATTCCGGTTAGGGGTTCGTGCCTGGGTTGTGGCTTGATACCCAGTGGGAGACGTGTGGGAGGCAGCCAATCGATGATTCTCATTATTGATGTTTCCATCTCTCTCTCCCTCTCCCTTCCTCTCTGAAATCAATTAAAAAATATATATATATTTTAAAAATAAACTCATACCACCTGCTACTTACAGAGCTAGATACATTCTCTTTCCTCCTTAAAACAACCCTGCAAGTTTGGCATCTTCACTCCATTTAATAGATTAAAAAATGAGGCTTATAGAGTATGACTGACTTGTCTAAGTATAGTTAATAAGAGACACAGTTATGATTCAAACCCACAGCTGTGATTCTCTAAAACCATACCCCCATTTCCCCCCGCAGCCAACGCATCTCCGGTAAAACAGATTATGCTTCCTATTTTATAAGAAAAAAAGGACTGAAAGGAGAGGGGCTTTAATCCAGATCCTACAGCAAATTAGATTAGTAATAACAATAGTAATAATTGCTGACACTGATCTAGCTTTTAGTATGCTCCAGGCACGAATGCTTTACATCTAATTCTCCTGATGGCTCCATTAGGAAGATGCTATTATTATTATTTTTAAAATATATTTTTATTGATTTCAGAGAGGAAGGAAGAGGAAGAGATAGAAACATCAATGATGAGAGAGAATCATTGATTAGCTGCCTCCTGCACTGCCCCCCCCCGCCCCCCGCCCCGCCAGGGAACAAGCCCACAACCCAGGCATGTGCCCTTGACGGGAATCGAACCTGGGACCCTTCAGTCCACAGGCTGACGCTCTATCCACCAAGCCAAACCAGCTAGGGCAGAAGGAAGATGCTATTATTAGATCCATTTCTGATTAGAAAATTCAGGCACAGTGAGGTTAAGTAATTTCTCCAGGGTCTCAAAGCCAGTAAGTTAAAATCCACTTACTGGCTTTGAGACCCTGGAGAAATCACTTAACCTCGCTGTGCCTGAATTTTCTAAAAGCGCACTGGATTGGGAATTAAAAGCCCCCTCAGCTGCCAGACTCAGAAATCCCATTCAACTTCTCTGAGCCTCAGTTTCCCCCTGTATGAAATGAGAGTCAGCCTAGATGACTTTTTAAGAGTTTCAGCTCTATGATTCTTTGTCCAGAAAGAATAACAAATCCTAGAGACATCCATCTGAGACGATGCAATCTGCTCATTTATAGGTTCTTTTGTCACCCTCACCGGGGGATTTATATCAGCCGGGCACTAGCCACCTTTTCTGCTTTTCCCTCACAAAAGAAGAACGGGAAGATCTGAGTGAGGAAGCCTGCTCTGGAAAGGTGAATTCCTGAAGACACTAGAGACAGCTAGGGATGCTGACACTCACCCATTCCGATCGTATTTCTTGAACACGGGGAAAGCCTCTAAAGGGTCGCCAAGCTGTGGAGGGAAAGAAAGAAGTAGCACAAACACACGCGTGGCAGAGCGTACGCTCTGCCCTGAGTCTGCTGCTGGCCAGACCACACCGGGAGGCTTAGCTGCTGGGCCAGGAACACCCTCACATGGACTCCCGCCGGCCTCAGCTCTGAAACCACGTAAGAGGGCTTTGGTAAGGAGGCCGAATAGAGTTAAGTTAGTTCGTTTGACAGGACAGGAAGAGACGCTCCTAGGCTAAAACCAATTCTGGCCTGTGGGCATACAACCTGCTCACTGCTCACCTATCTGACCTGGCCAAAACCCAAAACAGGAAATCACATCCCTGTCAATGTGCACTGTTTACTGAGGGGCTATAAGAACAACACAAAGTGAGATATGAAGCGGGCGGGAAGGCGACCAGCATCTCTCTGGTTCAGTTTGAAATCCGGGCCCATCTGGTGCTCGGGTTCACGGCTATTCCTCCCGACTGCAGCCTCTTGAAACCAGGTGGCTGCATCTTCCTGGTCCCAGAACACCCCGTGGTACTTCACGGGCAGTCAATAAAGGTTTGAAGAATGAATGAGAAAATTACACCACTTTTTATGAGGGAGGTGTGCTCCCCAAAATGCAAAATCCTAACAAAAATTTCTCCAGGCCCCTTCTACTGGTAAGACACCCACAGAGGGGCGCAGCCCCTCCCATCTGAACCCACATTTCCCTGCGCACGTGGGCCGATTGCCTGCCACCTGGAACCCGCCCAGGCTCCTTTTCCTCAGCAAGGAGGCAGCCGAGGGCGGTGGGTAGTAACACAATTCTGCCACAGGGTGGTGCCAAAGGAAGTAAAAGTAAAAACCAAGTTGCAGCTGGAGGAGGAAGGGACTGGGAAGGAGAGTCACCCTGTTGGCTGCGTCCACTTTGGCACAGACGGCATCCATGGCTGCTCGCTCCTCCAACCGCTTCTGCTTCTTCTCCTTTGCTTTGCTCGACTTCCTCTGTAACAGAGAAAAGCAAAGTCGGCTTGAAGGGCTGTGGCCAAGCCTTTGAGGAACCGAAGGGTCTGTCCCGGCGTCCGCAGACCTGGCCTCGGCAGCAGGAACTCCAAGCCTGGCTGCCACACTTGCTGGGGTGGGAAAGGCCCACGCATGTTCCAGGCGTGAGACCTTGGGAGCGTCTCAGCTTCCGCCAGGAAGAGGACTGGCCCTGGGACTGCTGGGTCCCGGTGAGGGCCCAGCGAGGGCACGAGACAATCCTGCAGCAGAGCCTGCCCCCAGCAGACGCCTAAGAAATATTCACTCAGCCATTCCCCCCGACAGAGGGAACCGGTCATTTCAGAGAGATTCAGGGCAGGTTTCAGGGAGGAGATGCATCTGAGGAAGCTGCAGACAGAGGTTCCCAAGTGCAAGTTTATTGGAAGCCTTTTCAGTGTCTTCCACCTCAGGACACAAAGCTTGGGAGCTGGGCCGTCTCAGCTAGGGCCAAGGCGCTCTGGCTCCAGGAGACAGCATGCAGCCACGGCCAGTGAGTGGCAGGCACACTGGCAGTGAGGGCCCCTCGGGGTTCACCTGGGGACAGAGGCCATGCTGACACGTGGTCAACAGGCCAAACGGCAGCCGCACAGGCAGAGGGAGGAGCGAAGGAGGCTGTCCTTGCCCAGCGGGAAACCACACACAACGGCGAGGGCAGATCCTGTTCTGAGGCTCGTGTGCGGCTCTCTCAGGCCTAAGTGGACCCTCCTGTAAAAAGCAGGGAACACAGGGGAAGAGCCCAGCTCCGGAGTCTGACAGAGCTTATCTGAAGCCTCTTTCTGCTCTTCAGTCCCTGCGTCTTCAGGCAAAACACTGCCTCCTTTCCCCATCTAACGAGTGGGGCCATGAATATCTACCTGAGGCATTAAACCCTGAGGGTTAACATAGCACATGCTCAATAAATGAGTTCTCATTCACACCCAAGAACCAGAGCAGCACACACATCTGGAGGTGCTCGTCCACCCAGCTGGGTGCAGAGGCGCCCCAAAGGCACTGGTAAGATGGCTCTGAGCTCACCAGAGAGAGGTCCTACCGCCAGTCACACCTTAGTGGACACTGATTGGTCCCAGGAAAGGCTGAGAAAAACCAACTGCTGGGAAGGTTTCTCGGGATAAATTCTACCCTCAGTTCCACCGGGAATGACACTGCTTACTCCTACTTCAAGCAACCAGGAGACAAGCGTTCAGATACCAGGGATTGCTCGTCCAGGTATAAACTCCTCCCACACCAGCCATTGTATTCTGCAGGCTGGGCACCGTGCTGGAGGCAGACTAGCTCCAGTTCTTGCCTCTCCAGAGGAAGGAACACACAAGAGAACATCCTGTCTTCCTAATGCTGGGCTCTGGACAGAGAACCAGCCCGTCTACCACACAGACTAGCAGGCTTTGGAGCATCCATCTTTCTCTTAGGAACTGGGTTTCCAGACAGCCCTGAGATCCACTCAGCTTGCAAAGTGCTTTCACAAACATTCTCTGGTTCAGTTCCCAGGGCAGAAAACGTGACCTCCCTCACACATGAGGAAACTGAGGCTCAAGGGGATGGTATGACTCGTCCCAAGTTCCCCAGAGTAAATGGCAGAGGGGAAACTCAATCCCAAGGGCTGGGCCATAGATCCAGTGTTTGTTCCACCAGCCATGCTCTCTCTCACTGGGAGAGCCTACGTCACTGTCCAAGACCTTCTCAGCCGGCCAAGGTGAAGGTCAAGATGAGACCTCAAAAGCCCTCGAGCTAGCTATACAGGAATTCATTTCTCATTACCCTCTGGCTTGGTAATGGCTGGTATGATGTGCCAACACTGTGCCACCCCAAGTCCTACCTCCTTGAGGTAGGGGCAAGGAACAGGGAAACCTGAGACAGGTCTCCGGGCTGTGCAATGGGGCAGAAAGAACATGAGCGTTGGCACCAATCAGGCCAGGCTAGTGCTCTTGCCGCCCCTGCATGACTTGTGAAAGCAACTCCATCTCCAGAAAAATGGGAATGCAACATGGCCTCACGGAACAGCTGTGAGGACAGGGCAGAGGTCAGCACACCTTCACACAGAAGCAAGCTCCCTTCCTCCATCCAGCACGCTAGCTCTCTCTTAGCATGATAGAGCTGAAGGCTCAAAGGCGCTGGAAGGAAAGCATGACTCCAGGGACCCCGAGAGCACTGACACGTGGGTTCCCTCATTTCTAAGCACAGGAAGTAAGCAATTCCAAAGCACAAGCAGCAGGAGAGCCAGCCCAGGCCTCTGGATTTATAGGCTCATTCATGCGGGGGAACAGGCGAGCCAGGCAATCCTTGGAGTGAGGCGTGGGGCTGCCATGACCCCAGACTGCAGATCATGAAAGCGCCCCTTAAGCACTTTGTTGCCTGCACATGGGGTAGGAGCCTACTGCAGCAGGCTGGGCCAGACAGGCAGGAGTCCCCCTCAAACCTAGCACACCCTTGGAAAAGTGAGCTCCTACTGTTCCAATTAGCTTTGTCCTGTGTTGTGGAGGTAAGACTATCCTGCAGGGACACAGAAAAATTCTCCTAATTAAAATGGGAAATAAGCACAGTGAACAGCAAAGCTCATTGTGGTTAAGTGTCTTTCCCCAGGGAGCTTTCTATAACAAAGACCGTGGGATTTTGAGTCAAGAGACTGGATTTGATTTTCAACTCTTCTACTTAGTAGCTGTGTGACTTTGGACAAATTAATTAATCTTTTTCAGCAAGGTTTCTCTAAATCTCAATTTCCTCATCCATAAAATGGGACTAACAAGGGTCCACTAGTGGCAGACACTCTGCTAGTGCTTTAATAGATGACTTATTTTAATCTTCACAAGAACTCAGCAAGATGTATGCCCACTTCTTTGATGAGAAGAGGCACAGAGAGGTCAGATAACTTCCAGGGTCACAGAGTTCTCAAAGAGGTCTTCCTATTACCATCTCCCTCCATTCCCACCAAACCGCACATTCCATAAGGCAGAGGTCACATTTGCTTTATTTGCCAATTTACAACCCAGTACTCAGCAAACAGTAGGTACTCAATTCATACTTGATGAATCATTCAAGATTGAAATCCAGGTCTGAAACCTGGAGTCCATGCTCCTTCCATTACTACATCAATTACATTTATGACACATTATGAAGTGTGACATGTTTCCACATGCAGCTGTGAAACTCCTCCCCTTGCTGTTCCTATCAAATTAGTATCCCCACACTCAGTTCTCTGACATGGAGGGAAAAAAATTTTTTTTAATCCTCACCCGAGGATATTTTCCCATGGATTTTTTAGAGAGAGTGGAAGAGAGAGGGAAAGAGAGAAAAATATTGATGTGAGAGAAACTCATTGATTGGTTGCCTCCTGCATGTGCCCCAACCAGGGCTCAGGCTGGGGAGAAGCCTAAGACCAAGGTATGGGCCCTTGACCTGAATCGAACCCAGGACCCTTTGGTTCGAAGGCGGATGCTCTGTCCACTGAGCCAAACCACCTGGGACTGGAGAAATTTAAAGACACAAAAAGCACCCAGATGGGGGCAAGAGGCACCTTTCAGATAAAGAATTTGTCATGTCCTAGATGTTCAGTGTTAATGTCCCCTGTCTTACAAAGTAGCCAAGATCCAAAAAGAAACTCTGTTTGGGGCAAAGGGAGACATCTAAATTCTAATTCCTAAAACAATGCATGTGTGGCAGCCAGGGACAAAAGAATGGTGCTCCATGTGATGCCACCCTCTTAGCCTGAGGTCAGCTGTCAAGTGGAGCGTGGCCCTCTGCTGGAAGGTGACCGCTAGGGTGACCATCCTGACACTGAAGTGGGGCGTTCACAGCCCCCGCCCATGAGGAATGAGGATAAGGAGAGGGTTCCAGCCTGTTTCAGGGAAGCAAATGGATGTCTCTCTCTCTTGCAGTGAGTTTTAGGACAGAAGAGACAAGGTAGGGGCATTCTGAGAAACACATCTGTGAGGTCTGAGTGATGGCCCTGGGGCCGAAAGGAAGCAAGGACCACAGCATCTCTGAGGCCTGTGAGGAACTCAGCCAATAGGAAGTGTTGGCCCAGAATGGCAGGTTATGCTTCTTCTTCTCTGCTCCTTCTACAGCGGCTGACGCTGGGTAGATACCTAAGGAGGAGCCGATACCGGGCACACACGTTTCCTTTCGTTTCCACAAGACCTGGGTCTGGGGCCTCTCACCCACGTCCCGGTTAAATGTCTCGAGACTTGACTTTCTACATATGGAATACACAGCACCCAAGCTTCCTTGTTGAAACCTGACCAATGTGTTTTGACGTGGGTTAAAGTGCTCGGACATGGGCTAGACAACTATTTTTGTCTAACAAGTTGATTTGTTCAGTCAATAACTATTTGAATGAGAAAAAAAAATCTAGGCCCTAACCAGTTTGGCTCAGTGGATAGAGCGTCCGCGTGCAGACTCAAGGGTCCCGGGTTCGATTCCGGTCAAGGGCATGTACCTTGGTTGCGGGCACATCCCCAGTAGGGGGTGTGCAGAAGGCAGCTGATGGATGCCTCTCTCTCATTGATGTTTCTAACTCTATCCCTCTCCCTTCCTCTCTGTAAAAAAAATCAATAAAATATATATTTTTTAAAAAATCTAGGTTAGTAACAGCCGGGACACACCCCATGGGTTAAAGTAAAACTAGCACACATCTACTTCAGATCGCGAAGTAAAGGCTGAGAACACAGGCCACAACCACAGCCACTGTTCACGAGGCTACCGGGCCATTGACACCCACTCCCTCCCGTAGTCCTTCCGTGTCCCACCGGGGAGGTCCGCCACCCTCATCACATCCACGAGGAAACCCACACTCACAGAGGCCACGTCCCTGGCACAGGGTCGTGTTGCGAGCCAGGGGAGGGGCTGGAACTGCGGTGGCTCTGGCTCCAGAGTCCGGGCTCCGGAAAGTGGGGGGATCCCATGTAAAAACTAACATGTAACAGGAGGGGCCGGTTACACGGTCAGGGGAGTGCCTGGTGCTCCTTTGGGGCGTAGAAAGGCGAACCCCGGAAACACGTGCGCCACTCCCATCGGCACCCGGCGGCCTGGCACCGAGCAGCTGGCCCCTGGCGTGCACGCCCGGCCCACCCCGGAGCTCCCGCTGCAAAGCCACCTGCGGCGCTCAGGCTCGGGATGCAAGCACCGCCTCCCGCAGGAGGATTTGGAAAGAGCAGGGAACCGGCTTTACTGAGAGCCCGTGTAGCGGGCAGCGGCCGCAAGGACTCGGGAGACCCGAGTCGGTCTGGCCCCCGGGCCCGGTCCGTGTGACCTTGGCTGGTGCCTCCTTTTCTCTGGGCCTCGGCTGCCTCCCGGCCAGGGCTGAGCTAAGATGTGGGAAGCCGCAAAGCCGGTGACAACCAGGTGACAGGGACCCCTGGGGACGGGGGGGGGGCACCCCAAGATCCGCGCAGGGGCAGGGGAAGGCCAAGAAGATCGCAGGTCAGCTCGGAAGGCGGGCGGACGGGGCGCGAAGGGCGGGGGCACCCGAGGGGGTGGGGTCCGGAGAAGGGGGCTCCCCAGGGGACTCCCGCGCTGGGCCGGGCATGGGGACACTCAGAATGGGGGAGTCGGGTGATTTGGGGGGTTGTGGGGTCACGTGAGGCCGGAGGGGGTCGGGGTCACGTGAGAGGGGGTTCAGGAACAATGGGGGCGCAGGGAGCAAGTGGAGCGGGGAGCGCTCCGGACCCTCGCGTCTCCTCTCTCTGCCTCACTCACCCCCATGGCGGCAACGGCGGCGGCGGCCCTCAGCTCCTCTTTCCCACACTTGCCGGCAGGAAGGCGGCAACGGCAGCTACGGTGGCAGCGGCGACAGCAGAGCGACCGCGGTCCCTGCACCGCGCATGCGCCTGGCGGGCTCCCCCGCGCGCCCTGGTGGGCACCGCGCGTGCGCACAGCCGGGGAACGGGGGGGGCGCGTGCAGGTGGAGAGCGCGAGAGGCGGGCCGAGGGTCTTGCAGCCGAAAGAGGCGGGAGTCGCAGAGCAGCGTCGCGCCGAGAATGACGTAGACGCGGGCCCGCCCCCTCCTCTCCAGGCTGCTTCTGTAGCTATGGCAACAGCTGCGCCGCGCTGAGAAGCGCGCCTCTGGGCAGCCCTGGCGCTCAGCATCTCCGTGGCCCCGCCGGGAGGGAGCAGCCACCTTCACAGACAACCAAACCGTCACGACCTCTGACGTACCAGCCCCTCCTGCAACTCTGGGGCACAGGGGAAGTTTGTTTTGTTTTCAATTGATTTTAGAGAGAGGGAGAAAGAGAAATATTAGTGTGAGAGACACGTGGATGAGTATGCACCAGACCGAGGATCGAACCTGCAACATTTAGCTGTTCGGGATGACGCTCCAACCAACTGAGCCACACACACCTGGCCAAGGCACAAACGTTCCCACCTAGATCCTGAACTCTTTATTTTTTTTAAATATATTTTTATTGATTTCAGAGAGAAAGGAAGAGGGAGACAGAAACATCAATGATGAGAGAGAATCATTGATCACTGCCTCCTGCGTGCCCCACTTTGGGGATCCAGCCTGCAACCAGGCATGTGCCCTAACCAGGAATTGAACCGCGACTACCTGGTTCATAGGCCGATGCTCAACCACTGAGCTAGGTCGGTGGGGCTAGATCCTGAACTCTTGAAATTCCCTTCCAACCAGAGTCCCATTATTCATTCATCCATCTTGTCACCATTCGTTCACCCTCCATTCATTTGCTCTCTCAACATTTACTGGTACCTACACTGTGCGGAGACCAGGGGCCACAGAGAACAAGATGCTGATTACAGTCTAAAACAGGACTCTAGAGAGGAGACAGGCATGTAACAACTGTTCACGAAGAGTGGATGGTGCTGTGAAAAATGAGACAGTATTTCAGTCTGTTCCAGAAGACCAAAACATGACCCCCACATGACCTTCGTTAGAACCACCCAGGGAGCCTGTGCACTGTGCACACCCCGGGGTCCCACAAAAACCCCGGGGCGGAGACAGAGCCCTTGCTCCTGAGAGCTCTGCAGGGTTGAACACACGAAAAAGGGAGAAACACTGCCCAGGACTTGAGCTTCACAGACGGTCAGGTTTTGCTCATTATCCCATCTTCAGTGCTCAACACGCACTCAGACATGTGCTGAGTGCCGACCATCTGCTAGACGCTGTTTCCAACAGCAAAGAAAACAATACCAAACAGAAAAGACACTGCTCCCATAGAACTAGGAGGAGGAGGCAGATCATTAAATGAATGGGTAAAATACATACTACACTGGATGACAGGTTCTATGGAGGGGGAAAAGGCAGGCAAAGGGGGTAGGGATGGTCAGGATTTACAGTTTTAACTAGGATGCTCAGGGAAGCGCGAGGTGACATTTGAGTCAAGATCTGAAAGAGAGGAGGGGGCAAATCATGAGGACCCATGGGGAAAGGGCATTTCAGTCAGGGGGTGCGCCGAGGGCAAAACCTCCAAGCTGGAACGTGGTTGGAATGTTTGGGGAACTGCAAGAAGTATGGGGTGGTTGGAGCAGAGTGGGCCAGCAGAATAGTAGGAGGTGAAACCAAACAGGTAAGGAGAAGATGGTGTAGGGCTGCTAGGTTTTGAAAGACTTGGAGACTAGAGCAAGCTGGGATACTCTCAGAGCGTCTGCGTGCAGGAGCAGTCGGGCTGCTTATAGTGCCGCCCTGGCGCTGGGATGAGGAGAGTGTAGGGACAAGGTCAAAGGAAGGGCCGTGCAGAGGCCACTGCTCTCAGCAAGGCAAGAGTGGTGGTGCTGGCACCAGCTGGGCAGCAGTGGAGGTGGGAGAAGGGGTCAGGACCTGGGTGCGTGTTCAGGGTAGAGCCAACGGGACTTGCTGGAGGAGTGGATCTAGGGTGTGAAGGAAACGAATTAAGACACCTTCAGATTTTTAGGTTGCGCCACAGGAAAAATGGATTGGCTTCACCTGAGGTGTGGACGACTTTGCAAGGAGCCACGTGGGACAGGTGGGAGTGGGGAAGGGGAAAATCAGGAACTCAGTTTCGGCCATGTCTGTTTTGAGATGTTTTTTAGTTGTTCGCATGGATGTGTGGAGCAATCAGAGTCTGGAACTCAGGGGAGAGGTCCAGGCAGGAGATAAGTATTTCAGCACAGTAGGCCTATGGGTGGTATTTAGAGCTGGGGGAGGCTGGGGGAGGCTTGGAGGGAGCGTAGGTAGACTAGAATGAATCTTCAGCCTGAATCCTATTCCTCCGTCAGGAAATCGGTTGCTAGCATTCTGAGGACCAAAAGAGGGGGCTAAGGGTCAGAGGAGAGTGGCCAAGGTGGGGCATCGCAACTTCCCTTTGGAGGAGGAGGAGGCAAGGAGATCTGGGGGAAGGGACAGTACTTTCCGAGCCGGGAAGCATGAAGCCGTGGGGCGAGGTAGGAGTGAGGTTCAACCCCCACCCCGCACAGTGCCCCTCCCTGCTTGGCTTCTCCCTCTCTCCGCCCATTGAGCTTCATGGCCAGCTGTTTCAGGGAGCAGGTGCAGGCCACCAAGACACCTTGCACCCTGTTTTTCCTGCCACTCCCCACTCTTGGGTCCACCCTGCTCCCCAGGCTGCTGGAATTCGCTGGCTACCAGACAAGGCCTGGGAGGGGAGAGCCTAGTAGTCCCTTGCGGAGGTGACATCATGTAGCCCGCCCCCCCAATTGTGAGACTACCCATAGCAATCATTTCACCGTCTTCTTCCAAGGGGGTTCTGGGAGTTAAATGAGATGGGATGGCGGACAGCACCTGGCATGGCCCGGGGGCAGGAAAGGAATCCCCTCCCACGTACAAAAGTACATCTGCCCACCTGCTGTGCCCCTGCCCCACCCTCCCTTCCTGCATTTCCTGCCAAACACCTGCCCCTATTGACCAGGTGGTCCACACCCAGGGGCCTTTCTCCACTCTCCTCCTCTCAGGCCTGTACTCCTCCCACCTTCTTCCTGGACTCCTCCTCCTCCTCTGCCTCCCCTCCGCCCCAAGATAACCACTCCCCTGAATACTGTCCTTGGCCCCCCTGCCACTCCAGAGCCCTCAGCTGCTCCCAGCTATTCATCTGCTCACTTGCTTGGCAGAGGCTCGGGGCCACTGTGTGCTCCATGTTGTCGTCTGAGCTGGAGAACGGGCTTGTGTCCCAGCACAGCAGACTTTACCGTGTCATCAGCTGGCCCGCCCGAGGGTCGTTGATTTCCCAAAAAGAATCTGAATGGCCCTGACCGGTTTGGCTCAGTGGATAGAGCATCCGCCTGCAGACTGAAGGGTCCCAGGTTCGATCTGGTCAAGGGCATGTACCTTGGTTGCGGGCACATCCCCAGGAGGGAGTGTGCAAGAGGCAGCTGATCGATGTTTCTCTCTCATTGTTGTTTCTAACTCTCTATCCCTCTCCCTTCCTCTCTGTAAAAAAATCAATAAAATGTATATATATTTTTAAAAAGAATTTGAATGTTCCCCACCTGCCTCTTCCTGCCCCGGGGGGGGGGGGGGGGGCGCGGTGGTGGTGATGGGGGGAGGGTTAGCCTCCTCCAAGGCCAGACTTCCCTGGGGCTCACCCCCTCAGGGTCCCTCCCTGAAGCCCCCCTCCCTCCTCCAGCCTTCACCCCTGCTTCTCTCCAGCTCCAGCCTGCCCTGGGCCACCCTCTTACTCAGAAACATCCGGAAACAGTGGTCTACCCTGTCTCTACCTTCTTGCTTCTCCTGCCACTAACCCAGGGGTGGGCAAACTTTTTGACTCAAGGGCCACAATGGTTCTTAAACTGGACCGGAGGGCCGGAACAAAAGCATGGATGGAGTGTTTGTGTGAACTAATATAAATTCAAAGTAAACATCATTACATGAAAGGGTATGGTCTTTTTTTTTTTTAGTTTTATTCATTTCAAGCGGGCGTAGTTTGCCCACGGCTGCACTAACCCCTCCACCAGCTGCAGCCTGGCTTCCGGTCCCACCACCGGTCCACCACCGCAGAAGCCTCTCCTGGTGCCTCCGGCAGTCCTGCTCATCCCAAGGGACACGTCTAGGTCCTTCTCTTTCTGGACGCCCCTCCAGTCTCTGGCGTCACTCCCTCCCTTTTGCTTGAAACACTGTTCTTTCCTTGGCATCTGTGATGGCACCATCCTCCTCTTTCTCCGAATGCACCTCTAGTCAGGCCAGTTAAAGCCCTACAGGTTCTGGACTCTCTTTAGGTTTGAGTCCAGTCAGGGCACGTGCCCAGGTTGGGGCTTTTCCCCAGTAGGGGGTGTGCAGGAGGCAGCTGATCCATGTATCGCTCTCACATCAGTGTTTCTCTCTCTCTCTCTTCCTCTCCCTTCCTCTCTCTCTAACAACAACAAAAAATCAATTTAAAAAAATCCAAATTTGGCAACCTTAACTGCTGTACCCCTGGGACCCAACCCCGTGCCTGGCTCGGTAAGTGTTAGCTGAGGGAATAGTGGTGGCGGCGGTGGTGGCAGGCGCAGAGCTGGGGGCACCGAGGAAAGGTAACAGGCTCCCTGGAGGAGGTGACACCTGAGCCAAAGCAGGTGGAGATATTAGGTCATGGCATCGACCAGCCCCCACCCCATGGGGATGCCGCTCAATCGAGTCCCCTAAAAAGATACGTTGAAGCTCTAACCCCTGGCGCCTGTGAACGAGACCTTATTTGGAAAGAGGGTGTTTGCAGATGTAATTAAATTAAGGCTCCGGGGATGAGATCATCCTTGATTTAGGACTGGCTTTCAATCCAGGGACTGGCGTCCTTATAAGAGAAAGGGGGGCGGGGGTTTGAGGCCACCGACACAGAGGAGCTGGCCAGGTGCAGGCAGAGGCTGAGAGCGGAGAGGTGCAGCTCAGCCGGGGTGCCCAGGGTGTCCCTCAGCAGCCGGGGAGAGGCGTGGAGAGGGTTCGCCTCGGAGATTTTGAACTTCTGGCCTCCAGAACCGTGAGGACCTAAGTTGCTGTTGTGCTCAGCTCTCCCAGCTGATGGCAGCCCAGGGATTCACATGCTCCCAGGCGCTCTCTTTCCCAGGCGGACCTGTAAGACTCGTCCTCCCCTGACCCTTTGCCCCCAGGACCCCCTAGAGTAGCAGAGCGCTCACGCAGCCAGCCCCCAAGGTGCCCCAGTGACCCTCACCTCCTGGCATTCATGACCTTATATCGTCCCCTCCCACACTGAATGGGGCTGAGGTGTGTGACAACAACAAAAACAAACAAAAAACACACCTGTAGACGTGACATGTGTGAGTCCCAGGACTAGGTTCCAGAACGGAGACCAAACTCCTGCCTAGTCTGTCTGACTGCTCCCTGCGGGGAAGCCAGCCGCCAAGCTGCCAGGATGCACAGGCTGCCCCTGGGGAAGTCAGCCCCCACCTGCTGACCCAGGGAGCGAGCACCCAGGGAAGCCTTCAGATGACGGACGTCCCAGCCAACATCTCAGTGGCAACCCCCATGGGAGACCCCGGAGCAGAACCACCCAATAAAATCACGCCTGAGATGGGGACTTACAGCAGCAAGCATCAGGGCCACTTGTCAGGCGGCACCGCCGCTGCCTGACAGATACAAGGCTCCCATCAAACTCTGAGGCTCATGGTTCTCAATTGCAAGGTCCTCGGGCACCACCCTTGGCGCTAGAAGTCAAAGGAGACCCTTGGTGGCCGGCTTTCGCCGGGACAGCTGGCCTCGCTGGCCTCAGGAAGGTGAGGGGCCCAGGTGGTCATGGAGCCCACCGCCCTGGCCAGCCGGGGAGGGGGTTGGGATGTCATGACTTTGGGGCCTACAGCCTCTGCAGGCCCTTGTCCAGGTGCTGTGCCCAGAGGCCACGGCCCTGCGTGTGTTTCCCAGGAATGCTGTGACCAAGTATCCCGGACTGGGTGGCTTAAACCACAGCAACTTCTCTCACGGGCCTGGAGGCCAGAATCTGAAATCAGGGCCTGGCAAGGTGGGGGCCTTCTGAGGGCGTGAGAGAAGGGTGGTTTGTGATGACCATCTCTGTTCACTGGCCTTCTCTCTCCGTGGCGGCCTGTGTCCCCTTCTCATAAGGACCCCAGTCCATTGGAGCAGGGCCCGGCCTAGCGACCTCACTTTAATCTGATCGCCTCTGGAGAGAGCCCATCTCGAATAAGGTGGCATTCTCAAGTCCTGGGGGCGGGGACTTACACAGGAATTTGGGGGAGGGTACTGTTCAACCTATAACATGTCAGGGTCTTGAGGGCCAAGGTCTTTCTGCCCATAATTTATTCTGTTTCCCAGCCTCTTTCCTTCTGACTCCCACCACCGATTGTGTGCCCAAGGCAGACGTTACTAATCCCTCGGGCAGCCTTTCTGCAGAGCAAGGTGCAGACCAGAGGCCACATCAGAGTCTCTAGGCAACCTGTCCGCCAGAGCTGCTGGTCCAGAGGAGAGGGAGGCGTTGGAGGAGATGACGAGCAATAAATGCTTGTTGGAATGGGACCAAGATGGCGGCGTAGGTAAACACCGGAGACCGCTGCCGCAAACAACCATTTCAAAAATACAACTAAAAGACTGAACGGACATCACCCAGAACCACAGGAAGGCTGGCTGAAGAGAGACTCTACAACTAGAAGGAAAGAGAACAGCAAATCGAGGCTCAGAGGCGGCGCAGTGTGGAAAATACAAAGGTACCGAGGTGCGCGCGCAAAGCGGGCTGGTGGCTGAGGGCGCGGTTGTCGTTTTCTGTCGGGAGTGAGTCTCAGACTCTGGGCTCCAGATCCGGGCGAGTCTCTAGGGACCCAGACTCAAACGGGAGAAGCGGGATTATCCGGCATCAGTTGGAACCTGAGGGCAACTTTCTCTCCGAGGTTTGCAGCGGCTGCCGGGGTTCTGAGAAGCAGAGCCTCTGGGAACGGGACTGAGCGTGGCCATAACTGCTCCCTCCGCCCGCCCTGTTGAGCCCGCCCCGCCCAAAGCCTGCGCACAGCCATTTGCCGATCGCCTCAGGCAAAGGCTGGATTAGCGCCTCCCCAGAAGGCAGACGTTTTCCGTACAGCTGATTCCTATAACCAGCCGGCCTGGGGGTCAAATCCCTCTTGTGTTAACTACAACAATTAAGGCTTGGCTAGAACAAGACTGCGCACAGAGACCACAAGGGGGTGCACCAAGAAAGCATAAAAGATGCGGAGACAAAGAAACATGACAGAAATGGAGGATATGGAGCTAAGAATCGCAATTTTGAGGGCTTGCCATAAATTTGTGCAGAGCCTCACGAAAACTAATGAGACCCTCGATGCTACGATAAAGAAATTAGAAAGTAAGCATACACGGACTGAAATAAAGAATATTATACCCAATAGCAGACCAGAGGAGTACAATAATCAAACCAAAGATTCGACAAAAAACACCCAATTGGAAAAGCAAAATGAAAAAAGAATCCGAAAGTGTGAAGATAGTGTAAGGAGCCTCTGGGACAGCTTTAAGCGGTCTAATATCAGAGTCATTGGAGTGCCAGAAGATGAGAGACAGCAAGATATTGAAAACCTATTTCAAGAAATAATGGCAGAAAACTTCCCCCACCTGGAGAAAGAAATGGACTTACAGGTCCAAGAAGCGCAGAGAACCCCAAACAAAAGGAATCCAAAGAGGACCACACCAAGACACATCATCATTAAAATGCCAAGAGCAAAAGACAAAGAGAAAATCTTAAAAGCAGCAAGAGAAAGAGGCTTAATTACCTACAAGGGAATACCCATACGACTGTCAGCTGATTTCTCAACAGAAACTTTGCAGGCCAGAAGGGAATGGCAAGAAATATTCAAAGTGCTGAATACCAAGAACCTACAACCAAGATTACTTTATCCAGCAAAGCTATCATTCAGAATTGAAGGTCAGATAAAGAGCTTCACAGATAAGGAAAAGCTAAAGGAGTTCATCACCGCCAAACCAGTATTATATGAAATGCTGAAAGGTATCCTTTAAGAAGAGGAAGAAGAAGAAAAAGGTAAAGATACAAATTATGAACAACAAACATGCATCTATCAACAAATGAATCTAAGAATCAAGTGAATAAATAACCTGATGTACAGAATGAACTGGTGATTATAATAGAATCAGGGACATAGAAAGGGAATAGACTGACTATTCTTGGGGGAAAAAGGGGTGTGGGAGATGCGGGAAGTGACTGGACAAAAATCATGCACCTATGGATGAACACAGTGGGTGGGGAGTGAGGGTGGAGGGTGGGGTGGGAGCTGGAAGGAGGGGAGTTATGGGGGGAAAAAAGAGGAACAAATGTAATAATCTGAACAATAAAGATTTAATTAAAAAAAAAAAAAAAAATAAATGCTTGTTGAATGGATGACTGAATACATCTAAGCTACAAACGTCAAAATCCATCAACGCGTCTGTCTGTCCCAGGCCATCTGTCCTGCAGACTCACCACCGGGCCTCACGAGCCTGTGGTCTGGGAGGAGCTGTCACCCTCTCTGCTGGTTCTCATCTTAGGGAAAGTGGGCACCTGGGGCCGTGACTTTGGGTCCAGAGCCCATGTCTGCCAGGGAAGAGGCTCTAAAACTGAGACCAAGCTTAAGGACATGGAGGGGCCTGAAAGACCCACCCCCTTCTCCTGGTTGTAGCTCAGCCAATAAGAGTGCCAGGAGGGTGCCGTGCCAGGGCGGTGGGGTGGGCAGCGGGGGCCAGGGTGCCTGCCCACCCAACAGCCATGCTTTCGTCTTCCTTGCTAATAGACCCCCAACTGTGCTCAGGTGATGGGTGGAGATCCCTGGTTGGTGTGCTGGTCCAATCCCTTATGCACCTATCCTCTGCTGGGATTGGCTTAAAGGGCAGGGATTCTCGGGAAAGGTATTTCTCCCAGCCCTCACTGGTTTAGCTCAGTGGATAGAGCACCAGCCTGCGGATCGAAGGGTCCCAGGTTCGGTTCCTGTCAAGGGCACATGCCCGGGTTGCAGGCTTGATCCCCAGTGTGGGGCGTTCAGGAGGCAGTTGATCAATGACTCTCATCATTGATGTTTCTATCTCTCTCTCCCTCTCCCTTCCTCTCTGAAATCAATAAAATATGTTAAAAATTAAAAAAGGCATTTCTCCCTGATGAAAGAAAGACGCCAAGGAGAAAGCCCTGCCCTGCGCCCCTCTCCTCCCACTCTGGAGACTGTGCTTTGGGGGCGGGTGGTGTTCGGAGCAGCTGCAGCCACCTGGTGACCTGCTTTGCAAGAGGCAGAGCTGAGAGGCGAAAGCACCTGAGGCCTCAATGGCCAGCGAGCGGGTCCGTGTGCTGACCCCCAACCTCACACTTCTTGGGGGGGACAATAGAGTGTCTGGCCTGCTCTTCTCCACGTACCATCCAGTGGAGGAACAGCCAACAGCGTTTTCACTGAAAGGATGTGGACACAGAGACAGGAAAACCAGGGCTCTGGCCGCCGCTGGTGTGGGATCCGTCTCAGCTTGGCCACTTTCAGGCTGTGAGATCTTTTTTTTTTTTTTTTTTAAATATATTTTATTGAGTTTTTACAGAGAGGAAGGGAGAGAGATAGAGAATTAGAAACATCGATGAGAGAGAAACATCGACCAGCTGCCTCTTGCACATCTCCCACTGGGGATGTGCCCGCAACCCAGGTACATGCCCTTGACCGGAATTGAACCTGGGACCCTTCAGTCCGCAGGCCGACGCTCTATCCAATGAGCCAAACCGGTTTTGGCCAAGCTGTGAGATCTTAGGCAAGTCACTCCCCACCTGTAAAATGAAAATAATTAGAAGGCTGCCTCACAGGGCTGGGCTGGGGGAAATGAGATAATTTAGGTAAGGCTTTTTTAAAATTAATTTTTATTTATTGATTTTGAGAGAGAGATCAATTTGTTGTCCCACTTATATATGCATTCATTGGTTGATTCTTGTATGTGTCCTGACCGGGGATTGAACCTGCAACCTTGGCATAGCGGGACGATGCTCTAACCAACTGAGCTACCTGGCCAGGGCCTAAGTGAGGCATTTCGCACACAGTGGTTGGTACCTCCAAGCATTGAATTCATTTGCTTAGTCATCCACTAATTTATTCAACAACAGTTATTGAACATCTAAGTAATTGTGCTAATTTGAGGTCTGAGGATGTAGCTGTGAAAAAATAATAGGCAATCAGAGAAATTGGCTGTTATATTATTATAAGAACTCGACTCTTCCCATCGTTATTCATGGCTCTGCTGACAAGGCGCTCCGAATAGGTTGGTGAGAGTCAGGGGAGATTTGGTGGAAATGACTTTCCTGGGTCTGGCCCTGTAGGTGGTGGTGGAGTGAGAGGGGCTGGGAGCAGCGAGGAGGGCTCTCTGGAGGAGGTGGTGCTTGGAGACCTGGCGCTGACTCACTCAGCAGACACTGGTTAAGCACCTGCTGTGTGCCAGCTGCTGTGGAGCATGTGAGGAGCTGGCGATGCCCAGGGGAGGAAGGCAGATTCCCCACCCTCTCGGGCTCTCAGCCGCGAGGAGGGGACAAGCTAGGTGAACAGGCAGGTGGTTGCATTGCAGTGAGTTGTGCTGAGACGGCGAGGGGGGAGGGCAAACGTCCGGGCCCAGGCGACAGCTGAGCTGAACTTTGCAAGGCAAATGGGAATCAGCCAGGGGGGATGGAGCAGTGCTTCCCGGCTATCAGCACGGCAGGGTGTTGAGCACGGCCAACGCAGAAGTTCAAGTGGGGAGGCGTTGAGAGATGTATTCTTTCAGAGGCTGTGGTTGCAAGTGACAGAGACGGGAATGAACCAGCTCGATCAAGGAAATGCACTCATTGGCTCATGTGACTAAAGAGTTCAGGGCTCGGTGGCTCCAGACGAGGTTGACCCAGTGACTCAACGGTGTCACTGAGGAACCAGGTCTTCCTTCCCCAGAGGGTCCTCCTGGCTCAGCTGCCTGGCCTCTGTCCCAGGTTGGTAGCCTCTGATGGGGCCATTGGGGTCACTGGTCTACATTCTGACCCAATCCTGGTGTCCAGGACCTTGGGAGAGGCGGACATTGGGAGGGGTCAGCCCCCCAGCACCACACTGGTCCCCAGAGGAGAAAGGCTAAGGGGGAGTAGAGGTCAGGAGGCCAGATTTGGAAGGAGGTAAGCCAGGCTGGGGAGCTTGAACTCAGTCCAAGGATAATGGAAGCGAGGGATTGACTTGATCAGATGGATCTGAGAAAGGCCTCCCTGGCTACTGAGGAAGCATGGATTGGAGGAGGGCAAGCGGGAGGCAGGGAGGCCAGCCGGGCGGGTCGGCTGTTTTGGTAAAGGGGGAGGGGTGGCTGTGTGGAGGAGACGGACAGAAATGGGAGGCTGGTGGACATGGGAGTGAAGCGCGGGGAGGAGTCCAGGGCAGCTTCCAAGTATCTACTTTGGGAACCGGTGGGAAGGGGAACTGGGAGGGGGCAGGCAGTGCAAATGAGCGGGGAAGAGACTACGATCCCTTTGGACGGACCGGTGTGAGGGGTCTGAGAGAGAACCAAGCTCAGATGGACAGAAGGCAGTTGGTTGGCTATGGGGTCCGGAGCCTGGGGTGGGCGATTGGAGTGCCCACAGCCTGGGGTGGGTGTGAAAGACCAACAGTAAGGTTTGGAGGCAGCCAGGAGGGCAGCCAGGGGAGCTGCTGTCCAGAGGTGGGTGAGACCAGGGCTGCCAAGTGTCCTTGGGGTTTACAGATAGCAGCCGCGGTGACCTTGGCGAGAACAGTCTGTGTGGAGTGGCAGAGGGTGAGGTGGCACTGCCTGGGGTTGGGGCGGGAGTGGGAGGTGAGCTCAAGGATGGAGGGTGGGAGCAACTCTTTTAAGAAGCTCAGCTCAACGAAGGAAAAGGCAGCTGTAGCTTCAGCTGACAGGGTCCTTAGAGACGATCGTGGAACTGTGTGTGTGTGTGTGTGTGTGTGTGTGTGTGTGTGAGTGTATGTGGGGGTGGGAGGTTTAGGATGGAGGGATTTAAGCAGGTTGATCTACCGAGGGAAATAATGAGGAGGAAAGATACATGAGGACCCAGGTGCTCCGGAGTGAGTGTGTGTGGTGTGTGTGTGAGTGTGTGTGGTGTGTGTGTGTGTGTGTGTGTGAGTGTGTGTGTGTGGAGTGTGTGTGTGTGTGTGAGTGTGTGTGTGTGTGTGTGTGTGTGAGTGTATGTGGGGGTGGGAGGTTTAGGATGGAGGGATTTAAGCAGGTTGATCTACCGAGGGAAATAATGAGGAGGAAAGATACATGAGGACCAAGGTGCTCCGGAGTGAGTGTGTGTGGTGTGTGTGTGAGTGTGTGTGTGTGTGAGTGTGTGTGTGAGTGTGTGTGGTGTGTGTGGAGTGTGTGTGTGAGTGTGTGTGTGTGTGAGAGTGTGTGTGTGTGTGTGTGTATGTGTGTGTGTGTGGAGTGTGTGTGTGTGTAGTGTGTGTGTGGGGGGGTGGAGTGTGTGTGTGTGTGGAGTGTGTGTGTGTGGGGGGTGTGGAGTGTGTGTGGAGTGTGTGTGTGGGGGTGGAGTGTGTGTGTGGGGGGGAGTGTGTGTGTGTATGTGTGTGTGGGGGGGGATGGAGTGTGTGTGTGTGGAGTGTGTGGAGTGTGTGTATGGGGGGTGGAGTGTGTGAGGGGAGGTGGAGTGTGTGTGTGTGGTGTGTGGAGCCTGGGAACGAGGCTGGCCTTGGAGGCGGAAGGCACAACTACACCTGGAGGTGAGAGGGGAGGAGCGGGTGCTGGGTGTGGGGCAGGCCTGGGAGGGCTTCCGGCCAGATGGCCTCAATTCTCTCTGGAAGTGGGAGGCAAGGTCATGTGCTAGGAGCCCTACAGCCGGTGGGTGGGGGTGGGGTGCAGGAGGAGCTGAGGGGAGCAGGAAGGATGCTCTGTGCCAGCCCAGGGGCCCTGGATGTGCCCGTCAGGGCACGGCTTGTCTGAGGAGCCAGCAGTCCCAGGGCCAGGCTGGGCATGAGGGATGCAAGTAGGTGGGTCAGGCCAGGGTTGGCAAGGGGATGGGGCCCTCCGGGGCACCAGGCGGCACTCAGCAGATGGCGAGCACACCTGTTTGGCTGGATCGGAAACAGGCTGGAAAGCCCTTGAGGGCCGACCTGGGAGAGGAGAAGGCCACGCTGCCCGAAGGCCACGGGGACCATGGAGTGTCACCGAGCAGGGGTGGGGCGTGAGCAGAGCAGCGTCTAAGGATTGGGATCCAGCTACGCGTCCTTGGATGGAGAGAGCAAACTGGAGCAGGAATCTGGAGGAGTGGACACATCTGAAGGGAGGATGTCAAGTGTCGGATGTCACAGAGGAAGGGCTATTAGCTCCGAAGGTCCGCCCTGAGAGCCCCAGGTGGCCATGGCCTGCGCTGGCCCACAGAGCCTGGCTGCCTCGCACAACAGGAAAGGGGCTTCCAGCCCCGCTGGGGTGCTCAGTGGGGGCCCCTGCTTCAGAAGGAGACCAGTATCCCTGAGGCTCTAATCACATTCCAGCTACAACGATGCTGGATCCTCCCAACAATCGGATGAGGTCGGAATTATTGTTCCCTTTGAGAGATGGAGGGACAGAAGTTCAGAGAGGCCAAGTCACTCACCTCAGGCCACACAGCAAGCGAGAAACAAGGTCTGAGATCTTGGCCAGCTCTATGCCTGCATTCTTCCTGCTGTTTCTGTCTCCTCTGCCACTGCACTGGGGGCTTGTACTCCACCTGACTTTATTCTGGCAGGTTCTAGGTGGTTCTGGACCAGGGAAGTTTTCGGGAACTTGGATCTAAAGCTCAGTAACTCCAAATGGCCCAGGGGACCTGGATCCCATGCACCGGCCCTGGGAGAATGCCGGGCTCAGCACCCTGAGCCCAGGCTGAGGCGGGACCCCTGGGTTCACACTATCACCGCCAGAGGGCGCCCACTGTTGCCCAGGTGAGGGCGAGGGGCGGTCCCCTTCCTGGCTTCCGGAAAAACAGCCTGGGCTCCCGGATCTGGAAACTGCCCCCTCATGGGTCCAGGGACCCCCCTCACCTCCTTGCATCTACCTCAGCTAAGGTCTTGCTGACCCTCCCTTCCCAGGCCCTGCTTTGCCCAGGGAGTCAGGTTTCCCGGGGTGGGTGCCAGGAAGCCTGGGGTCCCCTTGCTGATCTCCTCCGGGTTCTGCCCTGCCCTCCCCCAGCTCCACTCACAGATGTGCCTGCCTCACCCCTCAGCTCTGTTCTCACGCAGCCGCAGTGCTGAGGCCGCGCCAGCACGGGATTGTCACCTCCTGTCAGCCCCTGCACAGCCCTGGGTGGGAGTGTGGGCCAGTCCAGGTTACCAACTGGGCCCAGAGAGGGGGAGGGCAGTGCCCTGGGCCACACAGCCTGCCAGTGGGCTGCAGGGCAGGGCGAGGGGGGGCGTGGAGAAGGGAGGAATCAATGCATTCCTGTCTGGGCAGGACTGAGGCGGGGGGGGGGGCGGGGGGGGGGCGCGCCACACACACCCTCGCCCTCCCCAAGCTCCTTCTCAATGGAGCCCACCTCCTCCGTCCCTGCTTCACTTCTCCCCAGGCTTCCAGTCCAGGGAGCACCTCCTCCCAGCTCCCCCTATGTCTCAGCCAGGTTTTTGCTTAGATCCTGCCACCCTCCCTCCCCCACCCTGGGGCTGCCTGCCTGCCTGCCTGCTGCTCCCTCCCCAAGCTTAGACCCTTGGCTGTGGCCACGGAGGGCCTGGCGGGGGTCCCAGGCACCACACCGCAGCGGCCAGAGCTCGGGACAGTCCCAGTCTGTCTGGCAGGGATGTGAGTTCAGGATTGGCTGGCGCTGCCCCGCCTTTGGGAGGAGGGAGCAGTGAGGGGCGGCCGGTGGCTGGGTGGCTCATTCAAGGTCACCCTCCCTCCCTCTCCCAGCATCCCTGTTCAACTCTTGTCCCTTCTGCCTCACCTTGAGGAGGGAGGAGGCAAGGTGCCTAACAGGCAGGCGGCAGAGGAGCCCCGGGAAGAGGAAGGCTTTTGGGGCTCCTGGCATTTATTCTTCAGCAAATATCGAGTGCCTGCTCCATGCCAGGCCCTGAGAACTTCGCAGCAATGAGCACCGTGGACAGTCCCTGCCTAAGCCCAGCGAGGAGACAGACAAGATATAAACAGTCACACAAATAATGTAAACGTGTCCCTCGCCGAGTGACAAAGGGATTTGGTCTGGTTTCCCTGGGGATCTCGGGGGTGAGGAGCCTCATCTAGGCCTAGGGCGGGAGGCGGCTCAGACACGGCCAAGGCTTTGAGGAGGCCTGGGTGGGGGCCGAGCGACCTCAGTTTCCTCCACGGGAAAATGCAGGACATAATTGTGCCCGGATCACGGGGTTGCTGCAGGGCGGCGAGGAGGCCAGCAGCCCCCAGGAAGGAGGCCCTGTCCTCCTCCCCAGGAAGGGCGAGGGGAGCGCTCCGTGAGAATGGCGGCAGAACGGGGAGCAGGTCTCACCAAGCCCGGAGATGGCCTCAGGGAGGGAAGGGACCCCGGTTCTCGGTCCCCGTTTTGGAGCTGTGCTGGCCCCTCCGCTGCCTAAGCTGTAGGGGCGGAGGGTCTGGTTCCCCGGCTGCCTCTCCTCTCCCTCCCGCACCCCTGGTCCCTCCCTGGCCACGTGGCACCTCTGCGCCCTCGCCTGGGGGAGCGTGATGCCCGACCTCGGGGCTGGGGCGCCAGGGAGAGTGTGTGGGATTTGGTCCCTCCACGAGGGAGACCAGGTCCCTCCGAGCAGAGCAGCCGACTCCCTTCGGCCCCACAGCCCCAGGGCGGCAGGGAGGGGGTGCTGTCTCTTTAAGAGCCTTCAGGCTGCTGGGAGCAGATGGCCAGGCCGACCGGGGCCCCTTGTCCTTTGTGTGGCTTTGCACAAAAGAGGGGGCCAGCTGGGGAGGGGGCAGCTGCAGCAGGTGGGAGGGTGGGGCCTTGCCCCTCCCCCTTCTCGCCCGGCCGCCATTGCCCTTGGGGAGCGTTTTCTCACTGGGATGCCCCTCCTGTCTGGATACTGTGGCCCCTACAGTCACCCCCAAATTCCTAGGAACATCCCTCTCTTATTGTGTCCCACTTTGTAGGCAAAAGCATCCTCACACCAGGGCCTGGGAACTCCCGCTCCAACTCCAAGGAATAAACCTCCCCTCCCTGCCCCCACCTCCCCAGCAGCATCTTCCCCTTGAGCTCCAGGCTCTAGGGAGATGGGAGAACAGAATTAGGTTCTTATGTGGACACGTGTGCGTGGTGGGGGACGCTGGGGCAGGAAGCATGCCAGGGGCTGGGGGTACCCGGGGCAGCCCTGGAGCAGGGGACAGAATATGCCTGATGCTGAGGCCTGGGGCGCGGGGCTGGGCCCAGGACGCCGGGTCTGGGTAGAAAGAGGAGGCCAGGGTGGGGGATGGGGAACCCAACCGAGGCCCTGCCTAATGGGGTTCCGGTGTGGGCAAGATGGAAGACTCCATCCTAGGAGAGGGCTGTGTGCAGCGATGGCTGCCTGCCAGGCCGGAGGGGACAGAGATGACAGCCTTCTGAAGCTGGAGGTGCTGGGGGCGGGGCGGACCCTGCCGCTCGGGAAGGGTCAGGCTGGATGGAGGCTCTTTTCCTCGCGTAGCAGACCCCTCGGTCGGGTCTGCCCTGGGCCCATTCATTCCCCTCCTTTGTCCAGACCTCCCCACCCTGGGGCTGCGTGCCCAATCCGTGACTTAAGCGGAGGAAAAGGCCCCGTAGCTCTGGCTGGAGGTGCGGCGGGCAACGTGGCCGCGGGCTGGGTGGCCCCAGGGTGGCCCCAGGGTGGCCCGACTGTGCCACAGCCGGGTGGAGTCCTGGCTGACTCGGCCCAACCGCCCGCAGGAGCCCCCAGGACCGGGAGGCCCCAACCAGGTCCTGAACCGACCGCAGGACCCTGGCCGCTGGCCGCTGGCAGGGTGGGGGCGGGGAGCCCGGCTGGGCCCTGGGCTGCTGCTAAATTTAGGAATCTGATTACAGAGCGGCCGGGGCAGTGAGGGAGCGGAGGGTGCGAGTGCGGCTCGGCCCGGCCCGGGCACCGCGGGGTGTGCCCGGTGGAGGTGTGTCCAGGAGCCGGGGGCCCGGCTGCGAGGGGCGGCGGGTGGGGGCTGGGGCCCGTGTGCGCGGCCGCACGTGCCGGGGCTGCGGGGAAGGGCCCGCACGGCTCGCGGGCTCCGAGCCGCCGCCGGGGTGCGCGCTGGCTCTTTGTGTGCCTGGCAGGGTGGCTGGGTCTGGCTTTGAAACTCCCTGCCCACCCCCACCGCCACCGCCACCCCCACCGCCGTCTGTGCCGCTCTGCCCGCTTCCCGGCCTGTCACTCTGCCCGAGCTTGTCCGGGGGGAGGGGGCTGCCGCTCCCCGCGGGGGTGACAGGGAACCCAGTGGGGAGGAGACCCGGCTCCCCCTCTCCCGCAGGCCAGGCCTCTCCCTGCACCTCTCATTCCCTTAGGCCGTTTGGGGGTGTACACTGCAGCAATGAAAGGGAATCGGGGTGACCCCTGGGGACCCACAGATGCACCAGAAGCTGGGTTTGGCCGAGTAGCTCTTGGAGGAATTCATTCCTGGCCTGTCCGGCCTCCCATCCGTTCTGGCCCCCAAGGGCGCCTGAAGAGGGGGGGGTCCCCCCTGCGGAAGGGGGGGCGGGGAGTTCCTTGGCAGGAAGGGAAATGAAGGAAAAGCTGGGCTCCACCCGGGCGGGCAGGCCGGCGGCCTCCGGGCCCCCGGGGCAGGCGGCAGCCAACCGAGCTCACTGGGGGGTGGGACTGGTGTGCGCGTGGGTGGGGATGACCCCCGGCTACTGCTGGGGGGACAGCGAGGTCTCCCCCAGGGGCCAGCCTGAGAGCCCCGGGGGCCCGCGGAGGGAAGCGCTCTCCACGGCGGCCCTGACCCCACCCCCTGGAGGTCTAGCCCCGGCCCCCGGCCCCGCCCCCGGGCCCTCCCTCCCACCCCAGGGCCAGATGTTCAGCTGGCGGAGGCATCGGCTGGGGGAGGGGTGCTGAGGCCGCAGCCGGCACTACTTCCCTGCCAGCAGCTTCATTGTGTGCGCGAGGAGCGAGCGGCGGCGGAGAGCGGACGGGCGGGCGGGCGAGCAGCAGCCCGAGCGCCGGGAGAGGGAGAGCGAGCGCTGGGAGCGTGCGAGGCGGCGCCCGCGGCTGCGCTCCGCCCGCGCCCGCAACTCTGCCCCCGCGCCGCCCGCCGCGCGCGCCGTCCCGCCGCCGCCTCCACCGCCCCGCCGGCTGCGGTCGCCGGCAGGGGTCTGGCCGGGACAGGGGTGCCCGCCCGGGGACGGTGGCATCCCGGTGCAACCGAGAGACACGGAGCCCGCGGGGCGCGCCGGTGGCGCTGCCGTGCCCGCTCGCGGAACTGCGTGGGTAGGAGGGCGGTGGGGCTCGGGGCGCCCCGAGGGCAGGGCGCCCTCACTTCCACCGGGGGAGCCCCCGTCCCGGGGAGCGCACCGAGCGAGCGCGCCCCGCAGCCGCACCGGATCTCGCGCTCGTCCCCCTGCGCACCCCACTTCTACACAAACTTTTCCGACGCCCTCGCCCGTGGGGGTCGCGGAGAGCGCGGGGCTGCCCGCTGGGCTCCCGCCTCGCCGGACCCCAGCCACGCCGACCTCCTGCCTCTCGCAGCCTCAGTGGCGACCTCTCCAGGCCGGGCCGGGCACGGCACTCGAGGCGAGCGCGGCAACCCCCGGTCGCTCTCCGAAGGCTCCCGCGCCCCCCGGGGCAGCCGGGCGGGGTGATGCCCTCGGTGATGGAGAAGCCGAGCGCGGGCTCCGGGATCCTGTCCCGCAGCCGGGCCAAGACGGCGCCCAACGGCGGACAGCCTCCCTCGGAGGATGACAGCAGCGAGGAGGAGCACTCGCACGGTGAGCCCCGCGGCCCAGGGTTAAAAGCGCCCCCCCCCCCCGCGGACTCAGTGGGGGGCGGGGCGGGGAGGGGAGAGTGGCCGACCACTGGCGCGTTACCCTGATGGTTCCTGCCCTCCTTGGGCTGGAGCCGGTGCCGTGCTTCTCCCCGAAGCCTGGGGCTGCCGGCACGGAATCTGGGGCTGGGCCCCTAGCTGCCCGCCCGCGCCCTGAGGGACTAGGGCGTCCTTCACCCTCCCACCCACAGGCTGGGCCCCTCATACCTGGCCACCTTGCAGGGGACTGAGGTCTGGCCGGGCAGGGTCTGGGAAGACACCACACCAAGCTGGGAAGCTCATGTGGTGGGGAGGAGCCTTGGATTCCTGCAGGGCTGTGGTCCAGGTCTAGGGGCAGCCCTCCAACCGCCCCCCACCCCCCGCCAGAACAAAGGGCTCTGCCTGGTCTGGGCTCTAAAACTGGCCCCTTGTCCGCCGTCCTCCCCTGAGCCCCCCACACCCCCAGAGGCTATGACTAGGCAGGGTCTCTTCCTATTCCAGTTCCTTGTATGGCCGAGGGTAACAGGGGGAAGATGAGGGGAAAGTGAGCCTCCTGGAAGGTGGGGGCCCTGGGTGCTCAGGAAGAACTCCAGGCCACCTCCCCCGCCACATCCTCCCGCCCTCCCTGGAGCCCTGACTGCCTCCTCCTGGCTCCACAGACAGCATGATCCGCGTTGGAACCAATTACCAGGCTGTAATCCCCGAGTGCAAGCCTGGTGAGTGGCAGGGCAGGCTGCACAGGGAGGGGCGCCCAGGGCTTGGCCCTGAGCCCCACCTAGGGGGAGCCCTTGGCTGGCGCCCACTGGAAGGACAGCCAGGCGGGCAGGCGGGGGTGGGTGGCCCCATGGCATGGCTAGTTTTCCTGCTCTGCCTTCCTGTCTGGGTCTCTGCCCCTCCTCCTTTCTGGGCCTCACCTCGCCGGCCCCACTGCTCCACCGCCCTCTGGCCATGCGTCCAGGCCACGCTGGAGGCTGCTGAGTGTCTTCCCTCCCCCTCTGCCTTTCAGAGAGCCCCGCACGCTACAGCAACAAGGAGCTGAAGGGGATGCTCGTGTGGTCGCCCAACCACTGCGTGTCGGATGCCAAGCGTGAGTGGGTGGGAGCCTGGGTTCATGCACATCCCTGGGAACTGGGGGCTGGCGTTCATGCCAGTCTGCCCCAGAAGTGGGCTGGAGGCTGAGGTGTGGGTTCAACCCCTGCCCTGGGGCTCAGGCTTGGAGGCGTACCCCTGTGTGTGTGTGGGTGGGGGCAGGAATAGGAGTTGTAATCCCTCATCCAAGATCCGGCCCCATCCTCCCACAGTTGACAAGTACATTGCAATGGCCAAGGAGAAGCATGGCTACAACATTGAGCAGGTGAGCCTTGGCCCCACAGGGGTTTGGGGGGGACCGGACAGTGCCCGGGTGGCTCAGACAGTGGTGCCCTCTCCCCGGCCAGGCACTGGGCATGCTCCTCTGGCATAAGCACGACGTGGAGAAGTCACTGGCCGACCTGGCCAACTTCACCCCGTTCCCCGACGAGTGGACCGTGGAGGACAAGGTGCTGTTTGAACAGGCCTTTGGCTTCCACGGCAAGTGCTTCCAGCGGATCCAGCAGATGGTAAAGCCCTCCACCCCCGCCATCGCTCCTCAGCCCCTCCTTTCTGATGCGCCTGCCCGGGGCCCACACTCGGTGGCCCCAGCCTCTGGCGTTGCCCCTCCAGCTGCCCGACAAGCTGATCCCCAGCCTGGTGAAGTATTACTACTCTTGGAAGAAGACCCGGAGCCGGACCAGCGTGATGGACAGACAGGCTCGGCGGCTGGGGGGCCGAAAGGACAAAGAAGAGAGGTGGGGGCCCAGGGGTGAGCCAGGGGGTGGGCGGGGCCAAGCGGAGCTCCTGGGGGCCCTGCCCCTGCCTCACTCTTTCTCTCGCCCTGTGTCAGCAGTGATGAGCTCGAGGAGGGACGAGGAGCTGTGAGTGAGGGAGAGCCAGATGCCGGAGACCCCAAGAGAGAGGTGAGGCCTTAGAACTGGCCTGGCCCACTTGCCCGCCCTCTCCTTGGGCGCTGCGCCACCACCGTCCTCTCCTTTCTCCGGCAGCCTCTGCCCTCTCGGCCTCTGAATGCCCGCCCAGGCCCCGGGAAGAAGGAGGCCCAGGCCTCTCAGTATCGCCACCACCCACTGAGGACGCGGCGGCGCCCCCCCAAGGGCATGTACCTGAGCCCTGAGGGCCTCACTGCCGTGTCAGGAAGCCCAGACCTTGCCAACCTCACGCTTCGAGGCCTTGATTCCCAGCTCATCTCCCTCAAGCGTCAGGTGGGGGCCCGAGAGAAGAAGGGGCGTGCAGAGGGAGCAGTCGGCAGCTGGGAATCATGACTGGGCAGCTGAGGTGTAAGGGAGACGGTCCAGGTGCCAAGCCTGCTTCTGCCCCTGCCTTGCCTCCTGCGCTGCTGGGTGACTTGGCATTTCTCCCCCTGGTCTGTGAACAGGAGTGGAGCACGGCGTCGCCCCTGCTGAGTGGCTGTGAGGGTGGAGTGACTAGTGGTGGGTGGCAAAGAGCTTTGTGGGAAGTGGCACTGGTGTGTGCAGAGCTAGAGCCCTGGTGAGGGCTGGTACCGACAGCCTCCCCGGCACGGAGAGCTTGATATCCCTTCATTGCCTGGCCTTCCAGGTGCAAAGCATGAAGCAGACCAATAGCAGCCTCCGCCAAGCCCTGGAGGGCGGCATTGACCCACTCCGCCCCCCTGAGGTGAGGCTGCTCTTGAGTTGGGGTGCAGGAAGTGTCCTCTCTGGAGGCGGAGCGGAAAGGGGCGTGCTGCTTGGAGAGCGGCGCCTCCATTTTTATGTTTTTGAGTGTAAAGGATCTATTCCTTGCTCTTCAGGCCAACACCAAGTTCAACTCCCGCTGGACCACAGACGAGCAGCTCCTGGCTGTACAAGGTGGGTGCGACTTGGAGGGAACAGGGGGCCCCAGAATCTCTCCCCCACCCTCGAAGGAGCTGGGCAGAGGGGAAGGGTCAGGAAGTAACTCCTTCTAAGGTGTTCTCTCTGCTACCCTTTGGCCCGCGCAGCCATCCGCAGGTACGGCAAAGACTTCGGGGCTATTGCAGAGGTGATTGGGAACAAGACTCTGACCCAGGTGAAGACCTTTTTTGTGAGCTACCGGCGCCGCTTCAATCTGGAGGAGGTGCTGCAGGAATGGGAGGCTGAGCAGGATGGGGCCCCTGGAGCCCCGGTTCCCATGGAGGAGGCTAGGAGAGGGGCTCCCTTGCCAGCCCCAGCCCTAGAGGAAGATGACGAGGTGAGAAGGGGTGAGAGAAACCCTTCAGAGAAGAGAGGAGAGGAACCGCCTACGTCCCTGGGTTGGGCTGAGGGTGTGGCGGAGCCCGGCTTCTCACTCTTCTCTTTCCTTTCAGGTCCAGATCACGTCTGTCTCAACATCTGTGCCCCGACCCGTGCCCCCTGCGCCACCCCCCCCTCCACCTCCCACCTCCCTGTCCCAGCCGCCCCCACTGCTGAGGCCACCTTTGCCCACGGCTCCTACCCTGCTTCGCCAGCCGCCCCCACTCCAGCAGGGCCGCTTCCTCCAGCCCCGGCTGGCCCCCAACCAGCCCCCACCACCTCTTATCCGCCCAGCTGTGGCTGCCTCCCGCCACAGTGCCCGCCCTGGCCCTCAGCCCCCACCCACCCTGATTGGAGCCCCCCTGGAGCCTCCAGCCCCCTCACTCTGAGGCCCTCCACCCAGAGGCTCCAGAACACGTTTGCTGGATGTGTTGGGCACCCCTGGCTTCACTGATGACAGAAGGGACTAGAGCTCTTGCCAGGTCTTTCAAAGACCCACAGCTGCTGACCATCTTGGGCAGACCAGCAGTTCTGACCGTCTCTGGCAGCTGAGCCCATCTCCCACAGCCCAGCCGGGGTGGGGCTCAGGGCCCAGGGCCTCTGAGCTGGCCTGAGGGCACTTGCTCTTCCCAGAGGGGTGCAGTGGCTGCCTCCTAGTCAGCTGGAGTTTGGCCTTTTGGCCCTAGCCTTTGTGTAGAGGGGGTCCTGATCGTAGCTTGGGGGGTGGGGGAGGACATTTTGGCCTGTTGGCGGTTCTTCCTCTTCCCTTCTTTTAGCAATAAGTCTGGGGTGAGGTAGGGAGGGGCTGGAGGGGGGAGGGGGCCGAGAGTCCCCTGGGGCTTGACAGCAGCTGAGTCTTAAGGGGCGGCTCTCCCGGCTTTGGCCACACAAGAGGCCTCCAGGGAAGCGCTGAGCTCTGAGGGTGCCCACTTCACTCGCCACCTGAAAGCTTAGAGAAAGAAACAGATGCAGACATGGGTTTATTTTTCAATGTTTTTTAAAGAAATAAAACCTTCCAAGCTCACTGAGTCCTCTCTCCCTGTTGGTGTAAGGACCCTGGGCTTCCTGACTGCCATGAGGGTAGGGAGGGTGCGCCCCGGCCCCGACAGGAATCCATCCTCCTGCAGGAAGGCGGCTAGGCTGCGTCTTGCCCATAGGGACTGGGTCCCTGCCCAGTGGGGAGAATAAAGAGGAGGAGGTAGCTCAGATTCCAAACATTCTCTTTATTACGTGTTTGATCCAGAGGAGAAACGAAGTGCAGGAGTGGGGGGCTGGGTGGGGAGGGCTGCCTTGCCTGGGAGCCCCTGGCCACCATCCCCCCCTTGGGAGCCAAGCCATGCCCTCCCAGCCCCTCGGAGCACCAGGGCTGTTCCATAGGGCAGGAGGGGAGGTGGGGGGGAGGGAGCCCTTGGTCGGAGCCGAGCCCGAAGCTGGGCTTGGGGGCAGGAGGACTGAGGTTGGCATGGCCCCTTCCTGGGACCCAAGGGCTTTAATTGCCAAGGAGCCTGGCCTGGGAGTGGGGGTGATGAGTAGGGGTGGAGTCATCATAAATCAAAAAAATAATAAAATAATAAAATAAAAAATAAAACCCATCACAAAAAATGTACAACTCAGGTGAGGGTAGGGGCAGCCTCTGTGCTGGACCCCTTCCCCCAATTTCTCAAGAAAAGAAACAGCAGAGAAATAAATTAAGGGATGCAGCGGCCACCACCAGCCAAGCGCCCACCACCAGCCACTCCCACCCTGGCCACAGGTTAGCAAGCTGGGAGTGGCCTGGCCTGTCCCCCACCCAGTGGAGGGCAGAGGCCCGGCCCCGCTGCCCTATCCGGCCCCCGCCAGTGGCCTGCAGGCTCTGGGCAGTGTCTCCTGAGAGGAGGGGTGACAGTGTCAGGAAGAAAGGCAAGGCCAGAGATGAGTGGTGAGGGAAGTCACTGCTATGGAACTAGCTGGTGCCCAGATTAATGCCAATGAACGGAGCAGTGGGGAGAGAAGAGGAGCGGCGAGTGAGCGGGCTTCGCTCTGCGCTTTCAGACAAAAGGCTCTCCCATAATGGAGAACGCCCAGCCCAGGCGGCCCCTGGGGCCCAGGAGCCCATCTGCCCAGCAGTCCCCTCCCCTATCCCAGCCCTAGGGTCAGCCCCGCCTTCTTCCCCGGGAGGGGGTGGGACAAGATGGCACAGACTTTTGAGGGGGGGACCAAGGTCCCCACAGCAGCTTGTGGAAGGAAATGCCCAGCTCTGGGAAGGGGGGCAGAGGATACAGTGTGGGGGGAGGCTGGAGCCCCACGCCTCGCTGCCAGCCCACCCACCTCAGGGCTGCACAGCACCCCCACCCCAGCCCCTAGCCCCCCAGGCTCCAGCCCAGGGGCCTGAGGTCAGGGGAAGGCCACCTCTGGTGGTTTGCTTGGAGGGGAGGGGGGAGAGGGGAGAAGCCCGCAGTGGGCCTGGCGGAGGGCCTGACAGGGAGCTCCACCACTCTTGCCTGAGAGTGTTCCAGCCCTGAGCCACCCTCCCGGGAAACCCCACAGATCCAGTCTCGACTGTCCCAATGGGGCAGGGAGGAAAAATGGCCGCTGGGATTTTTTTTTTCTTTTTTCTTTTTGGTAATAAAAAAGTTCTTGGTTTAGGCGAAATACTCTGTGCAACCGCAGTACCGAGGGGAGCCCTGCCCCCACCCTCCCTTCCTTTACCTCCTGTGGGAGAGGGGGAGGGCGGCATCTGGGCAGGGGTCAACGTGGGGGGAAAGAACCATCTCCCATCCCCACAACATGGAAGAAAAAACTGAGCAGGGCGGGAGGGAGAAGTGCCAGCAGGGGGAGACACGCCATCCGTCTGCAGTCTCGCCCAGGTGGGCTGGAGCGGTGGGCCAGCAGCTAAGTCCAGCGGCCCGCCTCCGTCGCCCCCCACTCCTGGCAGCCTGTTAAAGCTTCAGCTCGTTGGCTATTTTGGAGGCAATGTTTTTGAAGGCCATGGAGGTGCCCGATATCCGCTTAAACCGCACCCCGTTGAGGGAGAGCCGCGGCAGTTTGCACACCTCCATCTCCCACTGCACGAAGTCCTCGTGGCCCGGCGTGCCGTGCATGCACAGCAGCATGTACTTCTCGTGCAGCTCGTTCTGGCAGCTGTTGGCGTCCAGCACCTTGCGGATCTCCCGCATCATCTCGTTGGGCTCCATGGAGCTCGTGGTCTTCATGCTCCACGTGAAGCGGAGCGAGCGTGGCTTGGCCTCCCGGGACTCCTCCTTCTCCTTGTCGCTGCCACCACCGCCCACCACGTGAGGTCTGTGGAGAGGCAGAGCCGCGTCAGGGGACCCAGGACCCACCTATGGCACCACCAAGGCGCCAGGGACCCTGAGAGCAGAGCAGAGAGCAGCGGGCGGGCGAGAGGCGTGGGTAGTCCTGGCCACCACCTGGGCAGAGGGGAGGAGCCAGGCAGAAGCCAGCCGCGGGCAGGCAGGGGTACAGTCGTGCTTCCCTGGGAAGAGGGGAGGGTCAGGGAGGAACGGGGAGCACCGCTCGGCAGCCTGAATTCAGGGCTGGACACGGGAGCACGGAGGCCCAGACAGGTGAGCAGGGCTCCTCCTTCCAGACCGCAGAAGGGCCCACCCTGCGCTGGGGGATCTCTGAGGAAAACGGAAGTCTCAAGAGGGTGGCGAAGGGGTGGCAGGAGGAGAGGAGCGGGAGGCGTGGCAAGCCCGGAGGCCGGGGCAGGGCCGGTGCTGGCTCCAGCCCTCTCACCTGAGAGTCTCCACTCGATCTTTGCTTTCAGGTTCATTCAGGTTCCTCAAAAAACAGAGCGAGGGAGAGTTTAGTGCTGGGGCTTCTCGCTCCTTCCACAGCCGCAGACCCAGGTGAGGCAGTCCAGGGAGGTGCCACCGAGGGCAGGCAGGACCCAGCCCTGAGGCCGCTTTCCCGTCACCTGGCAGGCCAACATGGCTCTGCGGCACCTCACACCGCAGCTCACAGCACAGCTGTCCCTTTCCAACAGGGAGCCCGCCCCTCCCCACAGCCCCAGAGGAGTGTGCTGGGGAGGAGGCTGTAGAGGTGCAGGCACCCGCACCCAGCAGTCACGGGGCAGGCAGGGCCCCAGCCCACGGCCAGGCTGCTGTGCGGGGGTCTTCTCAGAACCACAGGCCTCTGGGGAAGGGGCTGGGAGCTCAGAGGGCCAAGCTCTGGAACTGCTTAGATGTGCTCAGGGATGGTGCCTGGGGCCCCAGACTAGCCCACCTCCCCCATTCTTTGATAACTCCCCTGCCTGCCAGGCTGCCAAGCCATCAGATTATACAGAAGAGAGGACGCAGGGCAGGGCCGGGCCGGGCAGACACCTTGGGTGTGGGGAGCGGTCTGGCCCCGCTGAGCGGCTTCTCCAGCTCCTGGCTGGAAGATGGGTGCCTGGAGCTGGGAAATTGGGGGTTGCAGAGGAGGGCAGGGTGTGAGGGGAGAGAGAGAGAGCAGCAGCAGCACATGTAAAAGGAACACAAAGACATCAGACACACAAATGCAGACAAGCGCACTGCGCGCCTGGAGCCTGGGCTGCGCAAGGGAAGGAGCCTGGCTGCTCTCTCGGGCCACACCTGGCTCTTGCCCTGTGGGTGGAGGCGCCTGCAGGGCTGGCCCCCACATGAGTCAGCAGCCATGCATGCAGTGAAGAGCTGGGTGGGGTCGGGTAGGAGGAAGGGGAAAGCCTGAAGACCCTGTCTCGGCTGTTTCTCTGTCAGCTGGGGCACCAACGTGCCTACCAGGTGTCCTAGCACAGGGCCTGGGCTGACAACCTTGGGAAACCTGGCCCTTGGTCTTCAGCTTGGTATTTGGCCCACCCAGGCCTCCAGAGAGATGAGGAGGCCGGGAGTGGGGACGGAGCCAGGATCCAGCCCAAGAAGGGAGATGCCGGAGGGAGGGGGAATCTCCCCATTTTGCCAGGGCCCTAGAACATTCCAGCTCCTGGCTCTTTGGAAGCCACAGGACATGGCTGTATCAGCCCAGAAGGGAGGTAGATTGGTTCATTCAGATACTGCTGGAGGCAGCAGGTGTGTAGGGGGTGGCCCAAGCTCTGCAGGAGCTGCCAGAGGGGTGCTGTGCCCCATTTGTGAGGCAAAGGCTCCTTGGGCCCAGCGGCGGCAGACTGAAGCCCTGGGTCCCCGAGTCCCTGCAGTACATCCAAAGTCCTGCCATCCCTGGGACAGGGGCAGGAGGTCACAGAGCCCAGAGGTTCGCAGGGACAGAGACAGGGAGGCCAGGAGCCCCAGAATGAGAGACCATCCCAGGTGCACTGTCGACCTCGGCAGGGAGACCCTCTTGGGAGCGCATGCACAGACAGGGGAAGGGCCAGAACACAAACCCCATGTTCGAGACCAAAGACCAAATCCCAGAGGTGGGGGTGGGGGAGGAGCCAATCTTAAAGGGAGAATTCCCTGAGAAGACCCCCTGCTCGGGGACAGGCCCATCATCTTCAAAGTCATCTGCCCGAGTGGGCAAATGTGGCCTCACTCGGCGGCCCAGTCCGAGCCGTCTTCATCCCTTTAAGATGGCAGAGGGCCACACAGAGGTGGTTAGCAGACGGAGGGGGAGCAGGAGCCAGAAAAGGGGAGTTAGTGACAGAGGAGGACACGGACACAGGACACAGGACAGACACACACACACAGTGGGCTCAACGCCTACCTTCTGGCAAACCTGAAAGACAGATTTCTAAAAAAACAAACAAAAAAAGACAAAATAAAAAAAGAAATAAAAAAACAAAAACAACAAGACGGTATGTGGATAAGCAGGTAGGGGGTGGACTTTACAGGTTCAAGGGTCACCCCGTTTGTGGAAGAGCCGCTCAGCGAGACTAGAGTCCCAGGCACGGGATCTGCTCGCGCCCACCTGCAGCCCTGCACCTGAATTCCAGGGCTGGCCAGGGGCATGGTTTCTCTGTCTATTCCAGCTGAGCGGGCTTAAGCAGGAGGAAGGGCAGGCCGCCTGCTCTCTCCGGCCTCCGGCTGCTTCCTGAGCTACACTGAGGGGGCAGAGGAAGGGTGGGATAGAGACAGGGACTATCCCAAGAGGCCAGATTGCTGGATGCACCTCAAGAATCAAAACTGTCCCTTTGGGGTGGTGGGGAGCCAGGTGTGGGAACCCTCATGAAGAGACTCCCCACCCTGGTTCCCACACAAGAAAATCAGCGCATCAGGCTGCGAGGGAGGAGGCCGCCCTGGGCCCCGCACCAGCTGTTGCACTTATGGCCTTCATCCTGGCAACCCTGGGCCGGAGAGCATGGCTGTAGCAGAGGGAGTGGCTGCAGCGAGACCCAACCAAACAACTGGGTTTGGGGAAAGGAGGTCAGAGGGGGCAGACAAGAGACCAGGAAAAACTCCTTGCTGGCCCAGCCTGGCTCAGGTCTCATGACTTTGCAGCTGCGTCACCAAATATAAGTTTCCATGGGAACCCAGGAGAAGAGGGGGCTTTTATTTTAGCATCTGAGTTCACACTCTCCTAGAGAGGAGGCGGCATCAGCATGGGCCATCTGCTCAGGCCAGAGAATGAGGTGTATGTATAAGGCGCTGGGGAGACCTAAGAGGGACAAGGAAGGTCTGGGCACCTGAGTTATTGACAAAGACCAATTTCGTAGGCTTCCAGAAGCCTCTTTTAACCCCAATTCCAGGTACCCCCATCCCACCCCCAGGCAGGCAGGAAGGCCTGGCCTCACACTCTGCCATCTTAAGGCCCCTACTCACCTTCGTACGAACTTGGAGGTGAATTTGCTGAAAATGCTCCCGGAGGCCCCCCGCCGTCCCTGGCTGTTGCCGGAGGGAGAGGCTGGGGTTACACCGTAGGGCAAATTCTGCTGGTCCCGCACCTGCCGGAGCTGCCCAGCATGGAAGGTGCTCCGACTGGATACACCCCGGGGGAAATTAGTTCGGTCTGGGGCTCCTCCACTGCTGCTGATGTTGTGGGCGGAGGGGGAGGCGACAGGGACGCGCTGGGGGGCTGTGCTGTGGGAAAAGAGGTGGGGGTGGGGAAATGCATCAGGGCCCGAGAAGCCATCACGGCCAAGCACCTGGAGCCCTGGTGGGAGCAGGGAGGGAAGATGCTGGGGCAGAGGCAGCCATCACAGAGGACACAGGAGGAGGGGTGTGACCACTGAGGACACTGGGAAGGAGGACATCTAGGTGAGGTGGGAGGAATGGTTTGGGGGAGGGAGGGAGGCAAGGAGGGATACGTGTGTGGAGAGCAGTACAGGCTGGAGAGATGTGGCTCCTTGGGAGCTAGGCAGCTGGAACCTCGAGGGGACAATGTTGACCAACCCTCAAGGGTGAGTCCCTGTGATGCTGACTGTTCCTGGGTCCTAAGGAAGTCCAGGAGGCTCAGAACCAAAAGGCTTCCTTCTGTAGCCTCGGGACGGCTTCGGGCATATCTGCTCTGAGGGGAGACTGCAGGAAAAGAGGGGGGCATTAAGCCATTTTTTGTTCCTTCCACTTCCTGGCTGCAGGGGACAAAGCCATTTCTTGTGGCTAAGATGACAAGAACAGAGCAGGATCAGGTGGGAAGAAACGGTTGGAGGCAGGGGGTGGGACAGGTGTAGGGCAGCAGGTGCACCAGCTGCCCCAGCACACTTGCCTGGGCCGCGGCACCTCACAGTTACTGTCCGTGGGGGGCAGCCCAGTGGCCTTGTTGGGGTGCACGGAGGCCGACATGGATTTCTGGTGCTGGCGGGGTCGGGCCGCAGAGACTGCGGCAGAAGCAGAAGCCGTGGAGGCCCGGGACCCTGGCATGGTTAGGCTAGGAGACAAAAGCAGCGGAGAGGCCTGGGTTAGGGGTGGGTGGGGCGGGAGGCTGGGTGAGGAAGCCAGGGCAGGCGGGAAGGCCCAGAGCTGGGAGCGCGGCAGGATGCAGGTCAGCCCCAGGAGCAGCAGCGGGACACCAGTCGGAGCTGAGAAAGGCGGAGCTGGGAGCGGAGGGCAGGGTGAGGAAGGAGAGGTGGTCCAGGGCCTGGGGAGGAAACCAAAGTGCAGGAAAGCCAAGGGGGCAGCTGCCTCCAGCCACACTGGTCTCCTAGGCATTCCGAGAGCAAGGCTGCTTCCTCTCCAGAAAGAGCAGGGGCTGCTAAGGGAGTCTTCATTAGGCTCAGGAGAGGCGGAGCCAGGGACGCACAGTAAGAGATGCTGATGGTCAAGGAGCTGGGAGCTCTGCTCTCGTGCACACCCCACAGGTGGGCACCTCAGTTCTGCCCTGCCCTGTGCCTGGGGCCCCGGAACAAGCCTCAGCACTGAGGCCTAGAGGAGCGCGTTGCCAGGCCCTGATGAGATGACCAGGGAGTCACACTTGGTCCACTGCAAGGAGCCGTCACAGGAGCACAGGGAAAGGGGTGTGGGGAGGGGGGGAAGGGAGGAGGTCTGGTGTGTGGAAAGCTGGACTGGACAAAGCGACGGAACTCCAGGGAGCAGGGAGGGGAGTGGTACTGCTGACAGAGGTCACCGCTGTGAGAGGCGGCTCCTGGCCCGGCCTGCTCACCTGTCTTTGCCATTCTGGATGGAGGCCTGGCCCAGGCTGGCCCTCTCCAAAAGTGGGGAGTTCCTGCTCCGGTTTGTGCTGGTGGAGAGGATGCTGTTCTGTGGGGAAGAGAGAGCAGGCTGTGTTACAGAAAGCCTGTTTCACTGGCAGGGTCACAGCACCCCTTTCCCTCCACCTCCCCCAAGAGCGGGCACGGGTCGGGAAACGGCGGCCTGCTTCTCCTCCAGGGGCTAGGCTTTCTAAGTGAGCAAAAGCGGCCCGGAGGAGAGGTCAGGTAGGCAGCCAAAGGGCGTGGGTCTGGACCAAGAGCTGCCTGGAGAGGACAGGCCGAGGGGGTGGGGAGGAAGGGAGGAGGGGGAGGAGGAGGATGGAAGGAGGAGACCAGGCAGCGTGGCTCACCGTGGAGGGGGTAGGGGTGGTCTTCTTCCTCTCTAGGCCGGGCAGGGGGCTGGCAGGCACTTTGGCTGTGCTGCTGGCCTTCCGCCCTGACTCCCGGTCCTCCTCAGGCCGCTTGTTTTCCGCGTTGTTACTCTGAGTCTTCTTAGAGTAGGAATTTGAGGTGGGAATGGCAGGACCAGCTGCTGGGCCAGAATGACAGCGGGAATGGGTAAGGACGGGGCTCACAGAGTGCCCACCCCACGCCTGCTCTCCTGCAGTCCTGCCAGCAATCAGCACACACCACTTCTCAGAGGCTGAGGGAAGGGACCTGCCCAAGGTCATGCTACTAATAAGTGGCTGAATGGGGAGTAAAACTCAGCTATGTCATCCAAAGTCCGAGAACTTGTGACCTCTCAGCACTCCCAAAAGCACTTACCCTGGTCGCTGAAGCGCCGCTGCTTGGGGTTGGCAGAGACGCTGCGCTGTACCTTGTGGGAGGGGGAAGGAGCACTGCTATTGGTCATGTCAGCTGAAGGCCTGGGCTTCAAGGTGATGGCATCACCTTCCTGCTGCAAGAACAGAAAAGGGAGGGCAGAAGTTAGGCAGAGATCCACAAATCCACCCGGCGCTCCTATGACCAGGCCCTGCAAGGCCAATGTGCAACTGAACACTTGTGGAAACAGGTGCCCGACACAGACCCCAACAGACACAGACAGACACGACCCCACCTCCCACAAAGACCCCCACCTCAGGGAGGGATACACATGCCCACAGGAACGCAGGTCCAGACACAGACCTCTCGCGTACCTCCTGGGCAGGCTAAGGGGAGAACCAAGAGAGGGAGCCCAACACCACTGGGGGGAGCAGGAGGGAGAGGCCATGAGTGCAAGTGGGGACACAGTGGAGACCAAGACCCCCATCCCACAGACCCCACGGACTCCGACATAAGACATGATGAACCAGATGCACAGACGAGAGGATGGACATACATGCACAGAGCTACACGTATCCAGAAACAAGCACAAGGCAGAAGCAGCACAGACTCGAGACTCTTCTAAGAAAAACACAGGGAACCTTGCGTGCAGAGACCCAGAGATGCACAGTTTCCAAAACAAAGAGAGACAAATATATGGAAACAACATTTCTAGATGAACACAGAACTGACCCAGTCAGATGGACTGAGACCCAGTCTAACCAGGTCTACTCACCCACATGGAAGCCCAGACCCAGGCCCAGACCCCACCAGCTACCTACTCATTCACTGACGGAGGTCAGTGAGAGCAAAGACCAGTGGACTCTGGCCACCAAAGCTGAGGCTAAAAATTCATCAGCAGAGGCAGCACACCCACTCAGACACGAGCTTCTGCCCTCCATGGGGTATGGAAACATGGGGGTGCCACGGCCAGCAGGGCACCGGGGAGGGGCAGGGCACACACCTCCGAGCTCTTGTAGCCGAGGAGCAGGTAGGTGGCCATCACCTCGTTGTACCGCTGGCCCACCAGCGAGTCCTGGATCTCTTCTCGTGTGTAACCCATGGACACCATCAGCTCTGCATAGGGGTATACAGTTAAGGCTGGTCCCGAGTCCTTGGCAGGCTCAACCTCACGGCCCAGCCGAGCCTCACCTGTCCGCCGGGGGTCCTTGTAGTCAGGGAGTGGCTCCACATAAGGCTTTAATTCATCATCTTCGTGACCCACATTCATCCATCGATCTTTCATGATTTGCTGGGGAATAAAGTGAAGAGGAAGGAGCCTCAGTGTGAAGGTTTCCTTGGGAACCCGGGACCTTGCGGCCAGCTGGGCTCTCAGCTGCTCACCTCTAAAGTGCCTCTCTTGCTGGGATTGAGAATGAGGAATTTCTTAAGCAGGTTTTCACAGTCTGTGGACATGTAGAACGGAATACGGTATTTTCCCCTCAGCACCCGCTCCCGCAGTTCCTGCAGGAGGGAAATGGAAATCACCCCAAAGCCAAGGGAAGAAACCTAGTATCCGGGCTCCTGAGAGCTTAAGACTGGCCAGGCAGCTAGAAATGAAATACAGCAGGAGGCAGAGAGCAGGGACATGCCCCCGCCCCCCAAGCCCGAGGCCTGCGTCCTGAGTGCCCTGAGGGCATGACGGACACACAACTGGTCCCATCCCTGGAGGAGGACTGAGGTAGGTGACTGCCCTGGGTGCAGAAGACCTTTAGCTGCTACCTCTGCAAGCCCTTCTCTGAGGCTCTGGCGTGGCAAGTGTAGAGAGGTGGCCAAGGGGAGAGGTCGGGGTAAGACTGGAGGCCAAGAGAGGCAATGAGAAGTAATAACAATGATCTCAGCCTGCGCTTCACTCCACCTTGAGGTTCTGTCCATCAAACGGCAGGGATCCGCTGACCAGTGTGTACAGGATGACGCCCAGGCTCCACACGTCCACCTCGGGCCCGTCGTACTTCTTGCCCTGGAAGAGCTCTGGGGCCGCGTACGGGGGGCTCCCACAGAAGGTGTCCAGCTTGTTCCCAAAGGTGAACTCGTTACTGAAACCAAAGTCTGCGATCTTGATGTTCATGTCAGCATCCAGGAGCAGGTTTTCTGCCTGAGAGGGAAGATGGAATCCGTCAGGGACCCGAGTGGACCCATGAAGGCACTGGGCAGAAGCTGAGGGGATGGGAAAGCCAACAGGACACCTTCTCTAGGCTTAGGACCTTCTCCTCCAGCCCCAGGCCGGCCTTCCATCAGCGTGAACAGGCTGGGCTGGAAGAGGGCAGCCATGGGAGAGCTGGGATCTGAAGGCTCAGAGACGCTCTGAGCTGCGAAAGCTTCCATCAGGCGCCGGTTAACCACGGTCATGTCTGCCTCACATTCGAACCTCTGCACAGCAGCTGTGCAGCGGGTGAACGCAGTCAGCATTCTCCCTACAGTCAGCCCTGGGTCGTCGGGCGGCCCAGCAGAGTCTGGAGCGCCCCTGCCTGGCAACACTGGAGGGTGGTGGGCAAGAGCCTCTGCCCGCTGCGGGAACGGGGCCCTGCGTCTAGTCTGAGGCCTACATTAGAAGCAGACCAGGGCTTCCTCATTACCTCCAAAGCATTGAAGGCTGGTGTTGCCCTGAATGCTCAGACCTGGTGGTCACGTCATGGTGAATGGAAGGGAACAACCTGCTCTCACTCAAAGGTGCAGGGGGAAGAGCACGCCTACCTTTTATTAAAAAATGTTTTAAATATATTTTTATTGATTTTAGAGAGGAAGGGAGAGGGAGAGAGAGAAACATCAACGATGAAGAGAGAATCATGGATAGGCTGCCTCCTGCACGCCCCCAACTGGGGATCGAGCCTGTAACCTGGGCATGTGCCCTTGACCAGAATCAAACCTGGGACCCTTCAGTCCACAGGCCGACGCTCTATCCGCTGAGCCAAACTGGCTAGGACAAGCACACCTACCTTTAAGTCTCTGTGAACAATAAACTTCTGGTGGCAGTACTGCACAGCAGACACTATCTGAAAGGAAGGAAGAAGGGTTAGTCCAGATCCACCTGGGGGAGGCCACAGGAGCTGGCACAGCTGTGACCTTGGGATCTCATTCTAAGCTGCCACACAGATAGCAAAGCCTGAAGGACCCTTCAAAGGCCACTTACAGACAGGCAGCCCCTCCTTGTATGCCAGACACCAAAAGGCCAAGGCCAGACCCGTACTCCGGGAGGGAGTCACACCCACCTGGCGGAATTTGGCTCGAGCCTCTTTTTCTTTCATCCTGCCATGAGCCACGAGATAATCAAACACCTCTCCTGCAAGAGACGGGCACAGGGCTGGGTCAGAGCTGCTGGGGCCGGCGCAGTGGGTGCACAGCAGGAGAGGCGGTGCCATACCTACCTCCACTGGCATACTCCATGACAAGGTAGAGAGTTTTTTCAGTCTCAATCACTTCAAATAATTTAACTACAAGAGAAAAGGCCAAGCCATGAGTCAAAAAAGTAGGAGGGGCCACATATTAAGCCCCAACATGTACAGGGAGCATCCTAGGGATGAAGGGGTGCCGCCGCCCCCGCCCCCCCGCTTCCCAAGGACAAGTTCCTCTCAAAGCAGCCACGCTACTAAGGACAGCTCGGCGCTCAGGCAGAGCTGCATTGTGAGCTGGGCTTCCCCAGAGGCACCCCGAGGACTGCAGCCCCCAGAAGGCAGGGCCCAGGGGAGAAGGACAATACGCCGGGGAGTGGATCCCTGATGTGGGGAAAAGAATGGAGCGGCAACTGGTTCTCACCTATGTTGGGATGATTCAAAACCTTCATTATTCTTACTTCCCGGAATAGCTGAAAAGTGAAAGAGGGGTCATGTTTGCACCACTTGCTCTCCTCAGGCCTCTCCAACAGAGGCACTGCTAGGATTCTTTTTTCAAAAAGACGACGGGCAAGGAAAAGAAACAGGGCAATTGTCTGCACCTTCCGTGCCCAGCCCCGAGGGCTGAGAACAGGTGAGGGGAGGAAGGGTCAGCGGGAGGGAAGCTGGGCTCCGACGGCTCGTACCCTGAGCTTCGGCACCGGGGCCGGCCAGCCACCCTGCTGCATCCACCCAAATCCTGCCCCGCACAGCACAAGGGTTTTGGTTGGGTGCCTCTCAAGGAGGGACCATGAACCTCTGTGCATGAATATTCAGAACTAAAGTTCAGGACAAAAGAGACTCCAGCTTGGTCTGTGTGAAGGGGGGTGCTGAAGGGGAGCCCGTCATCTGATTTCCAGAAGTCCGAGGGCCCTGCACCAGTGGGCGGGCCTTTCTCTCTGGGCCCCTGGGGTGGGGACAGAAGCCACTCCTATATATAGCTGATGCCAATTTTAATCAAATCCACCTCCACACACTCACGCTCTCTTTGTGAAACAAAACCAGGGACTCCAAACCATACATTTCCATAAAGAAAGATGACAGCACTGAACTCCATCCCCTCTGCGGGGGCCCGCGGCCTGGAGGTGGGGTTTCTGTAACTTCCAGGCCTCTCCACTTGCACAAAGAGCAAAACTAGTTTGCTTGGGGTGGAGGGTGGGTGAGGGCTGGAGTCTAGTTTGTGAAATAAAGTGAACACGTTTTTCCTTTCACGAAACCCCAGCACTTTCATGAGCTGGAAAGGGGAAGTCGAGGCAGGCTTCCCATTCTTCAGGACCTGGTTCTGGCCTTGGCTCCCTTCTCTGGTCAGAGCCCAGGTTTCTCTTGCTTTCTTTCCTGGTCCAGCTGCTATTTTGGGTGAAGAAGCAAAAAATCCTGGACCCCCACTCAGGGGCAGTGATGGGAAGAAGCACTGAATGAGGCCCACAGGCAGCTGCCAGGGTCCTTCCCCCAAGGGTGCCCCTGGCCTGGAAGGGCGCTCCTGGGAGAGCATGGAGTTTTCTGGGCTTTCTGGAACCCCGAGGGGCTAGCTTCTTCAGTGTTCGTCCTTTAGAGTCATTGCTGGATAAAATTTAACAGAGTAATTTGGCCAGAATCAGACTGGCCTTGGTAACAGAGCTGTTAAAAGGCTTCTAAGATGGCTACATCTGTCTGGTACTGGTGCCTTCCAGCCAGGCAGGAAGAGGCAGGGAGAAGAGAGGTGGGAAGTAAGATGCCCGCTGGCGCTGGCCATCACGGTGACGGCAGGCTGGCCTGCTCCAGAGACCAAAGGGCCCCACCACGCCGGCGTCAGCTCTGTGGGGTCTGAGCCAACAAGCGAAGAGGAGCTCTTCCCCTTCCTTCTGCAAAGCTCCAAGCAGGGGAGCCCTCGTGATGACAACAATGTTTCCTTTGAACCAAAGAACCTTGAGGGGATCCCACGGGCAACAAAAAAGGAAAACACTTTGGTTTTGCCTGTCAGCATGTCAGGGCACCTCAACCCACACACGCTCAATCCCGAGAGCATCTCTACAACAACAGGCCTCAATGGCTCGTCCCGAGCCTCCAGGGCCACTGCAGTTGACACAATCTGCCACGAGGTGGAAAGCACTAGGTTAATCCCGGTCAGAAACGGGAGCCCGTCAGCTGGAGGATGAGACATAAAGGAAACCTGACTTGACCCGAAGGGGCAGCTTTCTGGGGGCCAGATGGGGGACTTCCTCCTCCTCCTTCCTGCCTGCCCCCCGGAGCCCAGGATGGAAGGAGAGGGCAGCTTCCAGTGCCACGCCAACGGTCACTAGCACGCCGTCCCCTCTGCCAACGCAAGTCTCCTGTCCTGCCTCCTCCAGCGTCTTGTTCCTCGAGCAGGGGGGCCATCTGGAGGGTCCCCCACCAGCTAAGGGAGACCATGGCTTCCCGCTGTAAGTCAGGAGGGCAGGAGAAGCCAGCCTCGGCACATGACCCTGCGACTTTTAGCCAAGAGGAGCCTCGCGGTGAGCAGGAGAGCGGGGAGTGCCTGCCGTCATCCGCACTCCCCGCCACAGGTGTGAAACAAGTGCTGATCTAAAGCTCGTCTTCAGGGCCCACTCTCTAACCCGCAGCTGGCACAGAGTCCAGGGGCAGGTCCTCTTGTCCCTGTGCTTCCAGAGTGACCCATCATCATCCCAGGTCTTGGAATGCGTTTCTAGTGATGGCTACAGCATGAGTTTTGCGTAGGGCTGGCCAAAGGCCAACAGATAACAAGGTGCAGAAGTAGGTCAGATAGGTAGGCCAAGTGGCTGGGAGGGGCCAGAGAGGCCTCGACAGAGAGTGCCTGTGGCCAGGGAGCCCAGTCAGGAGTCAGCCCAGAGGATCAGCCAAAGCCCTACACACAGCACAGCCCTGCAGAGGGACAGTGAGATGACCAGAGAGTTTACACCAGGGATTCAAGAGAAGATCCCAATGGGGTCAGATCACTGCCCCTTGGCGAGAGGTTAGAAAGGGAGGGCTGTCTGCTTACTTTCTGGAGGCTGGAGGAGTTCAGTTGAGTCTTGTCAATGATCTTCACAGCCACCTGAACATGAGACAAAAAGCCCAAGATTACCTCTTTGACCAAACTCAACCCAGGACTCGAAGCGCTTTCCTCCTTCCTGTTTCCACCTCCTTTTTGTCCCATCCCTCTTGGCACTCCTGTTTGTTCAGATCACATTTCTGTCTGGTAAACAAGAGGATGGCTGTGGTAGTAGTGCCACCACTACCTATGGGGGTGCCAACAGTTGGGAGGTGCTGCCAGGTTCCCCACGCCAGCGCTCACCTCTTTCCCGGTCAGGATGTGCCGAGCCAGCTTCACCTTGGCGAAGTTGCCCTTGCCAATGGTCTTGAGGAGTCGATAGTTGCCGATGTGGGGCTGCTCGTCAGCAGAGGTGGCTGAGTTGCGGCCCCGCAGCATGTTGGACTTACTGCTGGGCTTGGAGTCGAGGTGTCCCAAGGTGGGCTGCAGGGAGGGACAGCACCCCTGTAAGTACACTGCCCTGCCAGATCCCCGCATTCCCGGTGCCTGTTCACACCGGGAGAAGGCTGCATCTCCAAGGAGCAGCAGCAGCAGCAGCAGCATCACTTCAGTGCACTCACTTTACATTTACTTTTCCTATTTCTCACTTTGCAGTGATCTGCTGTCTATCCCAATGAAGTGGAAGTTCAAGAAGACTCGTGTACGCACTGTTACAGCCCAGCAACTAGACAGGCAGGGTTATGGTAGGTGCTCAATGAATTCTGTGTAATGAATTAACTGAATGGCAGGGTCTGAGCAAGGTAACAGTCTGCCCTTCTTAGCCACCCCATTGCTCAAATAAGGGTGTGAGGAAGCAGAAATAACAACAGCACTGACCAGGTGTAGAAACACAACTCAGAAAGGGTATGGTCCAGAGGAAGATATATGAAGACTTGTACATTCCTCAAAGGGCTAACTAAACACAGAAATACTGTGACACAGCAATTCTACTCTTAGCTACATACATACCCAAGAGAAGTGGGAAATGTATGTCCACACAAAAACTTTATATGCATGTTCATTCAAAACATCCCATATTCATAATAGCCAGAAAGTGGAAATGATACAGACGTCCATCAACTGGTGAACAGATAAACTGCAATATCCACACCGTGCAATAGTCATTGGCAATTTAAAAAAGTGTTCTGACACATGCAACAACACGAATGGACTTTGAAAACATGGTGCTGAGTGAATGAAGCCAGTCACAAAGGCCCACATGTTGTATGATTCCACTTCTATGAAAAGTTCAGAATAGGCAAACCCATGGAGACGGATAGCAGATTCGTCGAGGGCTGAGGGCAGAGGAGGGTGGGGAGGTTGTGGAGATAGATGCATAGCTCTTTTAATTGTCCACTTTAATGGGTGACCTGTATGGTATGAGAATTATATCTCAGTAAAACTGTTCAGAGTCTGGTCTGAGTCTTGTCTAGAGTCCTGATTTATCTCTCAAAGAACACACGACATCATCAATCCAGCAAATGGGACAAAGCTACTGCCAGGGCCTCCTCCTAGAACCATCCACGCTGCCTTGGGAAATTCAAGGAGATTGTCTGGAGGGGAGCAGGGTGACCAGAGGAGTGAGTCAAAGTTCTTCCTCTCACAGCCCCTTCTGGCTGTAAGTGAAGCAAGCCCACAAAACCACAGAGGAAAGGCATGACTTGCTACCACCAAGGAACTGTCCAGGGTTCCTGAGCGTCCCCAACCAGATGCTTTTCAGACAGAAAAACAACAACACAAAGTATCTGCTACGATGTTTCCCTTCTTCATTGTGTCAATGGAGGGCTTTCCTTTCTCTCTGTATAGCAGTAGCTGCTGGCTGGTTTGGGGTGAGCTGCTTGACTCAGATCCCAGAAGCTTATGGGTTGAACCTTTTTAAAAAATATATTTTTATTGATTTCAGAGAGGAAGCGAGAGGGAGAGGGAGATAGAAACATCAATGATGAGAGAGAATCATGGATTGGCTGCCTCCTGCACGCCTTCTACTGGGGATCAAGCCTGCAACCCGGGCACGTGCCCTTGACTGGAATCAACCCGGGACCCTTCAGTCCGCAGGCCGACGCTCTACCCACTGAACCACACCAGCGAGGGCGGGTTGAACTTTTGAGGAAAAAGGATTTCATGTGTACAGTAGACTGGAAAGGAGAGGCTCCTGGCGTCACAGCAGAGTCCCTGTGAGCCTCCTGGGCCTTTCAGGCACCTTCTCTCTTCTGCAAGTCGAACTCCCCCAAGTCTTGCTGTGTCCCCTCAGCCCACAGCGCTCTCTTGCTCTCTGGTGTCCAGACATCATGCAGCTCACATAAGCCTGCTGGTCCTCAAACAGCATTTGCTAGGCCAGTAGATTTTCAAATACTTGTTCTTTCCCTCCAAAAGGAACTCTAAGATTTACACCCCTTGGAGAGAAGGACATGTTGAGGCTCCACTGGTACTTGCTCTGTCTACCAAAGGGCACACCAGGTCCTATTCAACAGGGTCCTGAAGGCCTGGCCTCCATGGCCCACTTCTTCTCAGCCCCATTTCCTGCAGGCGCTGCAAGACCGCTACCAGGGCCCTTCCTTCTGTCCCAGCTCCCATGAGCAGAAGGTGGGTGGGCAAGTTCCTTGGCAACCTCTACTTCACCTCCTGAGCTCTCATCACGCCCCTCTTTTCTGAGGGTAGGATTTGGCAGTCTCCAAGTCCTCAAAATTTGGAATAGGGATTTCACATCTGAGAGTTTGGGCCCCCTGCCCCTCGGAAGCCAAATATCAAGGACTCCTACCGCCTGTCTGTGCTCTGCTCTGCCCATACCTCTTGGTGTTTCTACCCCCAGGGGCTGCTCTGCATGGCATAGCAGGACAGCACTTCCTGTCACGATGAGCTGCATGCTGGATGGACTTCAAGGAACAACAGTTACAAGAGGGGCTTAAGAGTATAGGGCCAGAGACAAACTGCCAGGGTTCAAATCCCAAACCTGCCACTTACTAACACCGGCTAACTTTATCATCATCAACACCATCCTTAAGAGGGAGAAGAGATTATCACAAAGGGAGAAGGAAAGCATCCAAAGATGAGTGGTGTGGGGTGACCCCACATCTGTGTCAGGAGACAGTCCGGTCGATGTCGCAGAGCTCTGTCCAACATCACTCGCTTCCACCCACCACCTACTGCATCAGCTTCCGTGTCGTACAGAGGAATACACTATTCCCTACTTCACACTGGGCAGCTAAGAGAACACACACACAATGCTTTATCCAACAATCAGGAAAGAGCAACTATTACTGCCATTATTTTTAGTTCCCAAATACCACTGTTCTTAAAACCAGTCTTCTTGTCAACAAGACTTCGGCATCTAAGTCGAGTCCTCCTGAGCTGGCTGCAGCCCAGATGGAGGCTGGAGAGAGACTCTATGGTCCTCCCCACTGGAAAGAGGTCACGGCTGAGCGCTGGCCACCACCCCCTCTGACTCCTGTTGCCGGCCGACACCAGCACCCCTACTCTTCGCAGGAGAGGCTGGACAGGGCAGCTGGGAAGGGCTGGCTCCAAGCTGGGTATCCAGGACAGCAAAGAGTGGAGATTCTGCTTGTCCAGGACCCAGAGAAGCAGAGAGCACTGGTGTCTGCTCGTTGATCCACTGCCCCCAAAGTCACCCACTCCCCTTTCAGGACTGAACCACCCAACTCTCAGGACTCAGTGTGTAGTTCTTCTCCTAACCCAGTGGTCGGCAAACTGCGGCTTGTGAGCCACATGTGGCTCTTTGGCCCGTTGAGTGTGGCTCTTCCACAAAATACCACGTGCGGGCGCGCACATACAGTGCGATTGAAACTTCGTGGCCATGCGCAGAAGTCGGTTTTCCAAAAGAAGATAGACGACACAAGTATACAAGACGAGTGTGGATGGGAGAGTTGGAAGGGGTCGACCTCAGCGAACGTACCTCAATCAGATTGAGGACGTTTTTAGCAAAGGCCAGCTTAGGAATATCCTAATTAAGTTAATAACAATGTACCTACCTATATAGTTTAAGTTTAAAAAATTTGGCTCTCGAAAGAAATTTCAATCGTTGTACTGTTGATATTTGGCTCTGTTGACTAATGAGTTTGCCGACCACTGTCCTAACCTCTTGGCCTCTTCTAAGTTGTAATATGTCCCCAGAGCAGGGATGTGGAACAGGATGCGGAGAGCCCACGGGGGAAAGTACAGAAACGAGAAATCTCCAGGCCCCCAGTGAGGAGGCTTCCAGGAGGCCAGAGAAGAGGTAAGAGAGACCCTTCCCTGCTTCTGTCTCGGCTCGTCAGCCTGGACCCACATCTCACCAACAGGTGGAGGGCTGAGGACTAGCTGGCCTTGCGGGCCAACCAAACAGGGTCTGGCTACAGCCACGCTCTCCCCTCTCCCTCTAGCCTCCTTGCCTACAGGAAGACCAGGGGCACCAGACATTCCTAAAGCTTTGGCTGACAGCACAGCCCAGGCAGCTCCCGTGGTCTGAGGAAGTTGGTTGAAAGCAGACCCCACGGCGCTCAGACAGCCTTCAGACAGAACAAGGGAGTCACCCTTTGAGGCCGTACTTGGAACCAAACGGCAGACCACGCAGGTTTCTAAGCAGGCCTGGCTCAGAAGTAGGGCCTCAACAGCTGCAGCGTCCTCCATAGAGAGGAGAAGAGAACACAGGACGTGGGGATAAAAGGAAAAGAGCCTTCCGTTCAGTGGGCCTTCCACCTGGGATCCCAGCCTGGCCTAGGCGGCACCAGGCTGGCCCGGAAGACAGCCTCCACCCCGAGAGGCCAGGCGCTGACTCAGGTAGGCAGGGCCCCTTCCCTAAGGCTGGAGGCTCCTACCACCAGTTCTTCCCTCGGAAAGCTCGGCTTTGGGGCTCTGCATTCGTGTCCCGAGGCTTCCCAGGGAAGGGACCAACCTGGGAGGGTGACAAGCAGGCACTCCCTGGCCAGGACAGAGCAAGCCCGGGCACTGTGGAGTGGAGGGAGAAAGTGTCCCTTGGCACCAGCCCTGGGCGGCCACCCCAGATGCAGTCTCCCTCACTGTAGTACCGTGAGCCCGCCCTGGGCCTCTGCCCCACCACCCCTTCCTCTCACTCTGGCTGAGTCTGCTGACTCGATCTTAGGGGAGACTCTTCTGTTGGTGGTTGCTCTTCCTTTCCTGGCCAATGCCTCTTCACCTTCCCATGAATCTCACTACAGTGCTAGCAGTTCTTCAAAGAGCCCGTGTTTGGGTGGGAGGGAAAGAAGAGGAAAGGGCAATTCCAGAGCAAAAAAAAAAAAAAAAGAGGAAAACATACCCGGCTGGAGAAAGGGACAAGGACTACCAGCAACTTCCATCCAGCAGAGCCACAGCAGAACCTGTCAGGCAGCGAGGGCAAAGTACAGAGGCCGGGAAGAGCCAGGCCCAGGGCGGGGGCGCTCCGCCAGCCACCCTTACTCAGCCGAAGCAGGCGACACCTTCCACCACCTCCTCAGTGAAAAGCAGCAAAGCAGCCAGGCCCAGCGGCTCCTGCCTGGGAACCTGGACTATGTCGCAACCGAAACTACCACTAGCAGAGAGCCCGGGCTTGGCAAGGAGAGCAGCGGGGACAAGCCGGCGGCTTCTTGCGGGCCAGGCCCTCGTAGCCAGGAAATACATACAGCTCAGGACACGACACCGGGAGCAAGGTGGGAGGAAAGGGGCAGGAGGGGACCAGGAAGGAGGGAGACTAAGAGAGAAAGAGGCGGGTTTAGATCAACTTCCTTCTCCCTTCCCCTCCCCCTCGCCGGAAGTGGCTGCCCCACCCTCCCCAAGGTGCTTTGCTGGGTAACAGCTGGGAGAGGAGGAGACTCACTCTAGCCAGGGCTGTCATAAAGTCCTTATCTCACCTGCGGCAGGTGGGACCTGGGAAAGGGCTGAAGTCGGAGGCAGGGTAGAGAGGAGTATGTGAATCCGACATGCTGACCCAGAGAGGGCAAGACCAGCAAACCACCCACCAAGAACAAGGCTGGGGGACAGGTGGCAGAACCCAGCTATCCAGCAGTGGCAGATGGACCCTTAGTCCACAAAAAGCAGTGTTTAGCCTTAGAAAAATGTATGTGACTTCCACGCAAAATACCTTGGACAAATTTCAGGGGGCCCAGGGATCCAGTGAAGCCCTTTAGAGGTCTTTGGGTTCTAACTTTTACCCAAGGGCTGAAGAATGAAATGTCCCTCTAAGTCCCTTCCAACCCTGTTCCTGGGAATCTATTCCTAAGTTCCCACCAACCTCCAGCGCCCCCATCTCCTGACCCCTTGCGGGCGTGCGCGCGCACACACACACACACACACACACACGCAACAAGGCTGCTCTCTACAAGCTCCTAGGGCAGTGATGGCGAACCTTTTGAGCTCGGCGTGTCAGTATTTTGAAAAACCCTAACTTCACTCTGGTGCCGTGTCACATATAGACATTTTTTGATATTTGCAACCATAGTAAAACAAGGACTTATATTTTTGATATTTATTTTATATATTTCAATGCCATTTAACAAAGAAAAATCAACCAAAAAAATGAGTTCGCGTGTCACCTGACACGCGTGTCACCTCTGACACGCGTGTCACCTCTGACACGCGTGTCACAGGTTCGCCATCACTGTCCTAGGGCCTGAGGCAGCCCTTCACACTTCCTCCGGCAAAGCCCCCGTTGACCTTGTCTGTGCTCTGTGTTCTGATCCTGGCCTTGCTTCTGGCTCGCCATCTACTTCCCATTCATTCCACTACCCGAGGCTAGGATCCTTCCCATGAAGCAACACCTTAAAGACCCCATGCTGGTCGGCCATAATCCCCTCGGTGCCCTCCCACACCTGAGCACAGACACCTGAAGATCACACTACTTCAGCGTTTGTCTTACACATGAGATCAGGCAATTCTGATACCAACGTCTGCCAGCAAGCACTGCTGTGTTCACACCAGAGGCCGACGGGGTAGGCAGGACCCACAGTTCACAGATGAGACACTGAAGCACAGGAGTGAAGAGACCTGCCCAGGGTCCCACGCCTCCCAGGCAGAGCTGGGACTGAGCCCAGGGCTTTTGTGCCCACTTGAGTGCTCTGCTGTCCCCTCTACCAGCCATCAACCCTTCTTGATGCCTAATCTGCTTTTACTTCCCCAAAAAGGTAAGTCCCTGGCTCTTCCTCCAGACCAGAGAGGTGAAGAGGTGAAGATGCAGGAAAGGTGCTGGGACCACAGGAAGGCCAACGCCTGATAAGGTCAGCAGTGGAGGGTTGTTTTAAAGACCTCCCAGGTGGTCCCCTAAGCGGACCACTCCTTTCCAAAGTGGGCCCTGACCTGGACCGTGGGCTCAGGCTGGCCTGGGACCACCTGCCCCTTTACTCAGAAGCGACTGGAAGGTGGTTTCCTCAGTCCTATCTGCCGGGCAGGAAGGGGCTTTCTATATGAGGAAGTACCAAGCACTGACCTCAGAGAGGCCGGGGCAGACGGGGTTGGACTAAGCTGCAAAGTCACACGGCCCTGGCAAGTCACTAGCTCTTTAACCCTTCCTCCTTCACTGCATCCAAGCGCTTTCTTTGCATCCTTTGATCCTGAATAACTGTCACTCTCAACTGCCAGGACGTAATAAACCAGTGGAGCATTCTGGGTAGGAGATCTTGTAAAGCTGTGGTAAATACTGACCAGTGGGGAGGCTGGATGCAACTCCCACACCCCTGAAGCTAACTGTGATGGCTGCACCTGGGGGACCCCCTTTCCTTAATACCCTATTGCAGAGAGGAGGTGAAGCTGTGGCAAACAGTCAAAGGGCTACTCCTTTCTCCAGCCAGGTGCCTCCCTGACAAAGGACACAAGCAGAGCCTGAAACTGAAGCAAAGTCAGTGTCTTTAACGCCCTGGGCTGCAAGCCTCATCCCCAGCCAGGGCGACCAGCACTGCAGCCTGGGCCACGAGGGGAGCAGCCTGCGGGCCTCAAAGCAGCCACAGCCGAAGCCAGGGCCTGCCTGGGAAGTCCAGCAGGCAAGAGCTGACCTGGCATGAGATCAGACTGAGCCACCTCCAGCTCACCCTCCTTAGTTCACTGAAGCCACAATACAATGAGCACCCCTCAACGTCCTGTCATCAGAGTCGCTTGAAACACTGGTGGAGTCCACCAAGGGAGCTCTCTCTCATTCCCCAACTACTGCTGTCGCTTCGGCAAACCTTTGCTGAGTGCCTACCTCTGGAGCCAGGGCCATTGCAAAGCTCAGAGACCTGGTTCCCGCCTTCTAGAACTTAGGGAGGGGACTGCACATTAGACTCACTGCAGCCTCTCTGCCTGCTGCATTATGGGAGGAGAGGCTCTGGAGAGAGACGGACTTGAGTGGGAGGGAGTCCTGCCTTTGGTCCTTACCAGCTGATGGAGCAAGATGATCTGCCTTCTCTTAGTCTGTGTCCTCACTTGGGACATGAGGCCACTGGCTGTCCACACTCACAGGGTCAGTGCGGCTGGGACATGGTGCTGCCTGGGCCATGGTGCTGGTACATGGTAAGGTCTCGACAATGTTTCCCAATTTCTTCACTTTCAGATAGAACCGTTCTTCTCATCTCAAGGGGTTCTCTGAGCCCTAAGAAGAGCTTTAATCTCCAAGATCTTGACTATAAGCACCAGAGTAGCAAAGCTGGTATTCCTTCTGGAATCAAGTCATAATTCTACCATGGCTGGGCTGTCACGTAAAGAAGACCCTTTCCTAACATGAAACCACTCCTGCCAAGACAAGTGGATGAGCGAGAAGGCACCCATCTCTGCCCCCGAGTAGCCCAGAGGAGGACGGAGGGGTGCCTGTTCTTCCCTTCCTCGTCAGTTCCTTAACTCCTTCCAGACAAGGCCCAAGAAACAGCCACAGACCCGTACCACATGGTGCCAAGGGCTGGGGGAAGCTCACATTGCCAGCCTCACACTCCATTCAGCTCCTCCCGTACCAGTGGGTTACTGTAACCATGGAGACCAACAAGTTCCTCCATATCACAGGAGAGCCAGCCTGCCAGCAGCCCGGGCTCTGGGGGAGGCAGAAGGCAGCCTGCAGCAGAAAGGTTTGGCTCATTCCACAGAGGATTGTGGGAGCTCATGGAGACTAACCAGTGCAGCTGAGGTGCCTGGGCCTCCCTTGAACTTCCTTTTCTTTGCAAGTAATTCATGTTTTTAGCACACTGCCTGCCTGCATCTGGTGTGGGAGCGGAGGGCGTCCTCTGGAGCTAGGCCTGTGGTGGGACCCCAGCTACTGCCCTGGGGCAGGTAGGAAAGGGATCTGGGCTATGGTAGCAAGAGCTACCACAGATACTCACTAAAGCAAAGCACCAGCTACCACATAATGCCTTCTTTTAAGTGGTCCAGGTAAGTCAGCCCTCTTAATCCCTTTGTTTAAAGAATTATCAAGATACCTTCTCAGTTGCGAGTGATCTCTCCCGCTCTAGACTCTCACACCATCCTATCTGTAGCCGTTTGTTGCTTCTGACTTTGTGTTTCCATGAGCTCTGAGTGATCAAGACAATGTCTTGCTCACTTCTGTAAGCGCTTAGAGCCTAACAGTGCCTGCACCTAGCTGGCCCATGTTAAAATACAGTGGAACCTCGTTTCTCAAACTTAATTATTTCCAGAAGGCTATTCAAAAACAGAATCATTTTTCCCCATTAGAAATAATGTAAATTGAATTAATTCGTCCCAGACCCCCAAATGATTCCCTGTTTTAACCTTTTGTATATATAGTACATGTCTAATCTATAAATAAACACTTTAAAAACAAAAAGGACATGAAATATAAAAGAAAATTTAATAAAAAGGAAATGTACAATAAAAATGAAAATTTAATAATTATAATAAGCAGCCACAAAAACAAAAACAAAACACACACACACACACACACACACAAAAATATTCATAGCACAATATCCCGAGATGTTAATCGTGGTAAACTGGCTCATACTCGGGCATCCTCTTCTCTGTCGCCTGAGAGACTTTTGACTGGTCATATAGCTTTCATGAAAGGGTTGTCAGGTTGAGAAGCGAATTGTTCGAGATGGGAGACATTCGAGAACCGAGGTTTGACTATACTTACCAAATCAAAGTGGTACAACTTTTTGGCCTTGAAGTCACCCTACCCCTCTGTCCCCCAGGAGAAAAGACAAGGGCAGAGAAAAGAAGATCAAAACCTCTTGCCACAAAACCCCTTTCCCCTCTTTCAGGATATCTGTTGCCCTGTGAAGTTGCTTGGTTACTGTCTGCCCTTCCCACTATACTATTCTACAAAGGGAGGGACCCTGGTCTGTCTAATTCATGGCCCACAACAACGCCTAAGCACATGGCGGAAGTATTCAACAAGGTACTGCACTAATAAATGTGTACAAACGAGTGAGAAAACATGTTAGGACCTCACCAGTGTACTCTGCAGACAGCTTCCAAGGGGCAGCGAGTGCGCGATCCCCTCTCCCGTGGACAGATGACAACTATGGAGTGTCTGTTCCACCAACAAGCCTCCTCAGGTGGGCATAAAGCCTTATGCTTCCTCCTAACACAAAGCTCAAGGCAATCTGGAGACAGATTCAGATACAGGCACAGCCCAGAACCAGCAGCGCCCTCCCCCCCCCCCCCCCCCCCCCCGCCCCAGTCTCTGTCCCCCTCAATCAAGCCCAAACCCTCCTTTCATCACAGAGGGGGAACCCTCTCCTCCAAACTTCCTGCTGCCCAACCACCACCAGGCTCTCTCACTTCAGACAGTTCTCTCTGCTTCTAACTCAATCCTTCCGCGGCTTTGCTATCAGAACCACTGTGTCCTGCTGTGACAAGGCAGTGCTGCTGGAGCCATTCTAAGAGGTACTGATTTGGGAAAGCAACAGGGACTTGGAGGAAACATTTATTTACTGTTTGCCACACTGAGAGCTCTGCTTTAAAATTTATTCCTTGAATCAACGTACTGATTGTAAGGCCCGAGATGGCCAAAAAATGTCACCTATACATACCTGCCTCCGAGTCCTGCTACACAAATCAGCAACCACACCCTGCACCCTGACCCCTGCCCCTCCCCCCTCCTCAAACTGCCTCCTAGTCCAGAAAAGCAAAGGAACTAAAAACAGCAGCTGGGAGCTCAGTTGACTCACCCAGCATAATCATCTCCTCCAGAATCTCCCATCTTCTCCCAGGGTTTTTGCCAACACAAAGTAAAAGAGAAGCACGAGATCTTAAAACACACACAAAAAACAAAAAGCCAAAAACTCTCAGCATTGATGCAACAGCCTTGCTACCTGGGTGCCGATTTTACCCTTTGTCTCTGCCCTTTCCAATGTGGTTTCCTAAACCATTCGTGCTGAGCTGGGAGCAGACCCAGCCCTGCGCTGGGACAAGGGCCTTCGGGGTCCCACCCAGTCCGGCACCTCCGACACTGCGAGGTGCTGAATAAAGCAAGTGCCCCTTCCCACTGCATCTTCGTCTGGAAGTGGGGAAAATGTTGCTGTCCTACTCCTCCAGTTTCAAAGAGGGAGTTCAAGGAGGAGGAAATGTCAGAAAAAACACTGGGACAAAGTTTGCTGCCCCAGAAGTCACCATGGCCAGAGGTCAGAGCTGAAGCAGAAGAAAAGACGCCGCCTAAGGACATCGCGGCACACTCGCCTCGGAACTGTCCCCACCTAGCTGGGCTACAATGTGGCTGCTCCACCTAAGTGACCAATAGAAACTCAACGGGCTGGTCTTTCCACAAATCCGACTGGGGTGCTCGCTTCCTCCCACAGCAGAACATTAAAAACCAAGCAGGCGAGGGCACCTGTTTCCAGTGCCACCTGCAACGGGTCAGATCGGTCAGAATGGAGAGTTCACTCTCACCTGGCCAGCAGAACAGTCACGGGAAGTGAGTACAGCTCTCTGGCAAGCTTTGTGGGGAGGAAGCGGTGTGTGTGTTTCTTTTGGTCACTGTCATTTGCATACAGCAGGACAATTTTTGTGATAGATGGTGCTGTGACTACAAAGTAACGAGGACACTTCCATAAGCACATGCAAATCTCTTGCAGCTACCAAAGAAATCCCCAGCTTGCCAAGAGTTCTGCTCTGAAAAGGAACTATTTACCCATAGAAACGTGTTAGAAACAGAGGCTGTGTCCTCGGGCCAGCCCCTGAGGGCCCACCATTGTAGCTGAATAGTCGATTAACCATATTTAAGATCTTAACCACAGTCCACAGCAGGGCAATGAGTTCTGTGTTCCTCATGGAACCTAGGAACTTTTTTTCTGCAAGCAGCATGGGCAGCAGAAATGGGGCTCCCTAAACTTCAAATCCTGGGTGACGGCTTGAAACAAGAGGACTTGAGGTAAAAGAGGGTTACTTCGAAGTATTTGGGGTGGCTGAGCAGGGCAAAAGGTCTAAGGCAGCGGTTTCCAACGTGGGACACATGCCCCACAGGGGGGCAATTTGATTTTTAAGGGGGGCAATTCGAAAATGAGTTATTCACAGTAAACTTTCTGCATTTCTTATGGTTCTAGAGGCCTCATACATATTATATAAGTATGTATTGTGACATATTTATGCATTTCAGTTCTCTATTATGTTTTGAAACTATTTTCTATTTTTTTCATATTATTATTATTTTTTAAAACAATTTCTTAGTGATTTCTTCCTCAGTACTTCAACTGTCCTTTTGTTCTTTTATTTTTCTTTTCATAGATGCCATGTTCTTTGGAAGCTTGTTTAGACCAAGTTCATGGCCTTTTAGGCTTCCTCCACATGAATAGTTCACTTTTTGAATGAGAATTATATGTCACAGGGGGGCATCAGGTAGAGATGCTTAGGTGGGGCATGGGCAAAATAAGGTTGGGAACCACTGGGCTAAGGAGATATGAACCAGGTGGAGATGAGGAATGAGGCTGGAGAAGAGGAACCGTGAGTGGATACTGCCTTGCAGGGGGGAAGGGCTAACTAAGAAAGGCCGGGAAGAACTTCCAGCTAGAGAGAGAACCAAAGGGAGCCTGGGGCAGTTCCCTGACGCAGCAAAGAGCAAATGCTCTTTAGAACAGTCTCCCTGCTTGGCAACCGAAGCCGGGACATGCCTCATATCCACCTCACCAGGCCCGTCACTGCTACTGCGGTCTTGACCCTGGGCCAAGGGCAGACTGCTGGACCCTATTGCTAAGGGGCCACAGGGGCAGGTGCCTTGGCTAGCTGGCCAGATCAGTGGTCAGAAGAGAAGACTGGAAAACACAGCTTCTCAGTCAGACTGAGTACATGTCGGCTTCTGGCTTTAGGCCTAGGTTGCCCCCAAAGCCACGCACTGTTGTTCATTTTTGGTGACAATGACAGTCCTACTTCAGGGTGCCCTAGCTGTCTAGGCACTTGGCCTAGGAGTAGAGTATGGTAAAAGAGATGACAGCCATTTTCCATTACAAGTGTCTTCTTAAAAAGCACCTTTTAGCCGAACCGGTTTGGCACAGTGGATAGAGCGTCAGCCTGCGGACTCAAGGGTCCCAGGTTCGATTCCGGTCAAGGGCATGTACCTGGGTTGCGGGCACATCCCTACTGGGGGCTGTGCAGGAGGCAGCTGATCGATCTCTCTCATCGATGTTTCTAACTCTCTATTCCTCTCCCTTCTTCTCTGTAAAAATTCAATAAAATATATTTTTTAAAAAAAAAGCAACTTTTAGCCTGGCCTGCATGGCTCAGTGGTTGAAGGTCGACCTGTGAACTAGGAAGTCACAGTTCAATTCCTGCTCTGGGCACATGCCCAGGTTGTGGGCTCGATCCCCAGTGTGGGGCATGCAGGAAGCAGCCGATCAATGATTCTCATCATTGATGTTTCTGTCTCTCTCTTTCCCTCTCCATTCCTCTCTGAAATCAATAAACATATATTAAAAAATAAATAAAAAGCGCGTTTTACCGTTAATTCATCTTTTCGGAGAGTCCTAGGAAGAAAGTCTCTCGGAGAAGGGAGTGTCTGGAAAAGGCCGGCTGAGCCCTGGCCAAGGCAGCAGGGAGGCGTGGGCTGGAGGGTCTGAGGATTCCGACCTCTGTGATCGGAAGCTGGGAGCGGGGCTCTGTACACACCAGCTCATGAACTAGGACCACAATGAACAGGTGGGGGGGGCGGGAAGAGGGCCACTTTGGGGCATTGTTAGATGCACTATCACACCGACTGCAGACAAGAGCAGGCTGGTTGTTTTGAAGGAGGCAGGCAGCCAAGTCTGTAGCTCTTCACCTCCAAAGAGGGCAGGGAAGAAAGGGTGGCTACAAAAGGAATACAGATCTTCCCCAACAAATCCTGAAGGGTAGCTCTACTTGCCAACAGGCATGGTGGCTTAAAGAAAGACCTGAAGACGGAGAGAAAGACACCACCCAGACATCTCCGGTTGGCAGACTCTAACTGGGCAGCAGGAAGCCACTGCTGCCCATTCTGTTGTTGTCTAGTCCGTACAACCACCAACAAAGACCCCAAGACATAAAGGGGTCTCTATCAAGAGAAAACAGATTTTTAAAAGTCAGAATTGCTGTATATCCAACACCATCCAAAACACTCAGAAGAATGCTGACATACACTAAATGCTCATGACATACTCGCTATTATTGTAATAATTCCAGATGCTTTCCTAACTTACTCTGTAGGTTGCCAGAAAAAGATATGGGGAGGGAGGTGGATTATAAAAAAAGGCTTTGGGCTTTACCTTATTTACCCAATGATCACCACAAATGCTCTATACATGTAAAAAGAGATGAACCTTTTGAACTGGCCTAGAGCTCCAGGGTCAAAGGCCAAGTTCTATTCGCACAGCTCGTACTTGAGCCTGGGTTTCTTGCAGAACCAGAAAAAGTCTCCAGCAGCTAAAATGTTTTATCCCCTCCATAAAAGTCCACTCTACTCTCCCCCGATAAAAAGCACATGAAACATACACATCCCACCCTAGGAAAATCCAGAGTATACAACACAGTTCTTGAGACATACAAGCGTTTCTAGATAGAGGGACCTAGAAACTGCAAATCAGTGTCACAATGGGAAATGTGACTCGCATTTAAGAAACACACACAGACACACGTGTGGCTAGAGTCCCCGATTGTTATGTGCTGAAGAGCACTGCCTCTTCAGTTGTGAGAGGGGGGAAACGTGTGTGTGTGTGTGTGGTGAGAATTGAGCTCCACTTCCATCTCCTGAGTGTCTCTGGGTGGAGACTCTTCCATGGCAGCCAGGCTCCCACCGCCAGCTGTCCTTCAGGCAACACAGCAAGACCACCGTTTGGGAAGATGGGATTGTTGGTGTTGGGTTTTGTAGCCCATGAACTGGCATACACGTATCTGTCTCGGGGGCAGTTTCCTGAAACAGCTACATGCCCCGGCCCCCGGCCCCTCCAGACAGGATGTGAGAGACAGGAGAAAGAGAAATGAGATGCCAGGAGTCAAAATGCAGGGACAAAAGGCAACAAGGAATGAAACTGTCTTTTCCTCATTCCTGTCAATGGCAGCTGACTTTTCCTGCCTGGTCCTCCCTGAGGACCACATTCACTAGCACTCTCCTTCCTCGGCAGACCCCGGCTTCCTCCTGGCATCTCCCCTTCACCCTGTCAGCTCTACCCCATCAAGTGCCTGTGTATCTAAAGCTGATGCTGGTTACCCCATGAAGAGATAACCAAGGTCATGTGAGCTGGCCTGACACGTTCTGCTGTACTTGTTTATAGGCAAGAGGATTAAAACAACCTGTCAGGGGAGGGAAGGGGGCAAACCCTGTACACAGGGCAAGCACTGGGAACACAGCACAGAGGCCTTCCGCCAAGAAATCTTTTGCTCAAATATAAAGCAGAAAGCTCTCACCAAACACCAAACCAGCTAACTATGCCAAATACCACTTATGATCCAGTGACCTTGAGGCACTGTTCAACTTTTTCCATGTTTTTTGTAAGAAAGGTTTGGGTTTGTTAGCGGCTGGGAGAGAATACAGGGATGAGCAACACAAACCCAAAAAATTAGTACCCGAGCAAAGCTTTCCTGGCCCACCACGAGATGTGATGAGAGCTTAAGAAGGGAGTGTTCAGGGCACATTTGGATAAAAAAAGCACTCGGCTCCCAGATGCCCAAATGCCCAGTCAGAAGTCCAACCACCAAAACGGAACTCCCCGTGACCACTTCTTGCCCCACTCACTCCAAGTCAGACCTGGAGACAAACTGGGTACAGCTCTAGGGCAGAGGTGCTCAGGCAGCAGCGAGTCGAGACCAGGTCAGGGTGTCCTCTCTAACCAGAGGGTCAATCTGACAATGACAGCACCAGCGAGAGACCCAGCAAGAGGGGAAGGTGGTCAGCACCCGAGCCGGTGGCTCCGGTGGCTCCAGGCAGCTAGGCTCTCCCCAGCAGGCCGCGATGCTGGGCCTGGCTCTGCAAAACTGCCTGTCACAGCCCCTGAACACCGAGTCCCCCCCTCGCAGCAAGCTTGCACTGCTCTGCTCTGGTCTGTGCTGTAGGCGCTCAAGCCTTAGCAGCAAGAGGATGTTTCCATGTGGGTGTTCCCAGGGCTGGCCGAAGAGGTCAGCAGAAGAGGGTGAGGGTGTCCCTTCTCTAGCCAGCCAGAGGGGGAACATGATACACCCGCCGGCCACCTGTGCTCCCCTCTCCAGCATCCCCTTTCTAACAACAGAGCAGCTACCACTTTCCTAACCTTCCTCAGAAAACTGAAGGTAGTAAGTCCAGCTTAGAAACTAAAGCAACTGGCTTAGAAAAAAGGGGATATTGTGCTGTAGGAGATTCCAAGAATAAACTCGACCACCCACCAAGCTCCTCTGAAGAGCAGGAGTATTTAGAAGTGCTTTCCGTTTCTCCAAGTCTTAAAGAACAAGGTGGCTTAGGCACACACATACCTGGCTGGGCCACTACCTCCCCTACAGAGCCCTGGTCTCCCTACACCAGGGTAAGTCCACACCTGCCACAGAATTGCAGGCCGAGGCGCAACGTACTCCCTGTTCACATACTCACAAGCCCATTAATCTTCCTCCAGATCGCTGCTGCCATGCAGAGCAGTGAGGCGGGCTGAGTCCCTGAGTCCGGCTCCAGAGCCAGTCACTCCAGTTTACCGGCAGTGTTGCAGGGGTGAGGAGGGGGAGGGGGAGGAGGAGGAGGGAGATTATGATTCTCTATTTTCAAACCCCGCCCCTAAAACCAGGGAGGACAGCAGCTGGGTTTCCCTTTAGGGAGAGCTCCAAGCTCTGGGCACTCCAGAGCCCGCCAGCCGCATACGAACTCTGGGGAATGTGCACATCAAACGCGCTGGGAAAGCAGGGGAGCCGCCGGGGAGCAGGGGCTGGGCTCCCGCCAAGAACCTTCAATGGCTCTCCTATCAGAACTGGAACATACCAGGAGGTGGGCAGCTTCATGGTCTCTGGGAGGGGCAGGAGGGGAAACAGTAAAAGCCGGGCTAGCCTGGGAACAAGACTCACTCGCTGGCAGGAGAGAGGACAGCCCAGCTGTCTACAGGGCAACATCTGTATACAGTCAGAAGTGAAACGCCGCCCATTACACCGAGGCACGCTTTGCCGCTGGGCCCTGAACCCTGCAGTTTGGAGCTGGGTCATTTCTACAAACCTCTAGTTAAGGGCTGCCTCTCAAGCACAGGAGGGGAGGGGGACTCTCACTGGCTGTGTTGTGCAGTCAGTCAGTGACCAAGGGCAGAGCAGAAGCCACAGATGATGGCGCCTCCCACGGGGAGGGGAGCCCCTCCTCTGTCAGCGCAGAGCCGGAGGCTGCCACAGAGAGGTGCTGTTTAGCGAGAGAAATGTCTGCCAGGAGAGGCAGGCGGGATGCCACCAGGTGCTTCCTCTTTCTCACCAGGTGCTACCATGGGCCTCCACGGGCTGCCTCTGAAAAGCCTGCAGAACCCGGGGGCAGCACTGGGCTGTGAGTCGTCACCTCCCCGCCCCCAATGAAAAGAGGAAAACCGGTGCAGACCCCTGGGCCTAAAGGAGTCCCACAGGGTCCTCAGCCAGCCCTGCTCCAAAGCTAAAACCAGTCCTCCTGCCAGGACAGATGCCTAGAACAGCCTACTCTCCACCCAACCCACAGCCAGTCCCTTTTCTCTACACCACATGGTTTGGGGGTGGGGGAGACACCAACAGTCATCTCAGCAGGGCACCCAGCACTGGGACAGGAAGTGATGGCTTCATATTCACAGCACCACTTCAACGTGTGTGTGTGCGCGCACACACACACACACGCGCGCGCGCGATTTACATATCCATGTGTGTATATGTACATATGTGTATGTACATTTCTGTGTGTGTGTATATACGCAGACATGTAAAACTAATTTTCAGACCCACATGACTCCTGTTCCCGGCCTGCAGCTCCAGCCTCACCCTGGCCCCTTCCCAGAATCTCTCTCTGGGCTCCCACCACTGGTCTTCAAATGCACAAAGTTCTCAGAGCTCCAGGCCTCTGCTATACAGCCTCTTACCCCACCCCCACCCCCACCCCGAACACTTTCCCTCCCGAAGCTGCTCACACTCTTCTTCCTGGTTGGCCTCAGCTCAGATACCACTTCCTGCAGGAAGCCTTCCCTGCTCCATCCCTGATTTCACAGGGCCCCTCAGTGCGTCTCCAGGTACCTGCAGGTCAGCCCTTCCCACACTAGGTAGGACTTCACTGCTTGCTGAGTGGCCTGTCTCCACAGCTCTTGGTGACTGTCTTGTTCACCATTACACACAACTGAGAGCAGCCTAAGGGAAACTTCTAGCTAGGACTTACTAGTAAGTCATCTCTGTGTCCTCAGTGCCAGGTACCGAACAGGCTCTGAAGAAAGGCTTTCCTAATTCATAAGGAAAGTCAGGATCAGGGTCTTCCTGCTTTTTCAGAGGGACTCCTCACCTAACAGCACAACTCCTTTCCGTGTGACCCTCCAACTGTTAGGGTGCAGTGCGCACTGCGCAAACCCGCTCCCGGGGGCTCCTGGCATGGACAGGCTTTCGGAACTCCTCTCCGTGGGTCAGCAGGGGCCTGCATGCCCAGCCCAGCTTCTGCCATGAGGTCTGCAGGTGGCCCCACATAGCCCGTCTAAGCAACAGGAATGCCTTTGAAGTGGAAGCAATCGGGGGACAGTGCCAAGGTCCCCAAGGGAGTGCAACTCTAGACCCAGCTCCGCCCAAACAAGTTACATAACCTTGAGCAAGCCACTCGCCCTCTTGGGACCTGTGTCTCCACTTGCAAAATGAGGGGCTGGAGATGAGCTCTGAGGGTCTGTCCCATGTGGATGTGAGGGCTCTCGGTGCCTCTGTGCTCACAAGCCTTCCAGGCCTGTGTGTCCCTGAGACCGGAGCAGGAAGTGGGCATAGTCTGCACGTCCTGAAGACCACATCCTGACCTTGGTTTATAACAGTTCAACCTGCCAAAAAGTCTGGCCCCATAGTGTCACCTCATCTAACAGGGCTGAAAATCAACCTACACGACCACTCCAGACTGAGCAGCACTACAGTCCTGAACCCAGTGTGCCCTAGGGAAGGACCCTTTCCCTCCCCAGACTTCATTTACCCACAATTTACAAGCTCCTCACCCTTCCCAGCTCTCTGCATAACATGAATGTGGCCACAGGCGCAGGGAAAGGCGCTATGACACAGTCTATTTCCAGGAGCCCCAAGGCCCTGCGGTCTGAGCCGCTCTGAGTAGGCGCAGCGAGGGTCTGGGCACACCTCGCACCTGCCCCACCCGGAGCATGGCTCCCGCAGCTCGGCTCCTCCAAGGGCTCCTGGGTGGGTGCGGGCCTGCCCACCGCGGGTAGGTGATCCAGGAGGAGAAACTGACTTGGCAAAGCCCAGCAGCAGCAGTTTCAGTCTCCCTACCTGGGCGGCGGGGGGGGGGGGGGGGGGGGGGGGGGGGGGGGCGGGTCCAAGCAGACCAGTCCAACAGGTCCTTTTCCACCACCCGACACAGCCGGGCCTCCTGCGCCAGCTCAAAAACAGGAGCGTCAAAAGTCAGGTGGAGCTTTCACACCCTGAGTCACAAAGACAGGGAACCAGGAAGAAGAAAATGGGTCTGTTTCTCGCTCTTGCCCTATTCACAAACGTGGTCCCTGATCTCCTCACAACTGTGGGTCAATTCAGAAAAGCAAATGATCTCCCCTGAGACGCTCAAGACAAACCTGGGTCCTCACAGCAGCAGGCGCTGGGGCTGTGCTGCTTCCTGTCCAATCTCCGGAGCTTTCCTCCTGCTATGAGCAGCTCCAGCCTTGGACACACCACACGATCTCTCCAATCCCGACACAATCCCACCCCTCAGTGTACTTCTAATTCACCCGTCGTAAAGGGGGCAGGATGAGGCCAATTTAACCAGAAGCCCGAGGTCAAGGCAAGAAGAGAACTTGGCAAAACCAGGTGGGCTTGGCTTCCTGGCTCTGGTCCCTACTTCTAAAGGCCAGACAGGGTTTTCTCAGCCCTGCAATCTCCTCTGAGTTCTTAACCCAGTGATGGCGTAAACGTCCCCCCTCATCCTGAAAAAGTCACTAATGTACCTATTAAGACACTGTGACTTACATGGCCCAAAACTGGATAGATACAAATCAATATGGACACACTTCCCCAAGTGTGGTTACAAGTGGAGAATAATGCCCGTGTTACAATTTAGCTTATGTCACAAATAATTGGAAGATGACCACACACAAAGCACTCTGAAGACTGAGGGGAAGGAAGGGACGCAGAGAAGGATAAAATACAGCCCAAACTTCAAAAGAGTTGATTCGCTAGTAGGAGATATGAGCACAAATCACACAGTCCGATATGGGACCAAATCCAGGAACTAAAGTTACCGTCTACCTATTCCGCCCAACTTGCTAAAAGGCTGTGGCTTCTGTTATTTCTCAGAGGAGCCATGCTTCGGCCGAGAGGTCTGCAGACCCCAGGCTCACTTCTCGCTAGGACCGGAGTGCAGCCAGGCGAACTAAACCCTGGGGCTTCGGGAATGGGGCTGCTGGTGAGAGCTGTGCCATGCCGACATGGGAGAGCTAACCCAAGGAGACTCACTGAAGAAGCAAGCACTGAGCTCTCTTTATCTCACCCCAATCTGGAAACTAGGGACAAGCCCAATACGCAAGCCAAGATGACATGGGAAGAGCATAAACACAGTCAGAAAGTTGCTCAGGACTTAGGTTATAGAAATAAAGTCAGAAAAAGCCCCTAGCAACAGAACACGAGAGGGGAAGCGCTGGAAGGAATTTTTGTTGTTAATCCTCATGCAAGGATATTTTTCCATTGACTTTTAGAGAGTTGGGGGCTGGGGGAGAGAAACATTGATGTGGGAGAGATACATCAATTGGCTGCCTCCCACATGTGCCCCGAGCTGGGCCGGGGGTTAAACCCACAACCCAGGTACATGCCCTTGACCGGAATTGAACCCGAGGCCCTTCAGTACGAGGTCTGCCACTATAACCATTTGGCCACACCATCCCTGGCTGGAAGGAATTCTTGAAGCTTTGCATCCAGGGCCACCATATCTCAACGCTGGCTGTGACTAGGGAGGCACAGTTATGTAGTTTTCCTTTTATTTCCCAATTGTATGCGGTCAACCCTGGTCTCCTTCCTTAATTCCCTTTCAATCAGTGCTGTAGCTCAGTGTACACGGATACCAGGTTTTAAACTGTGCCCTTACCCATCAGGCTACCAGCAGTGTCAGAACTCTTCTGGAAGGTAGTAGGGAGGAATAGCTGGTAGCAGGGAGGAACAACTACTAGTACTAATTCCTGAACGTGCTTGGGAAGACATAAAATTCCCCAGACAGAAGATTCTATGCCATCTTAAAAGAAAAAAAGTCAGTTAATTCAGAGCCCAGGGATTGAGGCTCAAGTGTCCTCCATTGAGAGAAAAAAAAAAATTCTGAAGCTAGACCTATCTTAAAAATGGGAAAAGCTGGTGAGAGATTTGGTCCAAATATCACCTCAAAAAGAAACCGCTTCCTGGAAAAAAATGTTTTAAGTGGGTATGGGGGACTGGGGATTGGTTTGTTTAAAATCTTTCCCGTACAGTCGACAGCAGATTAGCTTCACAAGACTTTGTGGAATGGGTTTACCATGAAGAATTCCATAATGTAAGGATTCTGAACGTGCAACTGGAGCTCGGCACCTAGACATCTATTATTGAGAAAAATTCTCACGCCCCAATCACAATGAAGGTGTAGCATCAGTGTCTGACATTTTGTCACCGAGGACTGGTCTTAACACTGTGGCTTTGGCAGCTTGCCCTATCGGCTGTTTCACAAGCAGTTTCTGTAGTTTTAAGAAAGGCAGGGTGTTTGCTTTTAAACACTATCTGAAAAATATATTTCAAAATAGAGTGCAACCATTCCACGACAGAAAGGAGGGAATGGAAACCAACCACATAAAGGAATTGGGTGCTACCGGACAGAAAGGGAGCACGCCAGGGGTGCCAGGGAGGAGAATAACGCCCGTGTTATTCATCACCTGCACCAAAATGGCACCAAAAGCTAACCGAGTGCCTCTTACTACCAAGTCAGAAAATAAAGACACAGAACCTTGGTCGGCGTGCTCAGTGGTTGGAGCCCTGGCCCGTGCACTGAAGGGTCGAGGGCTAGATTCTGTCAAGGGCACGTATCTGGGTTGCAGGTTCAATCCCCAGCTCCAGTCAGTGCGCATGTGGGAGATAAATGTGTCTCTCTCACATAAATGTTTCTCTCCCTCTTTTTCTCTTGCTCCCTCCCCACCCCTCTCTAAAAAAAAATTTTTTTTTAATCAATGGAAAAAATGTCCTCGGTGAGGATTAACAAAAAAATAAAATAAAATATAAGAAGGATATAGAAATGGCATTAAGGACATGAGACTAATAAATGAAAATCCTTATAGAGATCTTCATCTCTCCAAAATAAATTTACCTGGCTCAAATCTGTTTGTTTAAAAACAAAACAACCCCAACAGTTCCACACCAATGCAAAGGACTGTCACATCTAATCAATTAGCAGCCACGCCTCTCTGCCAGCGTGAGGTGGTAATTAAGGTAGAGTTTTCTCCCTGGGAATACCAGGACAGAAGGGCAGAGCCCCTGTGGACCTAACCGATTATGACAGCCTTTTCATTAGCAAGGAAACGCTGCCGTGCACTCTCCGAGGAGGCAGTGGCCCGCATCCCTGAAGCGCACCTGTGCGCACGGCAGCTACCTCTGCCGAGACAAAACGTGCAGGATGGGAAGGGGGAGAGGGAGAACCACTCGTGAGGAAGCTGTGCTTGTCAGAGTAATGGATGTGGGCCTTGGTTTTCCACTGTAAGAAGAGATGGGTTCTAAGTAATTTAGAAATGGCATCTCACCGTGATCCTGGAGACATGAATCAGGTTGGAACACAAATACAATCAGACAGTCCAACTCCCTCTTTCTCTGCTAGGGCAGCAGAGGGGCGTAAGTGGATAAATGATGCTTACACCAAGGGCAGCAGCTCAACCCTTTATCCTTGTAGCTGAAAACGGGCTCGAAATTTTAGGACTTTGTGAATAAAAATGAAAACTTCTAACAGGACCAAAGAAAAGGCACTACTGCCAGTGTGAGACAAGCAAGTAAATCAAACCATAAACTCCAGTCAACTGAAACTGCACAGGGGCACACAGCAACCACTCTCCCAGAAACAGCACGGACGCTCGGAGGACGGCCTGGGAGCTGCGGGACTGGCTTCGGGAGAGAAGGGAGCCCAAGAAAGACAAAACAAATGCCAACAGGAGTGGTGGCAGATTACAGGCAACGGGGAAAGACACAGCAAGATGGCCAGAGTTCCGCTCCCAGGACGGAGCTGGCAGGTCCCAAATGCACACAGAGGCCTGGCACTACCAGCTCGGTGCTCAGTGCCCGTGGCAGTCAGGGGCAGAAGCAAGTAGCTCTGGGCCTCTCCATGTGTAAGGGGCACATGGAGGGTTGCAAAGAGAGAACGTTAGTTTCATTAAGGATAAAACATCTCCAACTAAGAAACACAGACAAAAGCTTTCTCCTCTTTTTCTTTTTTTGTGGGGAAAGGGGAAGTGCTTACAACAAAGAGCCCTAGAATCCCAGCCTTTCACGGGGGCTACAGTGCAGGACAGTCAAATCCAGGAATCCAAACTGTCCTCTTCAGCGGGGACTTACTTGTTCGTTACCAATTTTAGGTCTCAGGACTCGTTTTTCTCAAGGGGTTCTTAAAATTCCAGATGAAAAGAAATAAAGAGGAGGAGAAGAGCCAGGATTAAGTAAGTTTTTTAGTTTCCCACAGCTCTTGTATGGTATAGTCAAGACCAGGGAGGTAAGCCAGAGAGCAGCACCACCGTGTCTCCACCACCTGTGCCACTTTGGCAATAGGCCACCAAGGGCAGAAAGAAACAGTCGGAGCCCATGCCCGACTCTAAAGCCAACGAGGGAGACGTTTTACCCAGCACTGACTGGAAGCTAATGAGAAAGGATCAACCCATGTCCTACTGTCCGGGCACAACTGAAGCCAGAGCCGAAGGGTTCGCCACAGTCAAGAAAGTTTCGTTTGACACCAACGTACATGGCAGACCACTTGGGTTTATTACCTTAAACAAGTTACTCAACATTTCTGGGCCTGTTTTCTCATCTGTAAAGTGGGGAAAATAATAAGACCTACTATCTCACAAAGATCAAATGAGTTAATGAATGTAAAACAGCTAAGCGAGTACCTGGGACAAAGTAAGTGCTCAGTAAACGTTGGCTATTATGTTTATAGCTAAAGACACAGCTATAAACACTCAAGGCATACCATGCCCCGTGAGAGAGAATGGGTTGGGGCACTGTCTACCCTTAAAGTACCCAACCACTTAGCGAATGTAGGGCCAACAGGAGACACCGTGACTGAGTCATTGCCTTAGCTAACAGAGTGAACAAATCCTTTTTGAAAGCAAGAGTCTATCTTCTGTACAGACCAACGGCCAAAGAGAGGAAAAAGCACATCAAGTTCAATTCTGGAATTGAAATGAAAGCCACATGTGAATCCAAGAAGAAATATGCTTTGTGTAAAAAGCACAGGATTGCGGGACTTGCTGAGTGACAGGAAATACTAGTAGAGCTATAATCCTGCCAAGTCTGTATGTAGACTCAAACTGATATAAGTGAAGCACTTGATGAAACAGGTTTTTTTTAATGACTCTGATGAGAAGTGATTCTGAACAAATGAGATCAGTCTAAAAAGATTTGCTTAAACCTAGTCCAAGCAACTACTAGAGCGAGGCCCAAAGGTCTGCTAGTAACCACACTGAGGGAAGCTCTGATACGTTAGAGGCACTGCAGGAATCAGAGGATGAGTATAAGCAAAAGGACATGGTCGAGAATGATAATACAGCCAGTGTAACTTCACCTGTCTCTCAGGGAATCATCACACAAAGATAAAGTCCACACACTGGCACACACACCAAATCTGCTCAAACAGGGCTCACAAAGGGTTAAGTACAGAAGAAATAGCAACAAAGTGTGTTGGCTCTACAGCCTGGGGGGGTTGGGAGGGTGGTGGACATACTGCTGGGTGCTCTGGCCTTGGTGACTGGCGGAGCCTATCGGCCTTCAGCTATTGTAGGCACAAGGTTCTTCAAGGTTAGAGGCTAAGCAAGCTTTGCAGTTTTCAAATTTGGAATTGACCAATAGCCAATTTATAAGTTTTTAAAAAAAACCTACTGTCATAATGAAATCCAAGTAAGCCAAATGATCTTTTTAATGGAATAAAAAAAAAAAAAAAAAAAAAAAAAAAGGCCAATACTCTGTATTAGGAGGAAACAAGCCAACTTTGGTCAAAGTCCCTGAGAACCAGCTTCCTCAGCTAGAAGGACTGCAGACCAAAGCAGCAGAGTGCCTTCCAGGAGCCCAGCCAGGACTGGGAATTGCAAAACAAAGGCTCACTATGAGGTCATTGCAAGTAACCAGCCAATCAAGGCCAGGGAGATCCACCCCATGCTTGTCTGGGAACCTTTACATTCTTAATTATAAGGACCTCAAATAGCTTGTTTATGTGGGTTATAGCTACTGTATTATAATTAAAACAGAGAAAATATTAAACTATTAATTAATTTAAAATAATACTAAACCCATTACAACTACATCTTAATAATTATTTTTCAATATATCAACTTAATACATATCATCATAAAATCTAAGTTAATCATTTTTTAATTTAGAGGAAAGGAGAGAGGGGAGGGAGAGAGATCAATGTGAGAGAGAAACATCAATCAGTTGCCCTCCATACACACCCCGACAGAGGATTGAACCCGCAACCCCAGGTAAGTGCCCTGACCAGGAATCAAACTGGCAACCTCTCTTGGTGTACGGAAAACAATCAATTGAGCCTCTCTGGCTGGGCAAATCCAAGTTAACTTTTAAAATGGAATTAAAGCTAAAATATGTGGATGAGCCTTGAAAACATTATGCTAAGTGAATTGAGCCAGACACAAAACAACAAGTATTGTATGATTTCATTTACATGAGTTATCTAGAATAGGAAAATTTTATACGTAAGTATAATAGAAGCTCCCAGAGGCTGGGGGCAGGGTAGATGGGGAGTGATTATTTAACTGATAGCGAGTTTCTGTTTGGAATGATGAAAAAGTTCTAGAAATAGTGGTGATGGCTACATAACATTGTGAATGTACTTAATGCCACTAGACTACACTTAAAAAATTATTAAAATAAATTATATGACCCAGCTGGTGTGGCTAAGTGGTTGAATGTCAACCTATGAGCCAGGAGGTCATGGTTTGATTACCGGTCAGGGCACTTCCCCGGGCTGTGGGCTTGATCCCCAATGTGAGGCGTGCAGGAGGCAGCCAATCAATGATTCTCTCATCATTGATGTTTCTATCTATCTCTCCCTCTCCTTCCCTCTTTGAAATCAATAAAAATATGTTTTTTTTAAAGTAAATTATATGTTATGTGTATTTTACCACAATAGGGGGGAAAGAATTAAAGCACAAGGCCATGAGAAAATTTCAGACTACCGTAACTGAGGAATGTTCTATAGAACACTGACCAGTATTCTTCAAAACGAGTTCTGAAAGACACAGAAAGATTAAGAAATTTCACAGATTTGAGGAGACTACACAGACATGACAACTAAATGCAATGTGGGATTCTGGGCTGGATCCTGGAACAGGAAAAGCACTTCAGTGGGAAAACTGATGAAATCTAAATGAGTTCTGCACTTTGGTTAATAGCATTGTACCACGATTAATTTTTAGTTTTGATACATGCTCTATGGTGAGAATGGTAACATAGAGGGAAACTGGGTGAAGAATGTACAGGAATTCTTTGGACTATTTTTGCAACTCTTCTAAGTTTAAAATTATCTCAAAATTTAAAAAATAAAATTTAACAGTTAAAAGAAACTCACCAGGCCAATGCTATGTGCTCAAAGGAAGAAATGAGCCAAGTTTGGTCAAAGTCCCTTGGGCCACTGAGAACCAGCTTCCTCAGCGAACCCAGACAGCACGCCAAGGCGGCGAGTGGCTTCCTGAGAGCCAGTCGGGGCTAAGTAGGGGCTGGGAATTGCAAAATGAGTTTTTATGAAATTACCAAGAAATTGACCAACCAAAGCCAGAGAGAATTAACTCAAGTTTGTCTACAACCATGATTCTTACACTGTTTGATTTCAGAAACCCCTTGTACTATTAAAAATGATTGAGGCCCCCAAAAACTTTTGCTTATATAGACTGTATCCATTAATTAATACATTAGAAATTGATATGAGGAAAGATTTAAATATGTACCCATTAATTTAAGAGAACATTCATAAACCCATTACAGGTAAACCTGAGTTTGTTTTTTTAATACAGGGAGCTTATTTTTTTAAAATATATTTTTATTTATTTCAGAGAGGAAGGAAGAAGGAGAGAGAGAGAGAAACATCAATGATGAGAGAGAATCATTGATTTGCTGCCTCCTGCACACCCTCTACTGGGGAACGAGCCTGTAACCCAGGTATGTGCCCTTGACCAGAATCAAACCTGGGACCCTTCAGTCCACAAGCCAACACTCTATCCACTGAGCCAAACTAGCTAGGGCCTGAGTTACTTACTTTTAATGAAAAAACTATATTTTCCAAACCACAACTTCACACACACCAAAGAAAGTGCCTGAGGAACTGATCTTATAATGCAATCAAAAACACAATGCCAGACCAAAAATCTAAAAAACCAAGTATTAACAAACAAAAGAAACAAAAACAAAAAAGAGATAAAATTAATGGAATATGATTTTTTTATGTTGTATGAAATGCCAAAGAAAAAAGAGGGGAAAAGTGGGAAAATTTGACAAAAAAAAAAAAAAGAGAGAAAAATTAAAAATAAAAGAATAAAGAGAAAATAAGAAAAAGAAACTCAAGAATAAAGAAAAAAGAGAGAGGAGCCAAGTAGCTCAGCTGGTTATAGCATAGTCCCAATACACCAAGGTTGCAGGTACGATACCAGTCAGGGCACATACACAACCAATGAATGAATAAATAAGTGGAACAACAAATTGATGTTTCTCTCTCTCTCTCTCTCTCTCTCTCTCTCTCTCTCTCTCCCTCCACCCTCCCCCTCTCTCTATTAAAAAAAAAAATCAATAATTTTTTTGAGAGAGGGAAAAGAAACAAACCAACCACAGATAAAGCAACAAACTCCTTATGAGGCCAGTTATATGTACTAAAAGAAGGACATTAATTTGGGTCAGTCTCTCAGGCTTAAGCAGAGATCATATGGGGGCTGGTAATTATAAACTAGAGCTCTTTACGAAGTCATCACAAGTAACCAACCCAAGAGGGACCATCAACTCGGGTTTTGTCTACAACAGAGGTTTTCTCGCTTTTTGGCCTCAAAATAACCTATAACCAAATAACCTATTCTTTTTTTTTTTTTTTAATATTTTATTGATTTTTTACAGAGAGGAAGGGAGAGAGATAGAGAGTTAGAAACATCAATGAGAGAGAAACATCGATCAGCTGCCTCCTGCACATCTCCCACTAGGGATGTGCCCGCAACCCAGGTACATGCCCTTGACCAGAATCGAACCTGGGACCTTTCAGTCCGCAAGCCGACGCTCTATCCACTGAGCCAAACCGGTTTCGGCAAATAACCTATTCTTAATGAAGAAACTGTACTATTTAAAAGAAAATAAGCCCGAGACTGTTTGGCTCAATGGATAGAGTGTCAGCCTGCAGACTGAAGGGTCCCGGGTTCAATTCCGGTCCAGGACACATGCCCGGGTTGCAGGCTCGATCCCCAGTGAGGGGCGTGCAGAAGGCAGCCAATCAATGATTCTCTCTCATCACTGATGTTTTTCTCTCTCTTTCCCTCTCCCTTCCTCTCTGGAATCAATAAAAATATATTTTAAAAAATAAAATGAAATTCATGACAGCAGTTGCATTGTTTTACATTCTCGTAGATCTCTTTAATGTCTGGATTAATGAAAGAGAACCAACTTCTCACATCTGCTTCTGCATTCAATGTGTTTCAAAATGTTGTTTTGGTTCAAAGATATGAAGAAAATCTCACTTCACACAGACCTGTAGTTGGAAAATGGAGTTTAACAGCCATTCAGATACTGCAGATTTTCTTTTTTTGATATTAGACCAAAACCCATTAAGTGGTCTTTTTTGTTTTATCCTCACCCGACAATTTTTTTTTTTTTTTTATTTCAGAGAGAAAGGAAGGGAGAGAGAAACAATGATAGGTCGCCTCCTGTAGGCGCCCCACCTAGAAATTGAACCTGAAACCCAGGTATGAGCCCGGACCATGATTTGAACCCCCAAACATTTTGGTGTACAAGATGACGCTTTGACGAAGCCAGCCATCCCGCCGGGGCAGCAAGTGGTAGTTTTTAAAGGCTAGTTGCAATGTACAATCTGAAATTTTATCAGTGAACCTTTTGTGTACTTTTACATTAAATCCACTGGTCATCTTGCGCTCTGAATGGCTCTTTTATCCACTGGCAATTTGGAAAATATTCCTTCGTTGACTCATGCAGAATTTCCAAATATTGGCATTTCATGCAACATCAAAAGACCATATTCCATTAATTTTACCACTGATTTCATTTGAAAAGTCTTTGACAAATACAAATTTTCCAAAATTCTGATTTTCACTTGAAAACGCGAATTGTATCACTGGCAATGGTGACAGACTCACTTTGTTCAATTTCAAGAAAATGCATTTCATGAAATACTCAAGTCTGAATAACTGTAGTTGTCCATCAGTTGTTCTTTCAAGTAAAAATGATGACCCACGCAGCTGGTTGAGTTCCAACACACAAGTACATTTGCTCAAGCCAGTCATTGTACTACGGTGCACAGCGGCAGTGCTCCGAGGAGACTGCGTTTCTCGCTCAGAATATTAAAGAAACCTTTGCTAGAGGATTGAGATTTCATCAAAATTAATAATGTTCAGTGCTTTATCCAGGACATTAAGTGAAAATGGCTTTTTTTAAAAAACCACAAGTGTGTAGCAGGAACAAAGTCCATGACTCCGACTGCCAGGAGTTTGATGTCACTGCCTGGGCATGTTATGTGCCAGCAGTCTTCTCTGCCATGGCCGCTGCGCCCACAGAGCAAATGGAAATGAAGTTGTTCCGGGAGAAACAATCAGAATCAAAAAAATTATTCAGCCCTGGGCATATTTATCACCACTTGTGTCTGTTGCTGACCATTCGTATAAAAGTGTTTTTTGGCCCTGACCAGTTTGGCTCAGTGGATAGAGCATCAGCCTGCGGACTGAAGGGTCCCAGGTTCGGTTCCAGTCAAGGGCATGTACCTTGGTTGCGGGCACATCCCCAGTAGGGAGTGTGTAGGAGGCAGCTGATCGATGTTTCTAGCTCTCTATCCCTCTCTGTAAAAAAATCAATATATATATTTTTTAAAAGTGTTTTTTGAAGTGTAGTTGATGCTGATACAAGGTAAGCCATGTCTATACAGGTGCTCATTTGTAAGATGAAAGTTAAATTCTGTAAACAAAATATTAACTCAATCTTCATGTTTGCAGCTAAATCTTTAATTTGAGCAGTCACAGTCATAGATGAAACGGCACTGCCCTGAATTTTGCTAACTTTTCATCCAGTAGGCACCCAGGAATGTCAGCTGTTCAAGACTTCATTGGTCTCTTAGCTACTGGGTGCAGTATCCCAGCCAAAGCAATGTGAGAACCTATCCTAAGAGGCTTCAGTGACTTTTTCATTTCTAGGTTGAAAAGCTGGAACAAGTTTTGGCTTTGAAAGAACTCATGGTGTGTACAGTTAAAATATTCAATTCCTTTTTCTCTAAACTCTGACTGATGGGTCTTGAACTGGCACTATAATACTACACAAAAAAGTGCTGTTGCGTAAGGCACAATAAGATACATTAGTATCTATAAAGCTGAGAAGAAGAAAACTTTTACTGTTTTAATTATTATTTTGCATTTCTTAGTTTTGCCCCATCTCTTTGGAGTCATTCCTCCCTTTCACTTGTTTATACATCCATTTCAGTAAATAATAGACATTGCAGCTATGTGTTGAGAAAGCAAGTCTTCTAATCTCCCTTTTTTTTTTTTTAAAGGAGTGAATTTTTATATATATATATATATATATATTTTATTGATTTTTCACAGAGAGGAAGGGAGAGGGACAGAGAGCTAGAAACATCGATGAGAGAGAAACATCCATCAGCTGCCTCCTGCACACTCCCCACTGGGGATGTGCCCGCAACCAAGGTACGTGCCCTTGACCAGAATCGAACCTGGGACCCCTGAGTCCGCAGGCCAACGCTCTATCCACTGAGCCAAACCAGTTAGGGCTAATCTCCCTTTTTTAAGCCAACAATCCATCCTTAAATATAAGAGAAATATTATAAACTTTCTTCTAGAATTAAGCACTAAAATAACTTGAAAATAAAATTTTAAAAAATTACAAGTTTCCCCAAAAGTGAGTTGTACTTACTTCTGTTGTGTTTTCTCAAAGATGCTGGGAAAATACTGGGATTTCAAAATAATGATTTATTGAACAACTAGAGACCCAATGCATGAAATTCGTACAAGAGTGGGCCTTCCGCCCTAACCAGTTTGGCTCAGTGGATAGAGCGTCAGCCTGCGGACTGAAGGGTCCCAGGTTTGATTCCGGTCAAGGGCATGTACCTTGGTTGCGGGCATATCCCCAGTAAGGGGTGTGCAGGAGGCAGCTGATTGATCTTTCTAACTCTCTATCCCTCTCCCCTCCTCTCTGTAAAAAATCAATAAAATATATTTTTTAAAAAAAAGAGTGGGCCTTCCTTCCCCTGGTCGCCGGCACCGGCTTCCCTCTGCCCGCCGGCAGGCACCCGGGACCCGGGTTTCCCTCACAGCCCTGGCTTTATCCGGAAGGACAGAAGGATGGAAGGACGTCCGGAAGGATGTCCAGCCTAATTAGCATATTACACTTTTATTATTATAGATTATTATAGATAATGAGATTTACAGAGATTATAGCAGACACAAGTAAAGAAAGTTAGTAAGAGCACAGAAGTACTGAGAACAAACTGAGATCATCACTGAAAACTTCCATATTTATACCTTAAAGCATTACCTTAAAAATTCTAGAAAACAAGAATACAGAAACACATGTTTCATTAGCCAAGAGTGATGACGTCAACGCACATCATTCCGCCTCTGGAAACGCCACTGTATACTGGTGAGAGAGTAAGAGTGAAACAAATTGCAAAGACTGCATTGTAATAATGAAAATAAATTGCTTAAATTAATCCTCACCTGAAGATATTTTTTTCCAATAATTTTTAGAAGAGTGGAAGGGAGAAGCGGGAGGGAGAGAGAAATGTGAGAGAGACACATAAATTTGCCTCCCACACACACCCTGACTGGGGCCAGGGATCGAACCTGCAACCCAGGTACCTGCCCGCACCTTCACCGGGAATCGAACCTGTGACCCTTAGGTCCACAGGCAGATGCTCTAACCACTGAGCAAACAAGAATGTCAGCTGTTCAAGACTTCATTGGTCTCTTAGCTCTTAGCCGAGGCTGTGCTACCAAAATTAACAAGTGCTTCCTCAGATTTCTCCCAAGACAGGGTCTAGATTGTGGCATTCCTAATAGGCCAGAGGAAGCAGCTTAGACCCCGTCACCAGGGAAACTGGGATGCCGTCCCTAATAAGTTGTCAGGTTGCCAAGCCTGGCTTTACTGAGGTAGGTGGCTCCAGAGACATAAAAAGAAAATGTTTCTAAAGCAGTGAATCCTTAACTTTACAGAAATCAGAGGAATAGGAGAGTGAAAGGACTGGGTGGTGCTGGGATTCTATACATCAAGGAGATCTCAGACTATCAAAATTCCTCTCCTGAGCCATGCCACAAAAGAGCACAGACACAGGTAAGGCAGAGTGGGACGTGGAGATGAAAACCTGAGACGGACGGTGATAATGAAGGAACGGAGTTCAAAGAAACCAAACAGGAAAAAAAAAAAAAAGGGAAGTGAGACAAGTCAGCAAAGGGTCAAAAGGAAGAGGAAAATACAGTGAAAGAAATACTCCCTGATGAGCTCTGAGGCGACGCTGTTGCCTTCCTCCCTGGCCACAGCTGCCATGTGAAAAAACTAAGCAACCTACTTGCTGTTCTGACGCGGCATTCAGGCTCTAGAAGAGCAAGATATGAAGACAAACAAGGAACTGAGACCAAAACCTCAGCCCCAGATTCAAAGTCCACAAATTCACAGGAACAGCTGAGAAATGGCTGTGACCTTCCAGGCATCACAAAGGGGAGGCTTTCTGCTCACATCGGGGAGCCAACAGAGGTACAAGAACCTGCCTTTGAGGCCCCTCTGCCAGTGAAAAAGGAACCTCAAATCATTAGCTGCTAAGGTCCCACTTGGTCTTCAAGAGAAACAGGGTAAATACTGCTCCCGAAGAAAGGACCATGACGAGAGGAATCCCTGCACTTGGTGGCACTTCCTCTAACACTCAGAAAAGCCCGCGCTCTGGTGACTTTGGATTTGGCTTTCCAGCCACTGATGAGGCTGCACATTCGCCACCACCACCACCAGTCACAATACAGAAATATGGCAGGCAGATGGTAGTGGGGTTTTTCCTTTAATCAATAAAATGGCCTAATATTGATACTTGAAAATAAATGAACTTTAAAAAAAAGTGCTCTTAAAAGAACATTAAAAAAGGAATATAAACCTTTCCAATAGCATTGGATTTCTTTTAGATAGCTGATTAATAATAATAATAATAATAATAATTAATTAATTAATTAAAAACAAACAGAAATACTATAAAAAGCACCTTTGGGACCCAAATGGCTAGAAGAGGCCAAATTCTTTTTTTCCTTTTTTGTTATTTTTTTATTATTATTTCTCTCTTTTCTTTTTTTCTATCCCTCTGGCTATAACCTTGGGGCCAGAAGGGTATGTAAAAAGTCACCTTAGGCCAAATTCTTTCAATCAATTGCAGAGAAATTCCAAGGGACCGGACCTAAAGTTGTGTGGTACTCAGAGAAAATCTACTGAGTTGCTCATTTAAACAGTGATGATGATTACATCCTGCCAAGATCTATTCTAAGTGCTTTATACTCATTAACTCTTTTAATAGCCACAACAACTACACCTAAAAGATAGGTACTATTATTATTCCTTTTTTGCAGAGGAGCAAGCAGGCCTAGAGCAATTAAGTAAGCCCAAGGTCACAGTAGGGGCTAACCCAAGATTCCAATGCAGGGAATCAAGCTGCAGAGCCTGCCCTGACCACAACAAAACCACTCACTGAAGCCTCACCGTGCTGGGCCCTCCTTTCTCTCTGCCATCAGCTCAACTCAACCGGAAGCTATGCTGGACTGAGAGGGCCCACCGTGACCGGAGAACCAGTGATTCAAACTCTTGTGGGCAAAACAAAGCAACAAGCACCAGTGCTTCCAACACCACCTGCGCAAACAGTGGAAGGAAGGTGGGGAAGTGACAGGGGAGGGGAAGGCCAGCCAAACCCCGAGTCTGAAGAAGATGGTGGGAAAAGGGGGCCACCCTCCAAACAGGATTATCAGCAACCCAAACACACACCTCAGCAAAATGCTGCTTGCGGGCAGCAATGAGTAGACAGATCATCGCAGAGGCCACAGGAGCAGCCTGCCCTCAAGGGCCAGGGCACAGGCTGGAGCTGTTTGCAGGTGCCTCACTCATTCATTCTCAAACTTTCAGACTCGGCGGCTTCTGCTTAGTGAGAGATGGAAAACCTGCCACGTTAGCAGCACTGATGGTCACAGGAGCCTCAGAATCCTGCTATGCCCTTTTCCTTCTGCTGTTCAAGAAGTGCCAACATGTGACTGGTGGCTCCCACCTTCCCACAGGTACCTTCCCAAATGGTTCCCCTCCGCTGAGGTACCTGCTGCCAACGACCAAAAACGGTTCTCCCTTTTCCTCCCCCACAGGCCCGGACAGGCAGTCCACTGCACTGAGGCAAGAGGTCTGGGGTCTCATTGGATTGAGCAGCCAGATCACGACCGCCAGGAGTTAAGAGTCCACACTTCCTTCCAGATCAACAAATGGGGAGCCAATCACAGAGCCAGTCCCTCCCTCCTGGCCAGGCTGAGGGCCCTTTGCCAAGCTGTGAATTGCCAAGGGGCCCACGAGAAAAGGAGCTGTACCTTTGAGCTTCCCGTGACAACACTGCCTGGAGGTGGATGGGTGCAGAGAAAGCCCGCTCACATGGAGTCTCAACTCAGAGACCACTCAGTGTTAGGGGAGAGGGTGTTCACAGCTCACGCCTCAATGAGCAGAGCCCCAGAGGAGACAGACCTGCGTATTGCCAACTTCCCAAAGAACACAGAGGAAAATAGGCCGAGGCTGCCCCAAACCAGCCTGACTGGTTCCACAGCAAAGCCTCTGGTCTGCTCTGCCTTCCTATGTGAAAAAGAAAAAGATGGCTTGGAGCCAGCCATTGAACACACTCACCCCTCCTCATCTCCTCTCCCCACCCCCACTGTCCCACAGGATCCATCTAGCCACCAATATCCGTGTCCATTTCACCCTCTCGCCTACCAAACCTTGTGATTACATAGCTTTTAAGTCTAAAATTAATTATTTGATTCAGAAAAAGAAATACATGGAATAGGGGGAAATGAGTAGCAACCCAAAGACGGACATCTGTGGAAAGAATTCCCTACAGGGACCAAGAAACTTCAAACACTATAGACAAAAACAGACAATTCAGATGAAGCGATCTAACCTATTTATCCTCCAAAAGGAGGAGCAGGTCTAGTGGGCGAGAGAAGGATCTGGAATCCCTCCTCCTCTGAGAGAGAGCTGGAAACCAAGAGCCAGATTCTCTCTTGGTGGTTCAGAATCAGATGTGCCTCTCAAAGTCTGAAAGACAGCAATTACATCCAAGGAGTGCGGTGGGGAGTGAGTGACACTCTGCTCAGCGCTGGAACTCCCTGGGTTGACACGGGGACAGAGGGCCTCTTCCCATGCCAGAAGTGGGAAACGGTGGTTTCCTCCCCCACAAGGATTGTAAAGGCTGACTCTTCCCTTTGCTGAGACAGAGGAGAAAATGCACAGATAACACTTCAGTGACTCACTCGTGTTTGATGAAGGCTGGGAGAAAGCCTGGAGAATCCAAGCTTCAAGTGCAAAATGTACAAATGCTGGAATCTCCCACTGAGAGAAGAAAGCTCAGCCACCTAACTGGTTTGTCATTTTGCTGAACTTCCACGCAAGGAGGAAGGGCCATGTTTAAACTCCACCCACCCTGTCCACATCCCTCTCAATTTATATTTTGACAGGAAAGTGACAAACCGGGCAGCACCACCACAGCGAACAGAAAATGAAACCCTTTCCACAGCTCCTCTCAACGCAGAGGACTGGTGCCGTCTACAGCTGAACGGGGCAGAGAGCGGAGGGACTGCCTCACCAGGCGGTCTCAGGGAAGGAAGGACAGCCACCCTCCTCGCCCTTTCCATTTGCTGAGGTTACTGCATCCCAGTCCGCTAATGGGCTTCCAAGAGCTGCGAGGGGGAGTCCATTTAGTAGAGACACAATCATCAGGCCAAAGGTGGCGCCCAGCCCCCATCCTGCTTGTCGATAATGGGCCACAAAGTCTGAAGCTTGGCTGCACTCTAGGCATAAAATATTCATTCCAGACGACTAATATATATATGTAGGAAGTCATGGAAGCTCCTGGGGGGGAGAAACGCCAGCCAGGTGGCTAAGTGCTCAATGAGAGAGTTCATGAAGGCCTGGTTAGTCCTGGTCAAATGCCTACTGAGCATTAGGCTGTTCAGTCCACAGGGAAAGCATCTAGTCTGAGCAGCTTTTGATTCTCAAGAGATCTAACCAGGCAAATCTCTCAGGCAAACAGATTCTCAGTCTCTTCCTACCTCAGAGGCATCAACTCTACTTAAGACATTTACCCTGAAAAAAATCGTGGGCCCAATCTTTGGTCGCCATTGGAAAGATTCAGTATCCCTCTGCAAACCTGATTTTAAGCAGGACAAGGTGCAATGATTGCCTTCTATCCATCTGCTTAGCTACTTCCCAAAATCCACAGGTCACAGAGAAATTATGAGAACTTACTAGTAGTTACCTTTACTGGGTTCAAAGGTTACGGCATGGCAATTCTATGAACTCCAGGGGCTCCAAAGCCTTTGCTCTAAGAACTCCTGATTTCTAGGGCCAACCAGAAAATGAGAATCTATGGTCTGACATTTACCCACATCCCTGACTCAAAAGCAGCACATTAGAGTCCGTGGCCAGAGTCACAGAGCAGAGGTCAGAGCCAGCACGCGGAGCGCGGTGCTGCACAACTCGCAGGGCACGCCGTGAAACGGGGTCTAACTGAGCTCGCTACGAGGTGACACTAGACCAGGGGTGGGCAAACTTTTTGACTCGAGGGCCACAATGGGTTCTTAAACTGGACCGGAGGGCCGGAACAAAAGCATGGATGGAGTGTTTGTGTGAACTAATATAAATTCAAAGTAAACATCATTACATAAAAGGGTACAGTCTTTTTTTTTTCAGTTTTATTCATTTCAAACGGGCCGGATCCGGCCCGCGGGCCGTAGTTTGCCCACGGCTGCACTAGAACCAATTACTCACTGAAACATTCTGCCAGAACCAACCCTGGGATCCAAGGGATGTGTGTGTTTGAAGTGGCTCCGTTGGTCTTTCCGGGATCCTATGTTAGATTTGCTTTCTTCACCCAGACTTCCCAACTCCTCTTCCCAGAACTGAGAGAATGAACAATGTCCCTCCCTCCCTAGAAGAATGACAGTATCACCTGCCCTTGCCCCCTGCAGCAGAAGTGGGGAGGGGGGTAGTGAAAGGCTCCGTAGGCCAGAGGGGGAGCAGGCCTGAAGCCATGCAGCCCTTCCACAGGTGGAACAGAAAGCTCTAGGCGGCCGCAGGTGAACTCTGGAAGTTGGACCCCTCTCCACACTGGCTACTGCTGCTGCTGCTGGCTGGGAAGACAGTCATCTTGCTGATTGCTTTCACCACTGCCAAGCCTTCAGGCCAGAGGAGCCATTTGGAAAAGTGAACAGAAAGCTCAGCTCACAGACTAAGAATCCCCCAAACTACCAGCCCAGGTCACAACGCTCCTGCAAAAGGAAGAAGAGTCTATGGCTGTGAAAAAGCACATCCGAAATCAGGTGTCACAACAACCCTGCTAAGGACAGGGCTTGACTTTCTTTTATCTCCTACTTTCACTATTAGAAGCAGCCTTGACAGCAAACAGACAACCTTCCTACAACGCAAGGTTTGTTTTTCTGCTTTAACATCTTCTCTGTGTGTGTGTGTTTACGTGTGTTTAATTCAGATGTGATCAAAGAGCTCCTGGAAACATCAGCCACATGTTTTAAAGACAGGGAGAGGGAGAGCAAGAGACTGGAACTTGAGGACAACCAGTGGAGTCTGTTTACCTATTTCCTGGTGAAGCCAGTTTAAATCATTTAAATCTAAATAAGGTGATAGAGGACCTTTGGGGAGAAGAAATCAGCCCAACCAAATGCCTTGCTTTTTGCTTTTTGCCTCCTAGCATTCGGCTTATTGCCGCGCCTGCGCTCCTCCCATGGCTACTTTAGCTAGAACTCAACAGGACCAGAAGAGCTTCCTTGCTCTCCCCGCGTGGCACGAATTCTTCTAAAGGAGCCCAATGCTTCCAACACCTCTGGTCTTGTGACCAAGGGAGCTGCGACATGTCTTCTTTCTTGTTTAAAAAAATACAGGTGTATCCAAGGTTTTCCAAAGTCTGTGCTTTTAATTGGATGAGACTTAATCTCGAGTTAATAGTAAGACTGGCTACCATAGCAGAAGCTATAAAGTGGTTCGGGAGAACCTAAGGCCATAAAGAATGGGAACGGGATGAGTGACTGGTAATGTGGAACAGAATGACAATGTGTGCGGCCACTGCTCTGGACAAGGTTATCAAAGAGCAGCTCACATTCCCAAACGGTGCACTGATTACTGCTATCATAAAACCAATGCGAGTTCCTACTATGCGCTCAGCATGTACGGAGGAGGAGAATTAACACACACATCAGGAGAAAAAGACCATGGCAAGGATACATTTACGTTTTGTAAATAGCACAAAGAAACCACACTGAGGCAGCAGGTGCTCCATGTTGCAGGACACAATGCCCCCCACAGCCTCCCTGAGCGCAGCACTCCATCGCCACTCCCCGAATGCCTGCGGGTGCCAGTCAGGCCCTTGGCCTCCTCCTACCAGCTCATAATCAGCAGCCTGGGAAAGTTCTCCGGTTAAGCAGGGTTTACCTGCTAAACCAAAGATTGAGATAGGAAAAGGAATGGAAGAGGCAACTCCAAGAGGGCCTAGAAAAAGTGGTTCCCACAGGACAGAAAGAGCAGGCCAGCGACGGAGACTGTGACAAGCAGACCACACTCCTGCTTCCAAAGACCTCCGTCCCAGGCAGAACCAGCTGCCACACCAGCGATGGAATGGAAGTCATCCACCCCCCTCTCTCCACCTCAGTCATAAAAAGGTCAACCACTGCACAGGAAAACTCAGTCCAGACCTCTTCCTGAGCGCCTGGCTGCCCGGGTGACAGGGAGTGAGGGGGTAACAAGAGAAAAATGTAGGAAGGATGAAAAGAGGGAATATTTTTCGGAGAAAGATGTTAACATGCAAGAGAATATAGCAAGGGTGCCAATGGGCTAAAGGGAAAGAAGGGAACAAGAGGAAAACATAAAAAATGGAATGAGGCAAAAGGATGCAAAAAGCACTGCGGCCCCAGGGGACAAAGCCCCGAAAAAAGAAGGCGGGACAGGCAGGGAACACTCCACAGAGCAGTCAGCAAGGGACACTAGAGACGGGGAAAGAGAGGGGAGGGGTGGAAAGCGGCCGCTCTCAGCTTGGAGGTGAGATGACACAGAAAAGCTAAGGCCTGGGTGATAAACCACATCAGTGACTGTCAGGACAACGGGGTGAGAGGAGCTCAAGAAACTCGGTGCAAAATGCCTGCAGGGGAAGCTACAGTGACTAGTCAATAGGAAGGGAGAGGACAGGAGCGTATGTGGGAAAAGAAATATGTGCAGGCAGGAGACTAATATGGAGATGGAAGGCAATCCTGATTTAGAGGGGGTGAGAGCAGAGACACGGGAAGGCAACAAGCAAGGAGAAAGACACCATGAAAAGTGACAGATGCAGGAGGGAAGCGGCAGGCAGGCATCACGGTCTGTGTTGCATGTGAGAGAGAAAGGCCAGGGCAGTGATGAAGCAAGGCGGGGAAAAGAGCTGAGCAACAGGTTGTGTTCCCGGGGTGGGCTGAAATAGCAGCCTCTTTCCCCGGCCAGGGAGAGGCCAAGAAGGCAGGCAAAGCACTCGCAGTGAGAAACGGGGGGGCCTAGCGATTTAAAAGCCAAACCCCAGGGGAAGAGAGCATGAGGGATCCAAAGACTGAAGGGAGCGAGGACTGGAACCCCAAAGACAACCTGTGGGAAAAGTATGCGCATGACAGCTGTAGGGGAAACTCGGAAGCAACACATGCGAGCGCGAGGCAGGCACCGGGGAGCTGCTGGAGAAAAGAAGGGAAAGTGATGAGCAAAGAGTAGGCGAACGATTTGGAAAGGTGATGAGGGTGGAGCTGGTGGGTTGCAAGCAAGAGGGAGAGCACGATTTGGAGCAGGAAGAAGCAGGGTAAAAAAACAAAACAAAACTGGGGAACTGGAAGGGGGAAGGGGGCTGAGAACACATTCCGGGGCAAGGACCCTGAGGGGGACAACCGGGGGCTGGGAGGACCGGTGCGGGCGGAGGGGAAACCAGGCTAGAGAGGCAGAGGAAGAGGGGGACCACGACCTGGAGCAAATCGCGGGGTGCTACCCGCTGAGCAGAGGGTGGCTGCTGCAAGCGTGGGTGGAGGAAGACCAGAAGGGCCCCTGAGAAAAAAGGGAAGAGAAGAGGAAGCTGGGGAGGTAACACGGAAGAGCGCAGGAGGGCGGCGAGGGGGCAAGGGGGCAAGGGGGGTCAGCAGAAAGACAAGTGTGCAGCCTGCAGCCCGGAGGAGGTGGGTCCCAGAACAGGACTCGGAGGGGGATGTGCGGGGCCCAAAGACAGATGACAGGGCAGCTGGAGCTTGCAGGCTGGCAGCCGGGGCATGAGGAGAGCAGAGGAGGGAGAAGGCTCTGCAAGGTGCAGGGGCCCAGCCGAGAATGCCGGCAGCCCTCGGAGCTCCTTACCTGCTCCGTGTCCCTCTCGTTCAGCGTGGGTAGGGGGGTCCGGGCGCTGGACATGGCGCCGGTATCTCAGGGGAGGGAACCGAGAAGCTTGAAGGGAGGGAAGGGAAGGCGCGGAGCCCGGCCGGGCGGGGCTTCTCACAGCAGAGGCACCCGCCGCATGGGCCCCGGCCGGGGGTGCGGGGAGGCCGGGCAGCCGTTCACGCCAGCCCGGGGATGCGCCGCTCGGGCTAGGCCGCGCCGGCTCCGAGCGGCTCCGGACCGCACCCCCCCGACCCCCGGCTGGGCTGTGCCGCCTTTCGGCCGGGCCGCGCCGCTCCGCCTACTCTCTGCCGCAGCAGTCGGCCGCCCGCCTCGCTCCTCCCCTGCCCTCAGCGGCACTGCTCCGCGCCCGGCACACAGGCAGCCGCCGCCGGACCTGCTGCTCCCAACATGGCCGCCGCCACCGCCGGCCCTCGGCTCTTTCCGCCGGCAGCAGCCGGAAACATCCGAAGCGGCCTGGAACGGGAGGGCGGCTTGCCTCCTTCTCCCGGCCGCCGACTACGGGTGAATTCCGGAAATACCGAAGAAGGCAACCCCCGGGGACGCGCGCGCCTCCTCGATCCCAAAGACCGAGCTTCGGCTCTGTTTTCGGAAATCCACGAAGCGACTCCAGGTGCTCTGGCCACGCCCACAGGCCTTCCCCCGCCCACTTCAGCCGGCTCTCGGCAGTTTCCGGAAACACCCGAAGCCGTCCCGCGTGCGGAGACCTGGCCACGCCCCGGCCACGCCCCGGCCACGCCCCCGTCCCGCCCCGCAGCCGACGGCAGCGGCCGTCGGCCATTTCCGGCAACACCCGAGGCCCGGCGAGCCCCGGGTCATTCCCTCGGGTGGCACCGAGTCTAACTCTTCGCTTCTTTCCGTCAGTTTTCGGGTATTTTCAAACCTTGAACGGGGAGCGTGGAACTCCTGTGCGTGCTATTATTTGACTAAATAGGAAATAAGGCTGTGAGGCGTCCCTGCGATTCTAAAGCAACTTCCCATCCGCGTGCCCGTTTGTTGTGGGTGAGCTCGTAAAATCCATCTCTTCCCAACCTATCAATATGTCGATCAGCTGTCAAATACAGCATTATTCCATTACCTGTCTACCTACCCTTTGTCACCTACCATCTTCTGTCGTGGCTTCTCGTCAGGGTCCCTGACAAGCACCGGGTCTGCGTCCTTGGCTCCCGGCTGTGAAAGGCTGCAGAGGTCGCCCCAGCCCCGCAGGCCAGCCCCAACTCCGCGGAGTGAAAATGCTGTGTGATCTTGGAAAAGTCACATACTGTGTCTGAGTTTAGCCTCCTCGACGTCCCTCTATTGAAAGAATCACATTCTAAATAACATCTTTGAATTCCAGTTACCTTCCCCCCCAAAAAAAGTCTTTAAATTGTTCAAAATAGCACAAAACCTCACACTATAGTCTTATACCTATAGTCCAGCTACCTTTTCATTTATTTTTAAAGTACTAGTTATTTTTTAAGCATATTTTTTTACTGATTTCAGAGAGGAAGGGAGAGGAAGAGAGAGATAGAAACATCAACGATGAATCATTGATCATTGATTGTCTGCCTCCTGCACGCCCCCTGCTGGGATCAAGCAGGAAACCCAGGCATGCGCCTTGACCAGGAATCAAACTGCGACCTCCTGGTTCATAGATCGATGCTCAACCAGAGCCACACCACTGGGCGCCAGTTACCTTCTTAAGTATTCCTGCAAAGCAAGATAAGAAAGACATTCTCACCTTAATTCACATTTCAGTTCTAAGACAACGAAACTCAAGGAAAAGAAAATAGAACCTGGTTGAAAGTGAGAATTCTGCTGGATGGTGCAAAGAATGGGTCACCGGAGAAGTCCCTTTCCTTCCTGGGACTCATTTTCCCCATCAATAAAGCGAGGTCAGCCCTGGCCGGTTTGGCTCAGTGGATGGAGCGTTGGCCTGAAGACTGAAGAGTCCCAGGTTCAGTTCCGGTCAAGGGCATGTACTTTGGTTGCGGGCACATCCCCATTAGGAGGTGTGCAGGAGGCAGCTGATGGATGTTTCTCTCTCATGGATGTTTCTGACTCTCTATCCCTCTCCCTTCCTCTCTGTAAAAAATCAATAAAATATATTTTAAAAAATAAAATAAAATAAAAAAATAAAGCGAGGTCATTGGAATTCATGGACTCTGAGGCCCCGCTCACCTTTGGAGAGCCCCTGACTCTAACAGGAAGTCTGTGTGGCAACCCGGGCCCACCCTTCCCTTTCCCCTAGATCAGTGGTTCTCAACCTTCCTTATGCTGCGACCCTTTAATACAGTTCCTCATGTTGTTGTGACCCAACCATAAAATTATTTTCGTTGCTACTTCATAACTGTAATTTTGCTACTGTTATGAATCATAATGTAAATATCTGATATGCAGGATGTATTTTCATTGTTACAAATTGAACATAATGAAAGCATAGTGATTAATCACAAAAACAATATGTAATTATATATGTGTTTTCCGATGGTCTTAGGTGACCCCTGTGAAAGGGTCGTTCAACCCCCAAAGGGGTTGCGACCCACAGGTTGAGAACCGCTGCCCTAGATTGTCTCCCCAGGGCGAGGCAGTAAGCTAGTCCGACTCCTCTAAGCTGCCCCCACCCCTAGTACTCCAGACATGTTAGAACTTGCCCCCCTTTTCCCAGGCTCAGCAGCAGCTTAAGGTGGGCAGAAGCCAGAACCCTCACAGGAGCCATGTTCAAGCAACAAATTCCCAAAGTGCAGGAGTATGCCAGCCCAGGGGTTGTGGGGGGCGGGGAGTTGCTGGCTGGACCTATGACGTCCAACTCCCAGCTACAGTATCTTGAGCAGAGCCCTTGGTCAAGTCAACCAGAGAAAGGGGCAGCGAGGCAGCTGCAATGAGAGGATGGTATGAAAATACTTCCTAAGGCAGCAGCTACCATCTCCCGGCTCAGTAAGTGCACCCGATTCCAGGACACTTCCCCGTGCCCCACCCCAGCTCCATCCAGGCACCCAGCCTTTGCGGGAGAAGTTGGGGAAGAAATGCTGAGGAGTCGAGGGAGAAAAAAAGGAAGAGGTGAGAACAGGGGCTATTCCACCACCACCACCACCACCACCACCACCACCCCCCCCCCCCCCCCCCCCCCCCCGCAAATTCATCTTGAAAAATCTGTGAGAATGATCTGCCCTCTGGTGGCCAGAGGGAGTGGCACTCCGGTGTCTGGAAAGAAGGGAAAAGAGGAAGGGGTTGGAGGAGCAAAGGTAGGTAGGTGTTCAGAAGCCTTCCCCGGCCCATGCTCTTGTCTAAGGACACTCTACTTCCTCCATGCTTCTGGACACACCAGCTCCCAACCCTGTCCTCCGCCCCTCAGCCCACCTTACCCCATCCCACCTGTCCCCTCTTCTTCCTCACTCTGCACACCAGGCTGCCTAATTGGTCTCCCTGCCTAGACTCCCTCCAACCTGCCCCACCAGACATGCCAGAACAATCTTCCTAAAGCCCAGCTCCAACGACACGTCTGTCCTGCTGGAGGCTCTCACCGGCTCCCTCATGGGACAGGCGGGCTGGCTTCATGGGCCTAAAGCCTGTGCAGCCACCCAAAGCCCTGCTCTGAGAAGGGCCTTGAGCTTGATTTAATACTCAACTCTGCTGTCATTCTGACATTTTCCCAAGGGGGCCCTGCGTTTTCATGTGCACGGTGCCCCACAAGTTCTGTAGCTGGTCCTGGCAGTAGGAGAAGCCTGTACCTGCATCTACTAGTCGAGCTTTGCACAGTCTGGCCTCAACTTAGCTTGCTAATATCCTCTCCAACTAGGTATCACCGGTTGACACCTCCCCCCAGCTCCTGCCCTGCCTCCAAGCTCTCCCACCTCCATGCTTTTGTTCAGGCTGATCAATTGCCCATCACCTACCTCAACGTCCAGGTGTACTACGAGATCCAGTTCAGGTATTATCTTCTCAAATCTCTGAACCCACCTACTTCTCCTCAGAGATTAATTCTACATTACCACGCATTTATCCCTCTCTGATTTGCCAATTCATTCATCCACAAATCTCTACTGAGCACCTACTGTGTGCAAGGCCTTGTTCCAGGCTCTTCAGGTATAAATAAGTAATGATCTCCGATCTCTGCTATTAGGGAACTTACATCTCAATGGTAGTGGGGGGGAGGGGGGGAGGTAGACAACAAACATAATCGAAAGAATTAAATGCCATGGGGAAAATAGAGCTAGCTATAAGGGGGATCCGAATTGCAGGGCGAGGTGGGTGGAAAAGGAGTTGCAGTACTAAGGTGGTCAGTGTAGGCCTCACTGAGAAGGTGACACTTGAGCAAAAACTTGAAAGAGGAAAGGGAGTGAGCTCTGCAGATATTGGGGAAGAACATTCCAGAAAGAGGTGACAGCCAGAGCAAAGGCCCTGGGGCAGGAGCAGGCCTGGCTATTTAAGGAATAAGGAGGCTGCCCAGGCAGGCGTGGCTCAGTGGTTGAGCGTTGATCTATGAACCAGGAGGTCACGGTTCAATTCCTGATTCCCGGTCAGGGCACATGCCCGGGGTGCAGGCTGGATCCCCAGTGTGGGGCATGCAAGAGGCAGCTGATCAATGATTCTCTCTCATCATTGATGTGTCTATCTCTCTCTCCCTCTCCCTTCCTCTCTGAAATCAATAAAAAGATATTTTAATAAAGAAAGAAAGAATAAGGAGGCCAATGAGACTGGAGCAGAATGAGCCAGGGGGAGAGAAGTAGAAGAGGGCAGAAAGGCTATGTGGAGCCAGGCCAGTGGGCACGGCTGTGGCTTCCCTGGGAGTGAGATGATCTGACTGGCTGCTGGGCTGAGAACAGATGAAGGGGCAGGAGTGCAGGAAGGAGGCTGTCATGATAAATCAAGTGAGAGAGCACAGGGGCTTAGAGAAGGCAGCAGCAGAGGAAGTGGTCGGATTTGAGGAATACAGTGGTAGGCAAAAGTAGGTTTACAGTGTGAGAACATGAAACACAGAATTTATTCTTGTATTACTACTTTTTAAATGAATTTATTTTTTAATACATTTTTATTGATTTCAGAGAGAAAGGGAGAGGGAGAGATAGAAACATCAATGATGAGAGAGAATCATTGATCGACTGCCTCCTGCACGCCCCTCACTGGGGATCGAGCCCGCAACCCAGGCATGTGCCCTGACCAGGAATCGAACCGTGACCTCCTGGTTCATAGGTTGACGTTCAACCACTGAGCCACGTCGGCTGGGCTATTTATTAATTATCGTATTATTTTTCATACAAACAACATAGGGCCAGTGCTCCAGGGCAGCCGTGATGCCCACTGGAACCGGAGAAGGCAAAGGCCTGGGATTCCAACCCCAGCACACACAAGAGGCCTTCGAGTAGCAACCCCTCTGGGGGCGGGCAGGGAGGAAAGAAGTAAACGGAGGCAAGGGTGCCGGAGTGGAAGACACCCTCATTCTCACGCCTCTGCAACATGGCAGCTCTCCTCAGCCCACCCAGCCATGGAGCCGGAGGGCAGGCTCGCTCTGGGCAGGCCACGCTGGAGGATGGGGAGTGGTCCAGAAACTGCACACGGAGGGCAAGGCCCGCTCCTGCCCTCTCACTCCTCGGAGTCCCTCCCATCCTGCAGAGCCGGACCCCACTTTCCTCGGTGTCTCTGAATTTCCATCACGCGCTTTGCCACGATTGCCACATTCCATATTGAATTTAGAACATTTTAGAGATGTTAGCGTGTGAACTAAGTGTGCACCTCAGAAGTGATGAACTAGAAATGTTTGTGATCGGTGCCCCCTGTCCAACCAGCACTGACAACCAGGACGTGAGCCACACAAGGGCAGGGACTGCCCGTCTCGGTGTGGACGTTATGGCAGGCACAGCAAGCAGGGGGCACTGCTATTACTCAGTCTACTAGTAAGGAAAGCAAAGCCGAGAGAAGCCCAGTCCCTTGCCAGGGGAGTGGGCATAGGGCAATCAGCCCGGAGAGGCGGCGTGTGGGCAGAGGGCCGACACCCGGACTTCACAGTCCGCTGCTCCTCAGCCGCATGTGCTCTTAGCCGCCTCACCTCTGTCCACCTTCATCTTCCCATCTCTTAATAGGCACCGGCCGCATGGGGCTGAGCTGCAAGGCTACAACGAGTTAATACAGTAAACATGCTTAGACAGGCGCGGCGGAGGCCCACTTTGTGTGGGTTGCTGTTATTATCAGCACACTCCAGCCAGACTGCGGGCCCTCACGTTTCTCGGCTACATCCTCCCCATTTCCCGGAAGGACAACAGTGGATCAGAAGTCAGAGAGCCCGTTCTGTCCCAGCTCTGTCACGAATGCATCACATGAGCCATTAGGTAACTCTTTCCCCCGCAGGGTCCCGGGCCCCTTGTCTGTTCAATGAGGGGGAGCTGAGCCCTTTGTTCCCCGGGGTCTTCTAGAATGCTCTAGATAAAATGTGTGCCCACCCCCCTAAAATTAATACGTTGAATTCCTAACCCCCGCGGTGATGGTATTAGAAGGCGGGGCATCTGGGAGGTGATTAGGCCATAGGGCTCCGTGTGCCCCAATGGGCATAATGAGGTTCGTGCCCTTAGAAAAGCAATTTCACCCTGGCCGGTTTGGCTCAGCGGATAGAGCGTCGGTTGCAGACTGAGGGGTCCCGGGTTCAATTCCAGTCAAGGGCACATGCCCAGGTTGTGGGCTCGGTCCCCGGTGGGGGGCGTGCAGGAGGCAGCCGATCAATGATTCTCTCTCATCATGGATGTTTCTGTCTCTCTCTCCCTCTCCCCTCCTCTCTGAAATCACTAAAAATGTATATTTTTTAAAAAAAAGAAAGAAAAGCCATTTCACAGAGCTCCCTTGCTCCTTCCACCGTGTGAGGGCGCAGCGAGAAGACTGCCTTCTATACACCAGGAAGAGGGCCCTGGCCAGACCCCGAATCTGCCAGCGCTTCGATCTTGGACTTCCCAGCCTCCGGAACAGTGAGAAGTCCATGTCTGCTGTTTGTAAGCCATGGGTCTATGGTATTTTGTGGCAGCGGCCCGAATGGGCTAAGACACTGTCCGAAACCCTAACCCAGCAACAACACTCGTCTTGCCCGTCCTCACCCATGACCTGGACTCGCGCCTGGCACGGAGGGGCCGACACCCCTGCCAGCCTGGCTCACGTGTTTTCTGCAGAAGAAAGGTCCAGCTGCTCCCAGAGGCCACTGCATACCAACCTGAGGGAGGGGGAGGGGCGCCAGGAAGGGAAGGCACCTTCACAGTCTGTCTTCCTGGGAGGAGGTGCCCTTCAGACCAAGCCACACCCCCACACGGGTCCCTGTCTGAGGGTTCTGCCTCCTCCATGGCTGAGAAGGCCGAATATCCCGGATGGGGGGCCAGGCTGGTTTTGGCAGAGGCCCTGTGAGAAGCAAAGGAGAAAGCAGAGGTGGGGAGCTTTTCATGGGGCGCAGAGGGGTACCCAAAGCAAACGATCCGGGGCCTGCGGGAGCAGGGGGACGGGACTGGATGGAGTAACTTGGTGAAACGGACTTTTCCAGGGAATTGTAACATCTTCGGGATCATCAGTTTACTCTAGGAAGCTGGGTTTCCCGTTTTAGCGCGTGCTGCGTTTAGTGTAACTCGTTAAAAATGGAGGGTTTTTTTGTTTGTTTGTTTCAAGTAAGTGCTCTTTCCAGAGGAAAACGATGTTTTTGGTTTGAAGGTAAGAAAGAGGGGTGACACTGAATCTGATGCCAAGGACATGCAAAGGGCCGCCAGGAAGGACTGGCCGGAGAGGGAACGGCCCAGGGAGCGGGAGGAGGCCAGCCCTCAGGGAGTTCCCATCTGGGGGAGGGCGGCAGACCAGTCCACAGCAGCCTCAGGCTCGGAGTTGGTACCAGCTGGTGTCCAGGGCTCTGCCTGGCTTCCTGGAGGAGGTGGGCGGGCAGGCAACTACTCGAGTCTGCCAAGATGACTTGCCCACGTACCTGGAGCCCTGCAGTGGCCCCGGAAGCCAGCAGGCAGGGACACTCCTGCTGTCCTCGCCGCCATCCTCTCCTGGAGGACGGTGTCTGGGTCTCCAGCCCCGAGGAGAGCAGGGACATGTTCTGATTCCCAGCGGGGTCCTTGGTGCCTCCCACAATGTCTGACATGAAGGCAGGGTGCAAAGCCCCAGGGTTCTGGCCTCCTTGTTCCCTCTGCCCCCAACTCTCTTTCCCTATTTAGCTGCATGGCTCTGTGGAAGCCCTCAACCCCACACCTCATCCCCCCCCCCCCCCCCCAAGGAGGGACCTGCGAACCCCTATCGGGTACGCAATCAGCCAGATCCAGAACAGGACATTCTGTCTACATACCACAGTGTGGTGTGTTTTTTAAAATTTCTTTTATTTCTTTTTTTTAAATATTATTTTTATTGACTTCAGAGAGGGAGAGGGATAGAAACATCCATGATGAGAGAGAATCATTGATCAGCTGCCTCCTATACGGCCCACACTGGGAATGGAGCCCACAACCCGGGCATGTGCCCTGACTGGGAATCGAACCGTGACCTCCTGGTTCATAGGTCGACGCTCAACCACTGAGCAACACCGGCTGGGCAGAGCACAGTGTTTTTAATCAAGGAAAAAGAAAGAAGGAAAAACAGAGGAAAGAAAGGTTGTTACAGGCTGAAACACCAACCCAATGCAATGTGTGCACTTACTCAGATCCTGATTCAAACAAACCAGCTGAGAAAAGATATTCACGAAGAGTCCTGGAGGTTGGCTGCACCACAGGAATGTACTTACTACGGAACCATACACTTAAGGGTGGCTGCCCTGGCCAGTGCGGCTTAGCTGGTTGAGCGTTGTCCTGGGCAACCAAAGGTCATCAGTCCGATTTCCAGTCAGGGCACATGCCTGGGTTGCAGGCTCATTCCACAGAAGGGGGCGTGCAGGAGGCAGCCGTTCAATGCTTCTCTCTCCCTCTCCCTCTTTGTCTAAAAAGCAATAAAAACATATATTTTTTAAAAAAGAGTGGTTACACCTGGCTGGTGTGGCTCAGAGGTTGAGTGTCGACCTATGAACCAAGAGATCACAGTTCAATTCCAAGTCAGGGCACATGCCCGGGTTGTGGGGCTCGATCCCCACTGTGGGGCGTACAGGAGGCAGATGATCCATGATTCTCTCTCATCATTGATGTTTCTATCTTTCTCCCCCTGCCCCTTCTTCTCTGAAATCAATAAGAATATATATATTTAATATATATTTTAAAAAGAGTGGTTACGATGGTAAATGTTATATGTATTTCACCACAAATTTTTTATTTATTTAATTTTAAAAATCTTTAATGTTGAGAGTATTACAGATGTCCCCATTCCCCGCCCCCCATTTCCCCCTCCACCCGGTTCCTGCCCCACCACAGGCCTTTACCACCTTACTGTGTCCATAGGTAAGATCTTTGGTTAATCTCTTCCCACCCCAGCCCCTTGCCTTTGAGATTTGTCAATCTGTTCCATGCTTCCATTCTTCTGATTCTTTTTTATTCGCCAGTTTATTTTTTTATTAGATTTTTTGTTCATTTATTTTGATTTTTATTTATTTAGATTTGGCTGTTGATAGATATGTATTTGTTACCATTTTATTATTCATATTTTTTATCCCTCCTCCTCCCCCTTCTTTCTCTTTTTAAATAATACCCTTCAATGTTTCATGTAATACTGGATTGGTGGTGAAGAACTCCTTTAGCTTTTTCTTGTCTGTGAAGCTCCTTATCTGACCTTCAATTCTAAATAATAGCTTTGCTGGGTAGAGTAATCTTGGTTGTAGGTTCTTGCTATTCATCACTTTGAATATTTCTCGCCACTCCCTTCTGGCCTGCAAAGCTTCTGTTGAGAAATCAGCTGACAGTCATATGGGCGCTCCCTTGTAGGTAACTAACTGCTTTTCTCTTGCTGCTTTTAAGATTCTCTCTTTGGCCATAACCAGTTTGGCTCAGTGGATAGAGCATTGGCCTGCGGACTGCAGGGTCCCGGGTTCAATTCCGGTCAAGGGCATGTACCTTGGTTGCAGGCACATACCCAGTAGGGGGTGTGCAGGAGGCAGCTGATCGATGCTTCTCTCTCATTGATGTTTCTAACTCTCTATCCCTCCTCCTTCCTCTCTGTAAAAAATCAATAAAATATATTTTAAAAAAAAGATTCTCTCTTTGTCTTTAGCCCTTGGCATATTAATTATGATGTGTCTTGGTGTGGGCCTCTTTGGGTTTCTCTTGTTTGGGACTCTCTGTGCTTCCTGGACTCATAAGTCTATTTTTTTCACCAGGGAGGGGAAGTTTTCTGTCATTATTTCTTCAAATAGGTTTTCTTTCTTTTTTTTCTTTATTGATTAAGGTATTACATATGTGTCCTTATTCCCCCATTGCCCCCCCCAACCCCAAAATAGGTTTTTAATATCTTGCTTTCTCTCTTCCCTTCCTGGCACCATAATGTGAATGTGGGTATGCTTGTTGTCCCAGAGGCTCCTTACACTTTCTTCATATTTTTTATTCTTTTTGCTCTTCTGATTGGGTGTTTTTTGCTTCCTCATATTCCAAATAGTTGATTTGATTCTGGTAATCCCCTACTGTTCAATCCCTGTAAGTTGTTCTTTATTTCAGTGAGTGTATGCTTAATTTCTGATTGGTTCTTTTTTTTTTGTATTTTATTTTAATATATTTTATTGATTTTTTACAGAGAGGAAGGGAGAGGGATAGAGAGTTAGAAACACCGATGAGAGAGAAACATCTATCAGCTGCCTCCTGCATACTCCCTTCTGGGGATGTGCCTGCAACCAAGGTACATGCCCTTGACTGGAATCGAACCTGGGACCCTTGAGTCCGCAGGCCGATGCTCTATCCACTGAGCCAAACCGGTTAGGGCCTGACTGGTTCTTTTTCATGTCTCTCACCTTCTCACTAAGATCCTTGAAAGTCTCAAGATCCTTGAGTAACCTTATCACCATGGTTTTAAACTCTGTATCCAGTAGTTTGCTTGCTCCCATTTCTTTCATTTGTGATATGTTTATTTGTCTTTGCATTTTCGCTGCTTCCCTGTGTTTGCTTCTAGGTATTAGGCAGAGCTGCTATGTCTCCTGGAGTTGGAAGAGTGGCCTTGTGTAGTAGATGTCCTGTAGGGCCCAGTGGCTCAGCCTCCCCAGTCACCTGAGCTGGGCACTCTAGTGCACCCTGTGTGCACAGCCTTGTAGTTGGGCGTCTTCTGATTGGGTGCCAGACCAGCCTGTTCCGCGCCTCCGCCCCTCCTACAGGTCTCAACCTACTTTCTTTATGTCTCTAGTTGAAGGACTTCCATTCACCCACCTTTCAGGCGGTTCTGGATGATGCTTGTTCTGTATTTTAGTTGTAATTTTGATGTGGTTCTGGGAGGCGGTGAGTACAGGTGTTTACCTACGCTGCCATCTTGGTTCAACAAACTTTTAAAAGATACTCTTGGGCCCTAACTGGTTTGGTTCAGTGGATAGAGTGTCAGCCTGCAGACTGAAGGGTCCCAGGTTCGATTCCAGTCAAGGGCATGTACCTTGGTTGTGGGCATATCCCCAGTAGCGGGCGTGCAGGAGGCAGCTGATAGATGTTTCTCTTTCTCATCGATGTTTCTAACTCTCTATCCCTCTCCCTTCCTCTCTGTAAAAAATCAATAAAATGTATTATTTATTTATTTAAAAAATAAAATAAAAGATATTCTTGGACCAATTGGGTAATGGGAACACTGACTATATATTAGATGACATTAAGGGATTATTAATTTTTTAAAAATTTTTTTATTGGTTTCAGAGAGGGAGAGGGGGGCAGAGATGGAAACATCAATAAGAGAGAATCATTGATCGATTGTCTCCTGTGTGCCTCACACGAGGGATCAAGCCCGCAACCTGAGCATATGCCCTGACTGGGAATCAAACCGCAACCTCCTGGTTCATAGGTCGACGCTCAACCACTGAGCCTCGCTCGCTGGGCTAAGGGATTGTTAATTTTTAAAGTGTGATAATGACATGAACAGCATGTTAATCTCCTAGAGACACAAATGGACCTATTTACAGATGAGATGATATAATCACTGGGATTTGCTTTAAAACAGTCCAGAAGGAAGAGAGATGTGGGGAGATAAAGAGAAACCAAATTGGCCATATTTGTTGAAGTGGGGTACACGGGCATTTTTTATGCTATTCTCTGTCTTCTTTTGGGTAAAAATGTCCATGATCAGCCCGGCTGGCGTGGCTCACTGGCTGAGTGCTGACCCATGCACCAGGAGGCCTCGGTTCGATTCCCGGTCAGGGCACATGCCCAGGTTGTGGGCTTGATCCCCAGTAGGGGGCATGCAGGAGACAGCCATAGATGTTTCTCTCTCTCTCTCCCTCTCCCTTCCTCTCTCTGAAATCAATAAAAACATATTAAAATAAAAAAACAGAAAAGATAAAACATAAGAAAAGAAAATGTCCATGATCAAAAAAAGAATAACAACATAAAAAGCGCCCCTCCAGGACAGCTGGTTTTTCCTCCCAGCATCCTCCCTGCGCGACACACCCGGAACCTTGTTTGCTGTCTCCCCTGGAGCGGGGGCGCCAGGGACTGGGCTGTCTCTCTTGTTCTCGGCTGTATGTTCATGGCTCTATCCCCAGCACCTGGAGCAGCGCATGCATCTCACCCATCTCACAGCTGTGGGCTGGGATCTGCGTGGCCTCTCGAGCCCGAGCTCCGAGCCACGGTCTGCATACAGCTGTCTCCACCAGTTCTGACCTCCGAGGGCCAGGGGCGAGGCTCTCAGAGGCAACCGAAGACGTGGGTGCCATGGAAGGCAAGAGGACTCGCCCCACGTCAGGGAAAGGAAGTGAGGGGAAATGACCGGGTCTGGCTAGGAGAAGCACGCCCCACCCCGATGCTCTGCCCCCTAGAGTGGCCCAAGCTCATGTGGACATCACTGTACCAGCCACTGCTTGTGTAGCCTCCAAACACCACGCCCAGCCTGAGCCAGGGTCACGGGTCCCTGGGTGAGGCCGGGGTCAGCAGGCAGGGCCCACCCAGCGGCCCAGGAGCCAACCTCTGGAGAAAGGGGCAGGTGAGGAGCAGGTCTGCCTCCAGGCTCAGGGCCCTCGGCTCGGTTCCCAGCCACTGTGAGCAGGACAGGGGAGATGCGCACGCTTCCGCATCTGCAGTGAGCTCTCTAGCCGGCACCGCCGGGCACAGGGCAGGACTGCCGCAGTGCCAGGCCCTGGGGGGCGGGGTGCTGCCGCGGAGGGTTTCTCATTGTGAATGACCTTCCTTCCCCACCTCGGCTCTCAGGGAAGATGGCAGTCTTCCTAAAGCCGAAACAGGCCTGCAGTGTAGAAGCAAGAGCCCCGGGGTCAGACCTAGGCTCGGCACATCAGACAAGTCACCCGGCTCATCGCGCAGTGCCTGTTTCCTCACCCACACAACGGGCACACCGTGGGGAGACCCACAGTGGGGACCAGGCTGTTCCTGCTCACGGGATCTTCCTTTGTGTTTGTGGAATCTGAGCCCACGGGTGGTCCCCCCCCTTCTGCCCCCTTGCTGCTCCTGCTTCTCGGGGGATGTGGGGCCTGAGGCGCCTGGGGCTTGGACATGGTGTTGGGGGAGCCCCAAAGGCCTGCTCCTCGTCCTTCCCTGGAGGCCCGTTCCCTGGAGGCCGGTGCATTCTGTGCGAGGGAAGGTGCTGTTCCCTCGGGGGAAGGGCCTGGGCTGAGGCAGCTGGTTCCAAGGAGGTGGGCAGACAGATACACCGGGGAGCAGTGAAACCAGCCTCCCCATCACCACAGCTGCAGGCAGCGGCCCCCTCCCTGCTTGTGCCGCCTTGGGGAGGTCAGCTGGGCATTCCCTTCCCAACAGACCCGGGGGGGGGGGGGGGGGGGGGGAGACACAGAGGGTCTGCCACCCCATCAGAGCCTCTCCTATCCCAGCCCCCCAGCCCCCCCGGCCCCCTGGTGTGTAGGGCTTTGCAATTTACAAAGGGCCCAGAGTGCCATCTCATTTGAGCTACACGGTAGCCCAGTGATGGGCCAGACCGGTGATGCAAAGGGGTGCTGCACAGGGCCCAGCCGGTCCCCTCCCTAACCACACCCTCACACACTAGCTTCTCTTCAAGGAGGGGGGCTGCTTCTTCCCTTGTCTCCGACCGGCTTTGCCACAGGCTATCACTGGCATCCAAAAAGATCTTGATCTAGGAGGGCAACTGGGAGGGGCAGCAGGTGGCCAGCTTCAGAGCGGAAGGGAGTATCGGGGACTAGGAGCAGGGGTGTCAGGAGCCAGGGGCAGAGGCACCCTCCTCCCCACCCCTTCAACCCAAGTCGTGGTTGGTTCTCATCACCCAGCCCTGGGAGGTATTTGTGAGGCTTTGGTGGTGTTCCAGGGTGGAGGCTCCAGTTCCGGTGGGGGACCGAGCCATCAGTCACCTACGTTCAGAAACTTCCCTCTGTATTCCAGGTGGAGTCATGCCCTTGGCCCCATGCGCTCTACCTCTTTCTCCCTGGAAGCTCAGAGGCGCCCAGTGGCAGCTCCCAGCCACACATGCTCATATAGTCCCTACGCTCCTGGCCTCCTGGCTAAGGCTGGGCAGACCCCTGCCAGCTGGGAAGTGGGGCTACCGTCACCGTGGCAGCCGCCCTATGCAGAGAACTGCACTCCAGGGACCAGCTTACATTGAAAAAATGTCACATACAAACACAAGCCAAGAGGGCACTCGACAAACATTTATTGAGCACCTACTATGCGCCAGGCCCTATGCAGGGCTCTAGGAAAACGAAGTCACTGCAAACTAGTCCCTGCCCGGAAGGAGCTCACAGTCTAGTGGGTCAAACCATGAATCATGTTAACAGCGGTGAAGGTGCATTTAGCTTCACGATTTTACAACGAGCTTGTATATACGTTTTCTCAATTGTGAACGTCCAGCAACACAGCCACGTTGTTGAAAAGCACGTCGGCATAAATGTAAACAGTCCCATGATTGAAAGGATGGAGGAATCACCTGCAATAACTCACATTCCTGTTTCACAGCCAGGTTTTCAGCATCATTCATTCCTTCCTGCTAGGGAGGATACCAGTTTTGCCAACCTGCACAAGTGGTGGCGGACACGGAAATCCCATGGCCCGCCTGGCACCACACAGTGGGTCCAGAATCTCTGCCGGCTGACTTCTCTCCTCTATGCAGCACTAGTCTTCTAACCTCCCCTGGACCAGGCCCCATACATCCTTGGGCGCCAGATGCGGAGAAAGGACACGTCCTGTGAGTCCAACACAGTGAGATTCCTCACATCTGGTCTGGATCAAGAGTGACACCAGCTCAGGCGACAGCGACCTCAGGCCCAGATCCTTCTAAATCAGATCTTCCCTGATTTAGGGATTGGCTTTCTGGATGGTCTCAAACCTGGCTGAGTCAGTGCCATACGGGGAACCGCTGCCCTGGGCCCTAGCTGCACCCTCTCCCTGAACACTCAGTATTTATCAGGAGCAGACGGGGGACTCCCCTCCTTATCCCACCTGCCCCTGGACTCCAAACGGGGCAGTGATGTGTGGGGTCTGGGGGAAGCTCCCGGGCCCTTCTTCAGAGCGCCATACCAACGGGAAAAACCAGTCCTCACCGTCACTGGCCTGTGATGGTAGTTTCGGAGGGGAAGGAATCTGGTGAAGAGACCCAAGGTGGGCCACCTCCTGGTCTGGGGAACAGGAAATAGGACAAAGGCTTGGGTTCAATTAAACTAAAGTGTTCAGCTGAGCACACAGAGCTGAAATGCTGGAGGCAGGGCTGCGTTTAGGACCCACGTGCCCACGTTCCCATCGTGGGGTGGGGGAGGGCTCATCTCTCCCGCTGCAGGCTGGCCACCACCACTTCCCTTTAAAAAGGTCAGGTTAAGCCTCACCTCCTAGAGTGAGGACCCCTGGGCCGTGGCCTCTCTTGGACAGTGGCCTGGGAGTCGGCAAGCACATTTCCAGGGCAGGGGAGGGGAAGGGGGAGGTGCTTCTCTGACTGATGCAAAGGCAGCCCCAGGCCTCTGGACCAACAAGCCCTGCCCTGGTCCTGTCCCTACCTCTGGGATGGGGCCTTCCGCCTCCTGCCAGGACAACCTTTCAGCCCCCCTGCCCCTCAAGGTCACCCCAGGAAGCCAGCTATCCTCCTAGCTAGCCCCTCCCCCCAATGATGGCCCAGACGGAACTCTCTTAATAAAAAAAAATAATTTATTGTCAACAAGGAGATTTATATACAACCGGGAAACAGGAGAAAAGGAGTGGGAGTGAATGAAGCCCCAGGTGGGCTGCTGGGCCTCCTGCAGGGGCGGAGCGGGAAGAGGTAATGGAGGCCTCCTGGCTTAGGGGCCTGAACAGGGGGAGGAGGGGCGTCCTCCGAGGTAGTGGGACTCAGCTCAAACCCCGTGGTGACCTCCTCCTCCTGGTGTAAGGCACTGCGCCAAAGGAGAATGGTGAGCGGCGAGAGGGTGGGCGGCGGTGGGGACAGAGGTCTGGGTCAGCAAAAGGATCGGGTGGGGTTCTCCACAGGCCCAGTGCCCTACTGCTACCAGCCTCAGCCACGGCCCCCTCCCCGCCTCCGTCCGGCCTTGGCACTCTTCATCAGGTGGCGGAGCGGAAGCCGAAAGGGGACACGGCCTCCTCCACCCCGTCCTCGGTAAAGCAGGAACCAGTACACCACTCCCTGCCTCTCGCCGCCCCCCAGTGGTGCCGATTCCAACAAAACCGCGGCGGTCTGGGGTGTCACCTGCTCCCACACCCTTGGTGCCCTGGGGATGCTTGGACCAATCTTGTAGGAGGCTGACTGCTGGGGACTCCTCCATCCACCCGGATCACCTGGAGATCCAGTGTCCCTCGAAGGCCCGAAGGGGGACCTGGGCAGGAATGGGAGCAGAGAGCAGGGTCAGGGCCCTCCAGACACCCCACTATGAGGATGTTCCTGAAGGTCTCCGCACACACACCCCGTTTCCAGAGCCCAGTGCCCGGTGTGAGGAAGCCCAATGAGCAAATTCTGTTTGTGCTCAGAAGCTGGTCTGTCCCCTGATAAACTAGAAGCTCCTTGAAGACAGGCCGAATCCCACTCATTCGCTCCTTTATCAACAATGACTTGCCAAAACCGGTTTGGCTCAGTGGATAGAGCGTCGGCCTGCGGACTGAAAGGTCCCAGGTTCGATTCTGGTCAACGGCATGTGCCTGGGTTGCGGGCACATCCCCAGTGGGGAGTGTGCAGGAGGCGGCTGATCGATGTTTCTCTCTCATCGATGTTTCTAGCTCTCTATCTCTCTCCCTTCCTCTCTGTAAAAAATCAATAAAATATATTAAAAAAAACAACAAAAAAAACAATGACTTATTGGGTACCACGCTCGGCTCTGGCCCACCGTTCCAGTTGCAAGGGGAACGGCAGTGTGTGGAGCAGAGCAAGTGGCTTTCTTGGAATTTACCAATGATGAGAGCCAATCAATGAGAATAAACAAGAGATGCAGTAGGACATATGCAGACAGATGCAAAGGAAAACATCCGCCAGGGAAGGGGATAGGGAGGGTCTCAGGATGCTGACCTGTGAGCAAAGATGGACAGGAAGCGAGGGGTCAGCCCGACAGAGAGCTGGGGGAGCAGCACCCGGGTGGGAGGAAGACAGTGCAGGTGCCGCTGCAGAGCGCACCTGCTGCTGCGGGAACAGCAAGGCCCGTGCCTGCAGTGCGGGTGCAGGGACAGGGGAGATCCCGGGTGAGGGTCACATCACCAGGAGGACACGCGCTTTATCTGGAGAGTGAGGGACAGGGCCAGACGTGGGTGTCTGACAGGGACACTGGCTGCTCTGAGACCAGGCCACAGCGGGCAGAGGTAAGCAGCCAGAGACTCGCTGGAAGGCTGTCCCAGGAACCAGGCAAGGGGCAGCTTGGACAGAAGAGCTGCCGTGGAGGTGGTGACAGGAAGGTGAATTCTGAACACACCTGGAGGTGGAGCTAACAGATTTGTCAATGGTTTGAGACAAGAGCATGACTGAGGGTTTGACCCAAGCAAACTGAAGAATGAGGGGGCCAGTTTCCTCAGAGAGAAAAGACTGAGGAAGACTAGATGGACTGGGGCGAGGGAAGAGACTGGGTTCCGCTCCGATGTGCCAAGTTTGAGAGAACGTTTAGCCCAAGTAGAGCTGTCACATGGGCAATTCGAAGAGGTTGGGACAGAGGGGAGAGGAGAGGTCTGAGGGTCAAGGCAGGAGTTGTGAGCACAAGAATGGTATTTAAAGCTGCGATTCTGGGCGGGGTCACCCAGGGAGTGAGTATACACCCTGACCCACGGTTGGGGCACTTATTCATTCTCTCACCAAATACCTAATAAAGCGGCACCTATTCTGTGCTGGGCACTGGGGATGCCACAGTAAGTGAAACAGGCCAGCATCCTGACCTGAGGAGCTTAACTCCAGAAAGCGGATGAAAGTTTACGGACAAATGGGACAGTGGCTAGGGAGGGAGGAGGGGTAAGAAGGGAGAAATAATAGCTTTGTGTAGGCTGCTGGCCAAAACCCAGAAGAAAACTGATGGATAACAGAGAAATGTCCGGCGGGGAGAGATGGCCTTGGCAATGGGTCTGAAGGGCTAGCCTTTGCAGGAATGATAGTTATGGGGGGAGCAAAGGCAGAGGATGTGGCCTGGGGGAGGGAGGGAGCCCTGTGGTGGGCTCAGTGAGGTGCACAGAGGCTGCCGCTTCCCAGGCGAGGGGCCTGGGCGAGGGGCCTTACTTCCCAAGGCTGGCGTCCTCCTCAGTGAAACGGGAGCCGGGCCCTCAGGGCCCCCTTCGGCCTGGGCCCCCTCCCACCTTCATCCTACCAGGCCCTTGGAGAGCCCCCGAGTCTTTCCTGACTGCTTCACACTCGTATCCATCCGCTCAGCTGACCTGACCAGAGAACTTTTCCAACTTCTAAAACCTTGATCTGTAAACTTTTAAAAGTGGTAGTGTCTTTATTCAAATAAAATCTTCAGCAAACTTTAATACGTAAAACAACTCAAAGCAGAGACGTTCGGTTGAAGCCTCAGTTTCCGAGAAATCCAGCCAAGCTCTGAGGTCCTGAAGAGCCTGCAGCGCTGGCGGAACCTTCACTCTGCACAGGACCAGCATGGGGTGGAGCCTTCGCTGCCTCCAACCTGTCCCTCCGACCACAGCTTCTGGGGGACAAAGGCTGCCTCCCGCATGTCCTTTTCCACGGGGCTTCGCTCGGCGCTGGGCTGCAGGGCACTGGCTGTGGTGCTGTTTAGTGTCTTCTGTGGCTTCCGGCCGAGTCCCACCTCCACAGATCCTGCCACTGCGGGGAATACCTGCAGCCCCTCCACCCCTCATGTCACTCACACAGTTTGTTGAGCCTCAAGTCTTCCCCACTCACCCCAAAGGGACCAGGGCTCAGGGACTCCCTGCTCAGCTACTCACTACTCCAGGGAGGTGGAGTTGGGCACAGGGAACCCAGGGCTCAAAATGAAGGCTGTTTTGAGAACGAAAGCAGACCCACTGAACAGAGGAAGAGGCAGCCATCGAGAGCCGTGACCCAAGACAACAGGAGACTCAGACACGTTCAAGTCCAAGCAGTCGCGGGAGACAGGACCGGAATGCGACTCAAGCTGAAACTTGAGCCAGTTAAAACCGGATCAACGTGAAGGGGGACGCCGTGAGATGGGGAGGAAGCACGCACAGGACCTGCTGCACACGCACAGGACCTGCTGCACACGCAGAGCTCTGGGGAGGTCTGAGGACACAGAGCCAACTATTACGAATGGTCACCGCGGCGAGTGATGTGGCTGGAGGAGGGGCACGCTTGCTCTCCTCTCGAGTGCCATCTTCCTCGGGCTCTAACTCCAAACGCACATTCAGACAGGCTGGGCCAGGCACTCCCTGCGCCACTCACTCACTCACTCCTTCAAAACCATTTCCTGAGCCCGAGACGCTGTGAGCAGTGCCTGGCCTGGCGAAACCAAGGGGAAGCAGGCTCAGCCTCTGCCACTGCACTGTGCTCTGCTCTCATCACAGCTCTGCCTCCGCTGGTGCCATGACTATGGTATAGGCCAGTGGTCGGCAAACCATGGCTCGCGAGCCACAAGCAGCTCTTTGGCCCCTTGAGTGTGGCTCTTCCACAAAATACCACGTGCGGGTGCACTAGTACAGTGCGATTGAAACTTCGTGGCCCATGCGCAGAAGTCGGTATTTTGTGGAAGAGCCACACTCAAGGGGCCAAAGAGCCGCATGTGGCTCGCGAGCCGCAGTTTGCCGACCACTGGTATAGGCAGAACACCATGACTGTGGTACAGGCAGAACACAGGTCCCCAGGACCTGTGAAGGGAAGTTCCACGGCAGAGGAGAAGTAAGGCTGCAGACTTAGGCTCTACATGGCTGGAACTGATGGTGCCAGTCAGCTGATATTAAACTAGAGATTCATCTGGACGATCTGGTGGATCCAGTGTAGTCACAAGGGTCCTTAAGTGGGGAAGGAGGTGGCAGAAGAGTCAGGCCAAAGATGGTGTTCCGAGAAAGGGTCTGCTGGCCACCGCGGGCCAGGAAGATGGAAGAAGAGGTGAAGCAGGGAATGCGGGCGGCCTCTAGAACCCTGAAAAGGCAAGATGCAGGCTCCCCGAGCCTCCAGAAGGAACGTGGTCCTGCCGACACCGGGATATTTTGGCCCAGTGAGACCTCTGACCTCCAGAACAGAAAAGTAACACATTGTGTTGCTGTACGCCACTGAGTTTGTGGTAACTTGTTACAGCAGCCATAGGAAACTAACACAGGCATCGCGGGGAAGAAGGAACCATCTCTGAGAATCTCTAGAAAAGGCACTTTTGTAGGGACCAAGTGAACTGCATATAGAAGTTTCTCAAGATCAGTAGGATGTGCTACAAAAACATGCGCTCACGGCTGTCGTTCGGCAACTCACTGAGCTGCTCTCCCCAGAGGTGTCTGCTCAGCGCTCACCACTGGACTAGTCTCCTATTAACAGGCCCAGGGGGGCACCTCTCAGGCTCCAGCTGCAGTCAACTTTGGGAGTCACCATGGGGGAGGACTGGCCTAGTCCAACCTAACGACCAATTCCAGGACACACCAAGGGCCTGTGAGGAAAGCTCAGCCCAGAGCCAGCCCCCGTCCTTCAATCCGCCTGCCCCAGCCCCCACCTCCCAGGGACCCAAGCGCCAAACATCAAGGAGCAGCCTCCAGGAGGCAGAGCCCACGCAGCCTGCCCGCCCCTGGTCTCCCTCGGGAGCTCACCTGGAGAGGGGCTCTCCAGCGGGGGGAGGCCTCCTTCGGCTGCGCGCCCCTCCCTGGGTGCGCCCTTGCCGTCCAAGGCCCTTAGGTGGGGGTGGGAAAAGAGCTGCAGGACGAAGCCGGGAGGGAAGCTGCCATCCGTGAAGTGTCGGACCTCGGGGGGCGCTGTGAAGGCCTCCGTGGGCGAGTCAGGCGACGAGGGGTCTGCAAGGGCGGAGGGTGGGACTGTGAGTCCAGGCAGGGGAGCAGCCTTTCCGCACTGAGGCCAGAACCTGGAGGCCTGAGCACCACTGAGGCGACATGCAGGTGCCCTCGGACTGGGCCCTGCCACCATCACTGGCTCGGTTTGGAGCGCCACAGCCAGAGCCCCCATGTGCCTCCACCTGGGCTCCCCCCTCACCTGAGTCAGAGTCTGGGTCCGGGTCCGGGTCCGGGTCCAGGTTTTTGGTCATGGATCTGCTTCTCTTCTTTCTGACCGGCTCTTCCTCAGGGGGCTCCTTCCATCTCTGACTACGAGGCTTCTTATTTACTGGCTCTATGGCAGGGGCAACTGCAAAAAAGGGAATATGCCTGAACCCCGCAACCTCAACCTGAACCCCGCTGCTGCAGCTCTCTGCCTGTAGCCGCTCTACCCCCAGAACACAGGCCTGTGCCTCGCTCCCCCCCAGCTCAGCCTCACTGGCTCCCCACGACTGACCTGGAAGCTCAAGGGGGCGGAGTCCCCTGGGCCGGGTCCTTCTCGGGAGGACTGTGTTGTCCTCAGAGTCCAGAAGAACGACAATCTCTGCTGGCATTCTGGCAGGGTCTGGGGCAGAGTCAGGGTCCGCACTGACATCCTGGGCCGAGTCTGAAGGGGGCAAATGCCCCGTGAGCGCCACACGCGTTCCCACAGGTCTGCTTTGCTCCCACCCCCACCCCAGGCCCAACTACCTGAGCTGGGTGGGGGACGGCTGCTCAGCTCTGACATCTTGCAAAAGGGCCACCCCCTCGCTCCAGGCCTCCAGGATGTTGCTCTTCTCAGAAGGGCTCAGGTCCAGGGTGTGAGGATGCTGCTCCAGGATGTGCGCGCGCGCCGTGTCCGCCGAGGGGAACTGGATCTCGGCCCCACACACCATGCACAGCGCCCGCCCGCTGCCTTCCGGGCTGTTCCCCACCAGGAACTCCTGCTCCCAAGTCATCTGCAGCTTGGGCTCCTCACAGCTATTGCCGCCTGCCTCCAGGAGGCTGGGCCTGGGCGGCGGAGTCTTCTCCTGCTGAGCCACTACGGAAGGAGAAGAGGGGGCGGTGTTAGCAGCAAAGGTGCCAATGGCCACTATTAGGCAATACTGCACTGATGGCAATCGTTAGGACACTAGTCCCCAAACTCGGTGGTGTACGGGATGCGCATCCCCGCTGGTGTGGCTTTAGGTTGAGCACTGACCTATGGACCAGGAGGTCACAGTTCAATTCCTGGTCAGGGCACATAACCAGGTTGCAGGCTCAATCCCTAGTGGGGGGCGCCCAGGAGGCAGCCGATCCATGATTCTCTCTCATCATTGATGTTTCTATCTCTCTCTCCCTCTTCCTTCCTCTGTGAAATCAATAAAAAATTTTAAACAAAATAAATCCTTTAGTTTTCATCCTAAAAAAGAAAAAAAAAAAAGAATAAATGGAGCTGGAGCTGTCATCCCAGAGGAACTACCTTGCTTGTCTTATGCCTCAAAACTTTGGGATGTTAAAAGGGCAAAATAGCCTTTGGACTGGGCCTAAAGCACTGTTTGCAAGGATAACAAGAAAGCAGATACAATGACTACCAGATTGATGACCACTGAACTGAAAATTAACAACATTCTTTAGAATTAGCCTCACTATTTAGGTTATCTGCACCATCAGAAATGCCTTCGGTATACTGACGTAACGTCCCCTTCCCTTTCTCATAAATATCCCTTGCCTTTGTCTCCTATTGGAACACTATAGGGATGGGCAAAAGTTAGGTAATAATTAATAATAATAATAACAACAATACAAGAATGAACTGTTTGTTTTAAACAAACAAATTAAGTCTTCAGTCTTGGCACATCCACCCAGAATCCCCAGTCAGTCTGGCAAATCCCTACACTCCCTTCATGGACCTGCTCAAATGCTCATGCCTGGAAGCTTCTTGACCTCCCACCCCTGGCAGCTTATTACATCCATGTCTGACATCATGTCACACTTTCTTGAGGTCAAAGATGGTAAATTTTTTTTTTTAAATATATTTTATTGATTTTTCACAGAGAGGGAGAGAGATAGAGAGTCAGAAACATCGATGAGACAGAAGCAACGATCAGCTGCCTCCTGCATATCCCCCACTGGGGATGTGCCCGCAACCCAGGTACATGCCCTTGACCGGAATCGAACCTGGGACCTCTCAGTCCGCAGGCCGACGCTCTATCCACTGAGCCAAACCGGTTTCGGCAAAGATGGTAAATTTCATCATCTTATTGTCCCCACAGGGCCAGGCACCTAGGAGAGGAGATGCTCAATGAGCCTTCGGTCAGTGAATGAGCTACGTGCCTGCTTCTCCACCTGCTGAGGCCCCCTCAGAAGGCCACCCATCCCATCAAAGCCAGCCTCTCACCGTGCTCCTGAGCCTCTGCAGCTGGAGAGGTTTGTAACCTCTCCCCATGGGGCTGCCTGGCGCCTGCCCTATGTGCACAGGACCATTCGCTGCCAGGGCAGGCGCTCTCGGTAGCTCGGCAAAGGCAGGCAGCTCAGGGCTGTGCGGAGTGCCTAAGACCCTCATGGGTACAGCTCGTTCCTATCTGAGGACGGGACCAAATACAAATATGGGGGGCCCAGACCTGGGACTGTACGGAAGAGGTGGCATTTGGAATGGATAGGGGAATGGGTAGGACTCAGAAGATCCAGGTCCAAAGTGGGGTTGTATCTAACTCCCATGTAACCATGGGTAGCAACCTGGACGCCGAGCTGGAATCAGGCTTTCTTTCCTTGCCGGGAGCCGGTCCATCCTTGCTGTTTCAAGGGACCTGGCATATATGGCATACTGTTCTTAATATGTTTGCTCACCTTCTTGGCGCTATGTGTTTTAACCAAGGTCACCTCTCCGAGAAAGGTTGTTTCCCCAGGTGGGGATTTTTCCCTGAGGTTAGGGAGGGGATACAACCCCTTAATTAAGTGCCAGGCGGGTAGTTAAGCTACATAATCTTTACTCCCTGGAATGGAGATGAGAAACGCCCTAACCTTTGTAATAGAAATTGACAGGATTAAAATCGGCTGGTATAAATACGGATGTAACAAGACAATAATTGTCAGATCCTAACCAGAACCTAGCCAGAGAACATGGCAAAAGATCCTGGACAGAACCTGGCTACAGAACTTCACTGAAGAACCTAGACAGAACATGGCCAAAGAACCTGGATAGAACCTGGCTAAAGAACCTGGTGACTGAACCTGGCTGGAGAACCTAGCGAGAGAACATGGCACCAGAACTTGGTTGGAGATCCTGACCAGAACTTTGTTGGAGATCCTGGAGGGAGAACCTCGCTATGCTGATGAACTGAAACCAGTTTCCATGTCATTCATTCTTCGCCGACTCCGTCCACACCTTTGGGGACTCCTGGACCTGCTGGGGCTGGACCCCAGCATTTCCTCCTACTCGTCCACACAGCTCTCATCAAGGTCACCAGTGCTACACCCAGCAGTCAGCTCTTAACCCTCGTCTTCTGACTGACCACTCAGCTTCCGGGTACCACCTTCCTGTGGTTCTTCTACTTCACTGGGGCTCTTTTCCAGCCCCTATGCCAGTTCCTCATTTCACCTCCCTCCCTCATCCTCTCTTTTCAGGAACCTGCATGGCTCCCTCACCTCCTCCAGGTCGTGGCTAAAGAACCACATTCCCACCATGGCCTTCTCTGCCACCGCAGACAGCGACCATCCATGCCACCTGCGCACTCCATTCCCGTCACCATTTCGTTTCCTCCACAGCACACACCACCACCTGGCACAGTGTGTGCTGTGCATGTTCCTATGTACACAGTAGGCCCCATGACGGCATGGACTTTTGATCCTTCCCGCCTGTATCAACAGCATCAATAGTGTCTGAGGATGACTCCATCTCCGACCTGGAATCGCTGGAGCACGCATGACTTCTTAGACAAGCGCGCTTCTGCCCACCCTCTTCCTCTCATGGTCTGGTCCTGCTGCCTGCCTGCTGACAATTCCCGTGTTTATACCTCCAGCCAGACTCTCCCATGAAATCTAGACTCGAATGTCTAACTTCCTACCTGACCTTGCCACTGGAATGGCACAGGCACCTCCACCTGGCCATGTTCCAACCCCAACTCCCCACCTCCCAAGCCTGCAGAGAAGGCTTCCCACCTCAGGAAGTGGGGAGCCCATCCTTCTCGGCGATCAGGCCCCAAACCTTCAATTCCTCCTCTTTCTCTCCCACCGGGACCTTTCCAAGAAGATTCTTGCTTCAGGACCTGTGTACGTGCAAGTCCCTCAGCCTAAAAGGCTTTCCTCCCATCTCTACGGGGTTCACTCCCACCCTTCTGTTGGGTCTGTGCTCAAATTGCACCTCCTTAGAGAAACCACCACTCCATGTTCCAAATGAAACGCGGACCCCACTCTTTTTCCTTACTCTGCTCCCGTGTTCTCGGAACCACGGATCGCCACCTGACATACTATGCGCTGATTTATGTTTGCCGCCTTTGTCCTTATTATGTGCGTGTGTATGTTCCAGAGGGGCAGTTTCCTCCTTGTTTATGGCCATTGGCATCTCCAGCCTAAAAGGGTGCCTGGCACATAGTAGGTGTCCCATAATCAGCTTCTCTGGGCTTCTAGTTCCTCATCCCTAACAGCCTGGCTCGGAGCGCGCCGTAAACACCAGTACAAGTTGGGAAGTCACCTCTCTGTTGGGCTGAGAGCTCTGGGGATGGGGCCTTTATCCCCCACTCATTTCCGAACCCTCCTGATTCCAAACGGGAGAGGCAGCCATTCCGTCCCGGAGGTAAAGCGAATGCCCCCCGCCCCCACCTGCGGGTACTTCCCCCCAAAACGAGGTGTCCGGAGTGAAGGCTATTTGCATTTCCATGCCTAGTGCTGCTCCCATTAAGGTGGCCCTTTGTTTCCTCGTCCTGAGGCCGGAAGACTTTGGGGAAAGGGAGGAAAGTTCCCAGACCGGAGCCCCCTCCCACGGCCACTCCCCTCCTAGGGGGGCCGAGGGTCCCCCCCTCGCCAGGCAAGGACTTCTGTGCAACCGGGTGCAGCAAGCACCCCACTCACCCCTGAAGCTGTGGAATGTGACACCTGTGGCTCGCGCCAGTGGAGGGCCCAGGTGTGGAGGTGGGGGCCGGGGAGCCTCACGGCCCTCGCGAGCCTCGGGGCCGGAGGCAGCGGCGCCGGCCTCCATCCTCCGCAGCGCTCGAGACCACCAGCGGCCGCGCCCAGGTCCGGCCCTCGGCCCACCGCACAGCCCGGCCCTGGGCCCGCGGGGCGGGAGACCACGGCCGCGGACAGCAGGCGCCTCCGGGGACCCGGCCGCCGGCTGGCTCGGGAGAGGGGGCGCTCGGGCACCGGAAGATCCGGAGCGCGGCGGGGGGGCCGGGATCGAAGGCTCCAGACCCCGGGCGGGGGAGGGGATGCGGGAGGCCGGGGATTCCGAGCCCGGGAGGGGGCGGGGCGAGGGCGCCCGGCCGGAGCGGAGGGGGAGGGGGCCGGGGCCGGCCCGGACCCCAGCGCCGGGGCGCGCGGGGCCCGCCGGGCGGGGGCAGGTCCTCCCCGCCCCGCGACGCGGAAGTGGCGTCCCCCGCCATCCTCACCTCTGAGCATCGGCTCGGGCCGCGGGATCACGGCCACCACCACGGCCTCGTCCTCGTCCTCCGCTTCCTCGCATTTGAGCTTCACCTCGAAGCAGTCGAGCGCGGCGCCTTCGGCCTTCAGGGCCATGGTGCGGCCGGGGCCGCCGCGACCGGACTCCGCAGGACCGGCGCGCGCGGCCGCCGCCCCCTCCCCGCCGCCCGCCGGCCTGCGACGGCCGCGTCCGGGCCTCCCCGAGACCAGGATCGCCGGGACCCCGGGCGGGGAGGGCTCAATCCGGGGCCCCAGCCCCCCGCCGCTCCCTTTTATGGAGCCTCATTGTCGGCGCCCTGCGGGCCGCCCGGCGCGGGCCCGCCCCCCAGCGCGGCGCGGCCAATCACAGGCGGCGCCGCCCCGCGCACGCGGCCCCGTTAGAATCCCAGGACCCGCTGGGCCGCGGGCAGGGCTCGCGGGCGTCCGCAGCTCCGGGGCCGAGGCGGGAGTCGCGGCCGGGAACGGGGACCCTGTGGCTGCCCCGGAGGGTCGTCCGGAGCCGCGCGGCCCGGTCCACAGGCCGCTCTCGGTTGAGACGCTCCCGGGCGCATCGCGCGGGCCGGAGGAGATGGGCCTCCGCGGGGAGCTGCCCGCGGCGGGAAGGAGCCGGCGCGGAGAGGAGGGTGCCGGGCGTGGGAAGAGCGCGGGCGGGATGACTTCCGCCCTCCCGGCTCTGGGAGGCCGTGGGCACGTTGTCTGTGTCCCTAGATGCTTACCTACTACTTTCTGCGAAAAAACGTGGTGGAACCTTCCGGACAAGGCCATGCGAAGAGGAAGAGCCGAGTGGAGTGTGGGCGGTTGCAGACCACCTCTCACGTTTATGATTTCCACTTTTTATTTGTGATTATCTTTTTTATAATTTTTATAATCATTTATTTGAGCCAGAGGACACACCTGGAAGCAAGATCTCAAGAGACGGAGAGACATGCTCCCTGTGTTTGGTCTCCACTTTTTCAATGTGAGTCCAGGGACTGCGACCCTCCCCACGGTCCCGGGAATCCTGCACTTTGGTGCCACAAGATGACTGCGGGCCCTGCACTTTGGTGCCAAAGAGGCCAGAGCCCAGTTGCCATGGCGGCCATGGCGTTGCGGCGTGACCACCCCGTGGCTGAGCCTTTCCCTCTGTGACATAGATGGGCACCTCCCTGTGCTGTAGAACCCTCCCTGAGATTTGGGTGGGGAAGATGTCCGATCCTGAAAAGCCATTTTAAAATGCCCCTGTGACAGCCGGAGCACGGTAGTGATGCAGGATAAAGGACTGTCTTGCCTGCATATGACAGTGGTCCCATCTATACACATAAAACCCTAAGCAACTGGTCGACCATCTGACTGGTCGCTATGACGTGCACTGACCACCAGGGGGCAGACGCTCAATGCAGGAGCTTCCCCCTGGTGGTCAGTGGGCTCGGATTGAGCAGAGCAGTGGCGCCCAGTCCGGGCTCAGGCTCCTCCCCTACTACTACATCCCTGGGTGGATCAGGCCAGGCCGATACCAGCAGTCCAGTATCCCTGGAGGGATCCTGGATTGGGAGAGGGCACAGGCCAGGCTGAGGGACCCCACCGATGCATGAATCCGTGCACCAGGCCTCTAGTAAGATTATAAAGGGGCTGAAGAAACCCTGTGGCCTACTGACCTCATAGAGGTGGTGCTTTCTGAAGTGAGGGCGGTGTCCTCAAGAGGAGCCTCGGGCAGGCCCTCCAGGAGGCTTTCCAGAAGAAAGCATTGCCTGTGTCTGCCCTTGAAGAACTTCCAGTGGAAAAACAAGTGCAAATGGAAGACAGTGCAGTGTAGGTCTAGGCCAGTGGTCGGCAAACTGCGGCTCTTTGGCCCCTTGAGTGTGGCTCTTCCACAAAATACCGACTTCTGCGCATGGGCCACAAAGTTTCAATTCCACTGTATGTGCGCGCCCGCACGTGGTATTTTGTGGAAGAGCCACACTCAAGGGGCCAAAGAGCCGCATGTGGCTCACGAGCCGCGGTTTGCCGACCATGGGTCTAGGCTAATGTGTGTGTGTGGGTCCTAGTTTTGCTTCTTCACTGATTCTAGAGAGAGGGAGAGAGAGAAACATCAACCATCAACATCGATTGGCTGCCTCCTGTACATACCCCGACCAGGGGTCACGTGCCCTGACCGGAAATTCAAACCTGCCACCTTTCAGTGTAGGGGATGATGCTCCGACCCACTGAGTCACACTGGCCAGTGATTAAAAAAATATTTTTTGTTTATAAAGTAAAAAGTAAGCTCAGTTTAATTTATTACTAAAGAAAGAAAAATATTTAATTATAAGTTGAGTGTAGCCTAAGTGGACAGTGTGTAGAAAGTCTACAGTAGTGGACAGTAAGGTCCTTGGCCTTCACATCCACTCACCCTCACTCACTGACTCACTCCATTCACAGTAGGTGCGCCTGTACAGGTGCATCATTTTTTATTTTTTATACCAGCGGTCGCCACCCGGTGGTCTGCGGACCCCTGGTGGTCCGTGAGGTCCGAAAGGTTGGTGACCGCTGTTTTATGCAGTATTTTTACTGTACCTTTGTTTATGTTTAGATACAAATACTTACCATTGTATTCCAGTTGCCTACAGGATTTTGGACAGTAACATGCTATATAGGTTTGTAGTCTAGGAGCAATCGCCTCGTCCACAGAGCCTAGAGCAGGGGTGGGCAAACTTTTTGACTCTAGGGCCACAATGGGTTCTTAAACTGGACCGGAGGCCGGAACAAAAGCATGGATGGAGTGTTTGTGTGAACTAATATAAATTCAAAGTAAACATCATTACATAAAAGGGTACGGTCTTTTTTTTTTTTTTTTTAGTTTTACTCATTTCAAACGGGCCGGATCCGGCCCGCTGGCCATAGTTTGCCCACGGCTGGCCTAGAGTCTTCTAGGCCCTAGACCAGTGATGGCGAACCTTTTGAGCTCGGCGTGTCAGCATTTTGAAAAACCCTAACTTAAGTCTGGTGCCATGTCGCATATAGAAGTTTTTTTATATTTGCAACCATAGTAAAACAAATACTTATATTTTTGATATTTATTTTATATATTTAAATGCCATTTAACAAAGAAAAATCAACCAAAAAAATGAGTTCGCGTGTCACCTCTGACACGCGTGTCATAGGTTCGCCATCACTGCCCTAGACCATCTAGGTTTGTGCATGTGCATTCTATGATGGTCACATAACAATGAAAAATGTGTCCCTGTGGTTAAGCAACACATGAGTAGGTTGGGGGTGGGAGAGAAGATGTTAACTAGTCTATAGGTATTACAGTATGTTTGTTTTGTTTTTTTAATATATTCTATTGATCTTTTACAGAGAGGAAGGGAGAAGGATAGAGAGTCAGAAACATCGATGAGGGAGAAACATCCATCAGCTGCCTCCTGCACACCCCCTACTGAGGATGTGCCCACAACCAAGGTACATGCCCTGACTGGAATCGAACCTGGGACCCTTCAATCTGCAGGCCGACACTCTATCCACTGAGCCAAACCAGTCAGGACTACAGTATGTTTTTAAGTGAATAATTTTGTTACTTTTAAGAGTTTAAGTAGCCCTAGCCGGTTTGGCTTAGTGGATAGAGCATCCGCCTGTGGACTGGAGGGTACCAGGTTCGATTCCAGCCAAGGGCACATGCCCAGATTGCAGGCTTGATCCCCAGTAGGGGCCGTGCAGAAGGCAGCCCCGATCGATGATTATCTCTCATCATTGATGTTTCTATCTCTTCCTCCCTCTCCCTTCCTCTCTTAAATCAATAAATATATTTAAAAAAAAAAAAGAGTTTAAGTAATTTCTACCTACTGGTCATCCTCTACGCCTTGTGACTGATCCCTTCCCAGCTCTTCTGCTCTGTTCTGTATCGCCTTGCAAGGCGTAGTTTCTCAGGCTTCTAGGACAGCTGACTTCACACCTGGGTTTGGCCAATGGGAGACAGTGTCAGGAGGCAGGAACATAAGGGGAAGGAAACATCCGGGGTATTTCTTCTCTTCCTCTCGCTTGCTGGGACTCCAGCAGGTCCCCTGGGCTGGATCCGCCAGCTGGGATGAAGCATTTCCTTTTGGTACAGCTCTTACTATTGGTGGCATCTCGGCCTCGGTGGTGAGACAGGACAGGGACTGGGCTGCTGCAGGGAACCAGTCTACTGGTAGGACAAAGCTCCAAACGGGGAGAGGGCTGTTTGGAGGCTACTAGTAAGTATGAGGGTGTGGTGGCTTCACTCCCAACCTGCTTGGCGTTTGGTAGCAGTCTCCAAAAGCCATAATAAACATGGGTCTGTGCTCTTTAGCTCAGTAATCCTATTACCAAGTTACCCTAAAATCATCCAGAAGAAGAAAAATGACCTGACAAAGATGCTGTGGTCTGTTCACTGCCTGAACTTGGTTGAGTCCCCCTCCTCGGGGACATTTTGTTCGTTTGCATGTAGCCAGGGCCCTCTTCTCTTGAGTTAGCTGGAACACCTCGGCCATGAGACTTGGCAGCACACTGTCATTATTTGCTTGCATATCCCGGTCCCTCGTAGTCTGTTGGCTCCGACAGGGCAGCTCCATTTTTGCCCATGTTTCTAGCTCCAGCACTGGCCCAGAAGCTGTGGTGTCAGCAGCAGCTCAGGGCCTCCACTTCAGGGCTCTTGTTCAAACAAAACGGGGGATTTATTGGCTCGTGGCCTTCGAGGAAGGGCTGACGGCCAGTGGTGGGAAGGGCAGGGATCCGGGCAGGCTTTAGGAATGACTGGCCCAGGTGCTAATGCCACCAGGGCAGTTCTCCATCCTGGCCCCTGCCTTTTTCTATGCACAGCCTTATTCTCTCCCTGTGGACGGGCTTTCCCGTACAGCAGGAGATGTGACCACTATTTCCCATAGACTAGCACAGTGGTTCTCAACCTTCTGGCCCTTTAAATACAGTTCCTCATGTTGTGACCCAACCATAAAATTATCTTCGTTGCTACTTCATAACTGTCATGTTGCTACTGTTATGAATCGTCATGTAAATATCTGATATGCAGGATGGTCTTAGGCGACCTCTGTGAAAGGGTCGTTCAACCGCCAAAGGGGTCGAGACCCACAGGTTGAGAACCGCTGGACTGGCTCTGTAAATTTCAAACCTTGCTTCTCCTCCACTGCCCACATTGGCCTCTGGTGTGGGCACTGTAGGACACACTCATATCATCAAATGACTGCGGGCCCTGCACTTTGGTGCCACAAGATGAGCTGAATCAACTTAGTGGGCAATAGAATTTCCGGAAGCCACTCCTACTCCGGCCAGCTGTCAATAATTGTATAAGGAAGTGACTACGGACTATATAAGCCTATACCACTAAACGACTACAACTACTGAACTACCACTTGACATGAGGGGAAGAATGGTGGAAAAGAAGGCAGAAAAAACTCAGTGCAATAAGAATTTTTGGAATTATTATAATAGTAAAATACTAGAAATAACACAAATCTCCCAACAACAGGAATTGGCTAATTAAATGACGTATTAGCACCACAAGGAATAGCTATCTGGATTGTAACAACATGGAAAAGCATTTATGAAATAATGTTGTGCACAAGCCCACAAACATACGCTATGATTGTGTTGAAGTGAAACATGAATACAGGTCAGAAGTAAACATAAAGAATGGAAATAAATCTCTTATGATGGCAGAAATATTGGTGAAAAATATAAACACATTCAAAAGGTAAAATTTATTCAAACATTAAAAATAACTGATCTATATTTTTATTCAGAAAGGTATTCATGAAATTTTAACTGACAATAGAGATTATAAAACAGCCTATAAAATCCTGGTGGTGTTAAAAATAATATCAATGTGATTATATAGACAAGAACTTGGAAAAGAATGAATACCAAACAGTTAACTTCAATTAACTCTGAATTATAGATAACTTTTACATTTTAAAGTTTTCTGTATTGTCTGCTGTTTTTACTTTTATAATTAGAATTTGAAATATAGTAATTTCGCCCTAGCTGGTTTGGCTCAGTGGATAGAGCGGTGGCCTGTGGACTGAAGGGTCCCGGGTTCGGTTCCCGTCAAGGGCACATGCCTGGGTTGAGGGCTTCATTCCCAGTAGGGGGCGTGCAGGACACAACCGATCAATGATTCTCTCTCCTCATTGATGTTTCTCTCTCTCCCTTCTCTTTCCTCTCTGAAATCAATAAAAATATATTTAGAAAAAGAAATATAGTAATTTCTATGAAAGAAAACAAGATCATAATGCAGCAGACATTAGACAAATATCTCCTAGAGCAGGTGTGGCCAGTATGTGGCCCAGTTGCTGTGGTAGATAGCCTTATTTCTAACTATGGATGCTCCTCGACTTACAGTCGAGTTACTTTCTGATAAACCCCGTCTAAGTTGAAAATGCATTTAATCCTGCCCTGACTGGTTTGGCTCAGTGGATAGAGCGTCGACCTGCGGACTGAGGGGTTCCAGGTTCAATTCCAGTCAAGGGCATGTACCTTGGTTGCGGGCACATTCCCAGTAGGGGGTGTGCAGGAGGCAGCTGATCGATGTTTCTCTCTCACCGATGTTTCTAACTCTATCCCTCTCCCTTCCTCTCTGTAAAAAATCAATAAAATATATTTTTAAAAAAAGAAAATGCATGTAATCCATCTAACCTACTGAACATCAGAGCCTGGCCTAGACTACCTTAAACATGCTCACAATACACCTTAGCCTACAGGTGGGCAGTTACCTTGAGTTTTATTTCAAGAGCCAATGCCTTCTCGGAAGCTGGAGCCACCGATGGTCGTTTTGTAGACTTCGCGGGATGTGAAACCATAAAACATAATGTCCCAAACCGCTGGCAACCCAGTGCACTGTAGGGAACGGGTTGTTTGCGCTAGTGGCGGCGTGGCTGACCGGAAGCCGTGACTCACCGCCGCTGTCCAGCATCACGAGAGAATCGTGCTGAATATCTAGCCCAGGAAAAGATCAACATTCAAAGTAAGGTTTCTACTGAATGCGTAGAGCGTTCACACCGTAAAGCTGAGCCGTCGTAAGTCAGAATGGCTGTTTCCCACCGCCCCTCTGATCAGATTACACGCCCAGCCCAGATGACATGTGAGACTTTTCAATTCCTCTCCTTCGGCGGAGAACGTTTTCCCACGCCATTGACTTGGGGCTTGGCGATGTGACTTGTGGGCCAACGGAGTGTGAGCAGCTATGAAGCAAGCTATGTCTTAGTTGAGGCTTTATGCGTATGTGTGTGGTGTTGCTTGGCTTCTGCTTGTGCCATCCCTGTGAGGAGAGAGTGCCCCGGAAATGCTGCTGCTGCTTTAGCCTTGGTCCTAGAATGAGAGACACACAAGTCCAACTGACCCCAGCTGGCCCAGTAGAAGCACAGTTGACCCACAGACCTGTGAGCAAGAAATCAGTGTTTGCTTTTATAAATGACTGTGTTTCAGGGTTCTTTGTTACACAGCATCGCCACGGCAAAAAGCTGACGAACACTCCGGATCCTGCATTTTTCCACCTTGTTCCTTCTCTGGGAAAAAATTTTAGATGGGTGAGGGTGGCATCAGGGAGAACAACCTTCCTCGTTTGCCCAAATGATTGAGGGGTTTGCTGGGACATGGGGCTTTCAGGTTTATGGAGATATAATTTACTTTCCATACACTTCACTCATTTAAAATGTACAATTCAAAGTGTTTTAGTATATTCATAGAGTTGAACAGCAATCACTACAATCTGTCCTTTCTAAAAGAAACACCATACCTATTAGCAGTCACTCCCATTGTCCCCACCCCCCTCGCATAGCAACCGCTAATCTAGTTTCTGACTATAAATTTACATATTCTGGACATCTCAGATAAATGGAATCACAATTTGGCCTTTTGTGACTGGCTTCTTAGGTTCATCCTTATTGTAACAGGTATAAGTACTTCATTTATTTTCTTTTGTTTATTTCCAATCCTCACCTGAGGATATACTTTATGGAGAGAGAGAGAGAGAGAGAGAGAGAGAGAGAGAGAGAAAGAGAAAGAGAGAGAGAGAGAAAGAGAGAGAAAATAGAAACATCGACTGCCTTCGGTATGAGCCCCAACTGGGGATCCGATCCAAAACCCAGGTAGGTGCCCTCACCAGGAATCAAACCTACACTCTTTTGGTGCATGGGACGGCACAGCCAACTGAGTGACCGCCCTGGCCTTCATTTCTTTTTATTGCCGGACAATATTCAGTTGTTGCATATGCCACTTTTTACTTATTCACTCGTCAGTGATGGACATGTGGGTTGTTTCTACCTTTTGGCTACTGGGAATAGTGCTGCTATGAACCTTTCTGTATAAGTCTTTGTTTGGACATCTGTTTTCCATTATTTTGGGTAAATGCCTCAGAGTGGAATTGCCGAGTGATACCGTAATTCTATGTTGAACTGGTTGAGGAGCTGCCAAACTGTTTTCTGCAGCTGCCGCACTGTGCATTCCCACCAGCAGTGCAAGAGAGATCCAGTTTCTCCACATCCTTGCCAACACTTGTTATTGTCCATCTTTTCTATCACAGCCTCCGAGCGGGTGTCCCATGGTATCGCATAGTGGTTTTGATTTACATTTTCCTAATGACTAATGATGTTGAACATCTTTTCATGTGCTCTTTCACGATCTGTAGATCTTCTTTGGAAAAACACCTATTCAATCTTTTAAAAATCTTTTTATTTAAAAAAAAATTTTTTTTTTAAGAGAGAGAGGAAGGGACAGGAATAGAGAGACAGAAACATCGATGAGAGAGAAACATCAGAGATCCGCTGCCTCCTGCACATTCCCTACGGGGGATCAAGCCCGAAACCCAGGCATGTGCCCTGATCGGGAATCGAACCAGTGACCTCTTGGTTCATGGGTCGAAGCTCAACCACTTAGCCACACTGGCCACACACACCTATTCAATCTTTGCTCATTTTAGAATTATGTTATTAATCTTTGTATTGTTGATTTGTAAGAATTCATCATATATTCTAGACTCTTATTACATATATGATTTGTAAATAAATATTTTCTCCCCTCCTGTGAGTTGTCTCTTTCCTCTCTTGAAGGTGTCAGTTGCAGCACAAAAGTTTTATGTTTTGAATATAATCCAATTCATTTAGTTTTCTTGGTCACTTGTGCTTTTTGCTGCTGCTGCTGTTGTTAATCCTCACTGGAGGACATTTTTCCATTGGTTTTCAGTGAGAGTGGAAGGGATGGGGATGGGGAGAGACAGAGAGAGAGAAACACTGATGTGAGAGAGACACTTTGATTAGTTGCCTCCAGAATGTGCCCCACCAGATTGAGCCAGCAACAAAGGTACATGCCCTTGCCCGGAATCGAACCCAAGACCCTTCAGTCTGCAGGCGAAGCTCTATCCATTGAGCCAAACCAGCTAGGACAGACGTGTGTGCTTTTGGCGGTGGTTATCTATCGGCCTCCTTGTTCATGGTGGACATGTCTAAGCAGTTATGGCATTTTTTCTCATGGAACCTGGATGCCCCCTAGGTTGAAAGTTTCCACAGCCCTGCGCTATCGGCAGTGCAGTTGTTTAAAAAAAGCCCATGCTCTGGAGACAAACTGTATGGGTTCAGACCCCTCCCAGTGCTACCACTCAATGCTGGTGTTCTCTTTACCTCGGGGTCACTTACCAGATGGGCAAAATGCTGGGCACAGGTGAGAGGCATCGTGACTGGGGTAGAGGAGGAAGATAATGAATATTCCATGTATCATCTTGGAATGCACCGGACTTAATAGAGGGCCTGAGCAGATCTGACAGTTCAAGAAGTAGACTCCGGCCCTAACCAGTTTGGCTCAGTGGACAGAGCGTCGGTCTGAGGACTCAAGGGTCCCAGGTTCGATTCCAGTCAAGGGCATGTACCTTGGTTGCGGACACAACCCCGGTGGGGAGTGTGCGAGAGGCAGCTGATCAATGTTTCTTAACTCTCTATTCCTCTCCCTTCCTCTCTGTAAAAAATCAATAAAATATATACTTTTTAAAAAAAGAAGAAGTAGACGCCAATGCATCCCTGCACATCCTCCGGCCACGCCTCTCTCAGGCTCCTGCTGCCACACCCGTTCCACGCAGGTTTTGTCAACGTTGTGTAGGTGCCACCTGGTGCATCTTGCCCCACCTTGTCTCCTGCGTCTTGCTCTGGGGCTCCTCTGATGCCTCAGCGTGGGACACTTGTGGGAACCTACTCAGCACTGACACAGGTGCATCCTAGAAGTGGGCGGAACGGATGCCTCTGGGGCCACCATTGACCCACGGGGACAGGAGCTCATGAATTAAAGGCTAATGTACTTTGTCTTCCCCCTTGTTTCCCCTAAAGACAACAAAAGAAGCGGGGAAGGATGCCGACCAGGTATAAGCAACAGCTGTCAACTTTTTCTGCTAAATCAGAATCGAGAGAATTCCAGGGATCTATATTGGTAACCAGTCCTGCAGGTTATTTCTACGCACGCTAAAAAGTTAAAGAATTTCCATGGTAAGAGGAGCAGGGATGACAATTCTGACTAACTTGCACATCCCCTTATATGACACAGAAAAACAGTGTATGCCTTGCACCTTCTCTCCATCTTTGTGGATGCTCCTCCTTTTCTGATCGGCTCGCTGGTCCTCAGGTTCACCCTGCGTGTGTCCATGAACTTCCTTCGTGGTCTCTAAGTGAGACAACGTCTCTCTTAAGATCCCATCCCTTCCCACAAGAGGAGCTTTCACGTCTGGGTTCCTTCCTGCATCCTGCCCTGGGCTTCAGCGGGAAGTAGAATCACGTTCGCTTCCTGCCCGCCCTGCAAGCTCTGGGTGATGAATGGCCTCAAGATCGAGGGGGAGGGACCCACCAGTTTTAACTCAGCGTGAAGAGTGAAAGCTGGGGGACCGGCTGGTTCCCTTACTAGGTTTCTTTTTGAGTAAGCACCTCTTTCAAAAACCACAAAGAAGTTTCTGGAAGTAATGAAGTATAATGTGTGTCTGGCAAGACATTCCCTCCCCCCCCACCCCATGTGTGCATGGCCCTAAATTCATCTTTTCAGACATTTCTCTTCCTTCCTGCACTGCCTGGGTCTTGGGGGCATCATAAATGCATACCTGCTTCCAGTGGCTGCTTGGTTTAGTACCAGGGACTAGTACTGGTTTTCATTAAATTCTCTTGATTTAGAGTCTCCCTCTGATCAAGCTGATGGTGGTGGGGTTGAGGGATTTGGTAATTCTTCCTGCTCGGTGGATCTGGATGGATGGATGGGCTCTCCAGTGTCTACAATGGGGACCATGTCTCATATATCTGGTCATGTCTTTCCCTTGCTTAAAACCCATCCAAGGTTGCCAGTTACCCCCGAATGAAGTCCAAACTTGTTAGCCTCATATTGAAACCTTTCATCCTCTAGCCCCTGCTCATCTCTTATATTATTTAGGGCTCTTCGATTGCAGATGATAGAAACCAAATACAAAGAAAATCAAGTGAAAAAGAGGAAGTATTGGCTCATGTGTCTGAAAAGCCCTGAGCTACACTGGTGTTCAGGTGCCCACATGGTATTTTCAGAAATGACATCCCCGCAGTCCCCCCCCCCCCCCCCACACCCCGTCTCCAGGCTCTGTCTTCTGCTTGGCTTCATTTTCAGGCTCAATCCACAACATGGTGACACAGACGAACACCACAGCAACTTCAGGTTTGTTCTTTGGTAGTTTAGCCAACTCAGAGTGACTGCAACTTGTCCAGTGAATTCCACAGGTGTTCAGAGGATGTCTGCTGTTAGTGAGGCTGTCATGTACCCATCCTTGCAACATCGTTGTGACTCTGACTGTCTACTCCTGATGCTTGGGAGGTGGGGTCACCCCATTTGAGCTACTTTTTTGAGAGTGATGTATGGGAGTTTCCAAAGGATATCTGGGTTGAGATTATTATAGCAGAAGGATGTGGCACCACCATCACCTACCAAATAGCTCTGTCCCTCTTCTTCCTTGCTAGCAGTTCACATTTTGTGGAGCAGCAATGTGCTAAGGGATGGAGAGCCCCTTGCTCAGCCTCCGGGAGTGAATCCTAGTTGATCTAACTCAAACACCAGAACCCCACTCCTTTTGTAGGGTCTGGTTTATGGGTCTGCATGTGACCTGGCTCTAGCCAATGAGAACCTAAGGGGCTGTCTGCTGGAGGGCTCCTGGGAATGGCATTCCTCTCAGAAAACCAGGGAGTTCATCAAGGAGAAGCTCTTCCCGCCTCTCTCCTTTCCTGGATATTGTCACGTGAAGGTGGGACGCTTAGAGCCTGGCGGCTATGCTGAGTCCATGAGAGGAAAACATTCTCGAGCACATCCCTTGGTGGACAGATGGATTTGCTTTTGTTGAGCATCGACCCATTCGTGGAATTGTCCGGCCATAGTGTGTAGGTATATGTAGTTTCACTGGGGCTTTCTAAACATTTTCCCAAAGTGGTTGTACTAACTTAGATCCTCACCAGCACTGTGAGAGGGTTCCGGCTGCCTCCATCCTCACCAGCGATGTGAGAGGGTTCCGGCTGCCCACGTCCTCACCAGTAATGTGAGAGGGTCCCGGCTGCCCACATCCTCACCAGCGATGTGAGAGGGTTCCGGCTGCCCACGTCCTCACCAGCACTTCGGATTGTCCGTCATTTTCATGTGAGCCATCCTGGTGGTGTGCAGCGGTATCCCACTGTGCTTTGATGTCCATGTCTCTGATGACTAATGAGGCTGAACACATTTAAAAACTATTTCTTGGTCATTGGAATATCCCTTCTTTATGAACTTGTTTAGGTCTTTTGCCCGTTGTTAGTGGGCTGCCTTCTCAGCGAGCGCTCAGGGGAGCAAACATCTCCACAAGCTGTGCCGCTGCAGTAGCCCGTCACCTATTCCCATCACCTCCTTTCCAACACGCTCCCAATCATGTTTCCCAGTCCTGTCTATCCCAAGTCCTGACCGCCCGGCCACTCTTAACTCTTCATAAACCACTGTAATCTGTACCTCGGGCTACCTCTTTCCAGAAAAAAGCCCGGCCAGCATGGCTCCGTGGTTTAGCGCTGACCTATGAACCAAGAGGTCATGGTTTGAGTCCCAGTCAGGGCACATGCCTGCGTTGCCAGCTTGATTCCCAGTGGGGGATGTGCAGAAGGCAGCCTATCAACGATTCTCTCTCATCGTTGATGTTTCTATCTCTTTCCTTCTCCTCTCCTCTCTGAGATCAATAAAAAAAAAAAAAATATATATATATATATATATATATATATATATATATATAAACACATTTAAATAAATGTAGTCTCCTCCCGGGGAGGAATCTCCCTGATCAATTTTAACTTATGATCTCTGGGTGGTATACAGCTCCAAGAATCTGGAAGAGCACTTTTCAATTGAGAGATGTGGGCCCAGAGTTCAAGTTCCTGAAGGTTGGCTTCCATCTGGATAGGGAAGAGAACCTGGTAACGGTCCCTTCAATTGGGGCTCAAAGTTAGTCTTTCTTAGGTGTCACTTCCAGAAGACTCACTCTCCAGGTTTTTGTTGTAGAAGGTTCATCACTGTAGGAGGGTCCCGGAAAGCTTCCTTTACCTGGTGAAATACACTTTGACATAATGCATTCAAGCTTTACAGCATTGAGTCACATCAGAGTGGAAAGGCAATTAAGTAAAGGGATTGGCAGGTTCGGAATATTTAGGGGGAGGGGGAATAGGAAAGGAGCAGTCGGAGCAGTCAGGGTCAAGTTAGTCAGTGTATGCATTTTAGATTCCCCATCAGCTTGTTGCTTAAGCTTTTCATTTGTCTTTTGTAAAGAATCTTTTAAAGATGCAAATTTTTATTCATTAGTTTCTCAGGAGCTCCCGCATACCCATAAAAATGCACCCCATGGTTTCAGGGAAAATTCAGGACTTATTTTTCTCTAGAGCACCTCATTAATGGATAGCTTATCCGGGTTAAAAGTTCCTCACTGTGGTCACTGTAATTTAAAATTATTTTGGGGCCTGGCCGGCGTGGCTCAGTGGTTGAGCATTGACCTATGAACTAGGAGGTCACGGTTCCATTCCCGGTGAGGGCATATGCCAGGGTTGTGGGCTCAATCCCCAGTGTGGGGCATGCAGGAGGCAGCCAATCAGTGATTCTCTGTCATCATTGATGTTTCTGTGTCTCTCTCCCTCTCCCTTCCTCTCTGAAATAAAAATTAAAAAAAAAATTCTTTTTGTTAAGGTTAACTCACAGGTTCAGAAAAATACAGGTTGTGGGTTCCTCATTTTTATGTACATAGTCACATGGGGTCCCTGATGGAGGAGCCCCAGGCTATTTGGGTGAGAGAAGCCCATTTCTCTTTTCCCCACCAGTCCAGTGTCTTGTAAGTTGCTGACCAAAGGCCCAGTCCAGAGAAACAAGTGCTCAGATAAGTTTGGAGCTCTTCTATTTATTTTTTGTTAATCCTCACCCAAGGATATTTTTTTCCCATTGATTTTTAGTGAGAGTAGAAGGGAGGGGGAGAGACAGAGAAACATCGAGGGATTGAACCTGCAGCCAACATACATGCCCTTGACTAGGATCAAATCCAGGACCCTTCAGTCCACGGGCCAACACTATCCACTGAGCCAAACTGACTAGGCCTGGAGAGCTCTTTTAAATGCAAAACCTGCAGAGCTTAGATTTAAGAGGGACTTACCTGTGATCTTCAGATGCAGGGAGAAAGCAGTGAGCTCAAGGGACTCAGCAACTTGGCTAATTGCATGCTGCTCCTGGGGGCTTTTTTTGGGGGAGCAAAAAGGCTTGCAAGGAGCTGCAACTGTGCGATATTTTATTTCTTAGAAAACGTTGTGTAGCAAATATGTCAAAATGTTGAGGTTTGTTAAAACTGAGAGGTCTGAGTACGTATGTGTACTCACGTAATAGGTTTCTTTCTGTAATATTTTAACCGTGTCTCTAAGTGTCAAGGATTTGGAGATTTGTAGGCTGGGGGTTAAGTCTTCGTTTCACCAACTAGTAGCTGCATTTTTGGACAAATGACTTCTGTTCCCATCTGAGACTGTGCCTGTTGGGATGTCACACCCTATTCACCGGCTCTGAACACTCGATTAAATTAACACCGGGAAACAGCTCGCCAGTTTTCTCTTTTCTAAAAGCCAATATTGCCCTGGCTGGTGTGGCTCAGTTGGTTGAGCGTCATCCTGGGCAGCGAGAGGTTGCCAGTTCGATTCCCCGGTCAGGGCACATGCCTGGGTTGCAAGCTCGATCCCCGGTGCAGGGTGTGCGGGAGGCAGCCAATAGATGTTTCTCTCTCTCTAAAATCAATAAAAACACAATTTAAAAAACTAATATGATACTGGCTGCTTTACTTTCAAAATTTAAGTGACCGGGGCCGAAATTCCTCTATGCCCTTTCCCCTCCACACACACACACACACACACACACACACACACACACACACACACGAAGTTTGGAGTTTTGGCTTATGCCTGGAGATCATCTAGGTTTGGAATTCCTTTGGAATTTTACACTGGATGACTTAATTTGCAATCTGCATACACAGTCCCTTTGACATTCACGGGCTCTATGGCTAATTGACTTTTGTTCTTCGAAAGAGTTTAGGTCTGCCCCCTGGAGAGGCGACTTTCAGAACCAGTTCTATAGTTCTGGGACACACTGAGAAGTGGAATCCGGAATCTGTGGCATTTGTAAGTGTAGTTGTTACATACACTGCCCTGAGAACTGCCCTTAGGGACACTGTTCACAGCTCCTCCAGTCCAGACCTGAGCGCGGCCCTTCCTTTCACGGGCCTGCCCAAGGAGCCTGGACGCACTGGGGGCCGGCTCTGACGCCGCCCGGGGAGACTCTGGCCCTTGCAGGGCGGGGACCCTAAGGAGCCCCGCTGTTGGAGACGCCAGACAGTGGACTAAGAATCTGAGTCGGAGAATGGAGGAGAAGAGGCAGGTGCACAAAGAAGAATTCCGGGTTTGATACAGGCTCCAAAGTTTCCAGCGTGTGACCCCATTCTGTCTCCTCCCCCCAAGTGCATTTTCCTTTTTATATCCCTGTCCCTCTGTTACAGATAATCTGAGTTAGCCTGGTCTTTCTCTGATTATCATATTCCATCAGGCACCATCTCCTGTGGACTCCACCCTCTTCATATGGCTAATCTAGGACCTGCAAGCCCTAGGCTACCTACTGTGTTAGGAATTAGTCAAAAGGGTCCGCTCTGGGCTAGTGAATTACGAAATGATGCTCCGCCGGCCAGAAGCAGCTTTCAGGCGCACGTTTGGCTAACCAATAGCTCATTGGTGAGGTGTCCTTTCCTCCGGGCAGATGCCCGAGTGCGGGGCTCAGCCCAGGGCACAGGTGGCCCTGCAACGCCCTGGCCCTCTAGCGCCCCTGGTGGGCAGTGGAGGTTGTGCCACGCGTGCTGTGCGCTGCTCAAATCTTTGGCTTCCTCTCCGCTGGCCCCGCTGCTGCTGCCTTAAAGTGGTTCCTGATGGTGCGGACAGTCTTCTCTCCCTCCCCACGGCGCCCTGTGTCTCAGGGCGGCCGCCTGAATTCCCTGAACACCGACTCCGGGCACTCCCCATGCCTCAGCACAAACAGACTCTCAGCGTTGCACCCCAGGCTCTCGCCCTGCTCATTTCTTTTTCCTCTCTGCCTCTCCCACCGGAAACCTTCCTTTACCCCAGATCCCTGGCCTCGGCCTGAAATGCCATTGCTCTTTCTCCTCCTGGCAACACCGCCTGGTCTTCCAAGACTTGGCTCAAGCAATACCTTCCCAGGCTGGGCGGCCTCTCCCTTAGCTCTTATCACCCTGTATTGCAATCAAGGCCAGATAACCTCTGGGACCCGGCACAGTGCCTGGAGCCCACAATACTTCTAGGGGCTCATGAAAACATCTTAATTTATTTTGAAATCAGAAGACAAAAATGAACTTTAAGGGTCAAAGAAGATGTGTTATTTTTCTCGCATCAGTAAAAATAAAGCGATTTGTAGGGCTCTCAAAATTTTATTAAATCACTTGAAAATATTTTTATTGATTTCAGAGAGGAAGAGAGAGGGAGAGAGAAATAGAAACATCAATAATGAGAATCACTGATCGGCTGCTTCTTGCACACTTCACACTGGGGATTGAGCCTGCAACGCGGGCATGTGCCCTGATTAGGAATCGAACTGTGACCTCCTGGTTCAGAGGTCGATGCTCAACCACTGAGCCCGCCAGGCTTACTTTTTTTTAAAAAGGAAGATGTCCATGGAGGTAAAGTGCCCAGGGTCCATGAAAACCATGATGTGGCCCTGGTTGCCACTGTTTCTCCCGGACCCACGGCAGACCCAGTAGATGGAGAGCTTCCAGGGTGTGTGTGTGTGTGTGTGTGTGTGTGTGTGTGTGTGTATGTGTGTGTGTGTGTGTGGCGGGGGCGGGGGAGGAATGAGTCCCCGTCAGGGCTGTTATTTATTTATTTTTTTAAACCTCTATATCCCCATCCCAGGTCTAGGCACTCAGGACTGGCTCAGTCAATGCTTTCTGAAGGACTAGAAAGTGAATGAATGGCTTTGGGTGAGACTCTTGACTCCGAGCCTCCCTTCCTTCATATGCAAAGCGAAGCTTCACTTTGGTAGGCGGATCAGATGGTGAGTGGGAAAGGCTTTGGGACTGTGGAGCTTGGAGCCGGTCCTGAGGCTCTGCAGGATGTGGGCACAGAGAGGCTCGCCAGAGGTCGTTAAAAATGGCTCCAGGTGGCTTTCTTTTGGTAATGAATAAAATTACCCAGTTCGAGGACATCTACCAAAGTGGCTCAAGGTGGCCAGTCCCGAGGGCGTGTTACCCTCGTAATTAAAAACACACACACACACACACACATACTCAGGGGCCCTGTCTTACTTTCCCTTTGCGTCCCTGGGCCTGGCACCAAGGGAAAGTGAAGGACACAGAGTGAAGGAATCCCCATCTCACCGGCTCCTCTGGCACCCCATCAGTAGGGGGGGCACATGGGGGGGCTCTGATCCGAAGTGGGTAAGAGGAGGTGCAGCTCCCCCCTGAGAGCAAGGCCAGCAGCAGAGAGTGCATGGCTGCAGGAGACTCAGTTTACCCAAGGTGATGTCTCATAAACACTCATGGGGATGGAGGCAGAGATGGGACATCTCCAGGGGTGACGGACCCCGTTAGGCACTTAACCGAAGAACTTGTACGCATACATGTGTAACCCAAGACACAGACAATAGGGCGGCGAAGGCCTGAGGGGTTTGGGGGGGTGGGCTAGAAGGGGCCAATGGGGGGGGAAGGGGGGACATATGTAATACTTTCAATAATATTTAAAATAAATTTAAAAAAAAAATTTAAGTGCACCCCGGCCGGGTGACTTAGTTGGCTGGGGCATCGCCCCATGTACCAAAAGGTTGTGGGTTTGATCCCAGGTTGGGGCACATACGGGAGGCAACCGATAGAGGTTTCTCTCTCACATTGATGTTTCTCTCTCTCTCCCTCCCTCCCTCTGCCAGCAGGGACCTCCCCAGCGAAGAGCAGAACCCGCCCTGGACAATAAGATCCCGCATGGGCTCCCGCACCCTGCCGTTTGGACCTCCAGGAATCGCCTTTGTGTGGGCGACCAAGCACCTGCTACCCCAGCGGGGACACGAGCAAGGACCCCAGGCGGCCACGCCCCCGGCCGCCTCTCCGAGTCCCTTCTCTCCGCTTCCCGGGCGCTGGGGGCCGAGACACCCCCGGCTCAAAGCCGGCGTTCGCCCAGCACCTCCCCGCCTTTGTGGCGCGTCCTCAGGCGCCCGACACCCCGCCCGCGGCCGGCGTTCTTAGCCTCCCCGGCCGGGCGCGGGGCCCGGGGTTGCGTCGAGGGCCTCCGCTGGCACCCCCGGGCCTGCGTGGGCAGGAGCCTGAGTCACCGCAGCGCTCGCCCTCCCCGCCCGGCGTCCCTCCCGGGGCCCCCTCCACCCGGCTGAGCGGAGCCCGGGGAGAGCCGGCTGCGGCTCCCGCGCCTCCGTTCCCGGCCGGAGTCTCGGCGGCCGCAGTCTCGGCGGCCGCGGTCCCGCCCCGGCCGGCTCCCGAGGAGCGGCGCCCGTCCGCTCCTCCAATGGAGCAGCCCGCGCTCCCAGCGCTCCCGGGCGGCTCCCGCGGGAGGGGGCGCGGCAGCCCCCACGGCTCCACCCTCTCCGCGGGGCCGCGGCCATCTGGGGCCCCTGCCAGTCGCGTCCGCTCCGGGGCCGCGCCGAGCTTGCGCGGGAGAGGCTGTCTCCCCGGCGACCCCCCGCCGGCGCCGCGCGCCGCGATGGCCCGAGGGTGCAGCGGCTGCGAGCCGAGCCGGGCTGGAAGCGCGTCGCCACGGACGCGGCGCCCCTCGCCGACTCGGTGACCCTTCGGGAGCCGGGACCGGAGCCCCGGAGGCGACGGTGGGGGCCCGCGCGGGTGGCGAGGTCCGTCTCCTCCCGTCCGGGGCGGGCGCCGGCTGCGGAGTCTCGGCCTGACTCGCTGCCTCCCGCCTCTCCCCCCGAGCCCCCCGCGAGCTGGCAGAAGGAAATAGCGCGCGGCCCCTTTAAATTTACCCAGGAGCCCTTAAAGGAGCCCCAGGGGCCCCCAGACAGGAATCCCCACCCCGGTCCAGCCCGCGCCGCCGAGCGAGCAGCCAGCCGTCCGTGCGGCCGCTGCCCCTGCATGCGCCCCGCGCCCCGGCGCCCCGCGCCCCGAGTGCCCCGCGCGGGCCGCCGCCGGCCCCGCGCCCCGCCGCCCGGGGGCCCCGCTCCACGGCGCGGCGCATGGAACCCGGCGGGGACCACCGGAGCCGGAGCGGCGGCGGCAGGGGCGGCCCCGGGCCAGCAGCGGCCTCGGCACGGGGCCGACGGCTGCCGCCCGCGGGATCGAGCGGCGGCGCGGAGCCCGAGGACGACGACGGCGGTAAGCGCTGGGGCCGGCGGCGGGGGTGGGGGCCCCGGCATGGGGGATGGGAGGGCTGCGGCTCCGGGCTCCGGGCCCCTCTACGCCGCCGAACAAAGGGGGGGACACGGGCCGGGCGGCCAGGGGCGCCACCTGGCGGGCGCGGGTCGCGGCTGCAGGGCCAGCGGGGGAGCCCCCCGCCCAGCTCCCGGGGTCGGCCCACGGGGCTCGGGCGGATCCCCACTCCCTTAAAGGGACCCGTGGCCCCCGCCCTGGAGGTCCGGTCCGAGGGCCCCAAAAAGGGCCTGGCCGGGCGCGGCTGGCCGCGCGCTCTCGGCTGTCGGACTTGCGGCCCCCGCCCCTTTCCGTCGCAGACTCCCAGGTGGTCTCCCTCATCCGCGGTCTCTTCCAACTCCGCGCAGACTGTGGGTCCCCTTGGGGGTCCCCCGAGGTGAGCGGAGCCGGGAGCTCCGCTGTGTTCATTCGGGCGCCCCTCGCCTTTGCTCAGGGACGGCACCCCACGCTCTCCCTGGGAAAGCGGACGGCTGGCGCCTCGGGGCCCGCCCCTACCTTCCCCGCCGCGGGCAGTTTTAAGGGATGGGCTCGCCCACAAAGGCTGACATCCCCTCCTGTCCGCGTAGCTCCCGTCTTTTCAGAAAAATTGGCCACAATTTGTCAGCTGTAGTGGGATCAGCCGGTCCTCCCCGTTCGCTCCCAGAGGAGACCGCTGCTTCCTTCCCCCGCTGCAAGGTCAACGCCTTAAGACCCGTGGAGGCTGTCAGGCCGGGGAGCTGGCCCTAACCTCGGAGACCCCCCCCCCAGCCCCCGCCCCAACTCTCCCCGTCCCCTTTTGTTTTTAAAAAATCTCGGCTCCTCCCCCTTTTCTCGGCTCTTAAAGGGCCAGTCCACCGTAGACTAGCAGAGATCCAGCGCTGGAAGGATGCTTAAGAGACCAGCGAGCTATCCATTGCCTTTGCAGACAAAGAGCTTAGGCCCAGAGTGCGACATGACCTATGAAAGACCGCAGAGCAGGTTACCAGTGAAGGCGGGACTCGAACCCAGGCCTTTAACTCTGAAGCCTGTATTTTTTGCTTTGGAGCGATTTAAACAAAATACAGTGACGATGGGAGCCCTCTCTGGTCCTGTCTTTTGTTTCCCCTACCCTGTACCCTGAGATTCTCCACTTGGATAATAGTCACACCTGTCTATTCGGCTTAATTAAAAATTGGGTCCAAACTGTAGTTAGGGTGGGGGACTGGTCTGGATCTCCGTCTGTTTGGCAAAAGGGAACGTTGCTGGGTTATTGGGCTCATTCCTGGCTGCTCGGGTGCCCGCCCTCTGATTGCTGGGCAGTGGCCAGCTCCCTGCCAGAGCGAAAAACAAATCTACAGAAAGACTTACTGGGCTCCCAGGGGTGGGGGCCACTCCTTGCTCAGAATTTCCAGTGGCCACTCTGGTGGCCCTCCTGCCGACCGAACCCTTTTAAAGTCTCCAGGGAAGTCAGGGTCCCAAACATGCCTTTCCCGGAGGTGCTGACAGCTTTGTCATGGGGATCCCCTCTGTGGCTGCCTATATGTGGGGACCTGATAGTGCTTAGTCCCCCTGAAATGGGACTCTCAGGAGGCCGTCCTGGAGAAAGGAAGAAGCTCTTCGGGTGGGGCCCTCCTGGCCGGGGCCTCAGGCGGGTGGGTCCTGTGTGCAGCCCTGGATACAGACAGATGCCCCCTTTGTTCTCGCCCCGCTGCCCGCTCTGCTCTGCTCCGCTCCGCTCCGGCTGTGACCGCCCGCATGCTGCTCTCCTGGCCTTACCCACCCGGCTCTTGTCCAGAAAGGGTGCCTTACAGCGCCGGCTGCTTCCTTGGTCTTCACCTTATTTTTTAAAAAGTCAGAGCTAGTCCCTCACAGTGCCCTGCATCCTTTTGTTCTTGATCCTCTCTTAAAGGGCCCTCACCCTCTCCAAAGGGCCACTGTTCTGACTCCCTGCTCTCCCACAGCCCTGTTACTGCTGTTGTCAGCGGTTTCCTGCCCCTGAGCGAGCCCTCCCTCCTGGGCTACAAAAAACCAAAGCCCTGGGTTCTTTCCTTGGAAATCGGAGACTGAAAAACTGTCTCCCTTTCCCCTTCTTCAGGGCAAGATCTTCATCTGGAAGGGGGTGCCTTGGGGTCCTGGGGGAGTGCCCCCCTACCCTCCTCCAGGTCCAGGGGACCACCATCTTCAGGCAGGAAATATTCAGACCACTGTGAGGCCCGGGCCTCCAGGCCTGGAAAGAGCCGCATCCCAGGCCGTGACCACAGGCGATACTACCATGACCACTGGCGGCTGGAGTACCTGATGGACTTCAACCCTGCCCGGCATGGCATGGTGTGCATGGTGTGCGGCAGCTCCCTGGCCACGCTCAAGCTCAGCACCATCAAGCGGCACATTCGCCAAAAGCACCCCTACTCCCTGCATTGGAGTCCCCGGGAGAAGGAAGTGATCAGCAACAGCTGGGATGCCCACTTGGGGCTGGGGGCCTGTGGAGAGGCTGAGGGCCTGGGGGTCCAGGGGCCTGAGGAGGAGGAGGAGGAGGAAGAGGAAGAGGAAGAAGAGGGGGCTAACCTCCAAGCTTGCCCATCCAAGGGCCCAGGTAATGTAGGACATGGAGAGGCAGGGGCCTGGGTGGCAGGTGGGGCCAAGTGGGGGCAACCCTGGCTTCTCGGCCAACTGCCTGACTCCCTCTGGGTGGGGTCTGCTCACTGCCTATTGCACAGTAGTGGGGGAGGGACGGCGGGGCCAGGGGGTCTCCAGCATCCCAGCTTTGACTTTCGGTGGCTTTGGAAGGATCAAGGAGAGTGGAGGCTGGAGGGTCCGTAGGGGAAGGGCTGGGAACTGGGTGCTAGAAAGGTATGGCTGCACAGCGAAGTCCAGAGAAGGTGCTAGAATCTGGGTCTGGGGGCGGAGTGGTGGGCCTTAAGGTTTGTGTGCAGGAGGATTAGAAGAGGGGGGACTGAAGACAGGAGGGGAGAAGAAGAGGACAACAGCTAGGCCAGGGGCTCAGAGTCAGTGAGCAGAGGCTGGTGGCGGACCTGGCTGTGGTGGGGGGGCTCCCCAGAGGGCAGCATCTCAGTTCCTTCCCTCCCTCCAACCCTTTCAGGCAAAGCCCCAGCTGGTGGGGCCGGCAGGCGCCAGCGACGAGGGGGCCCAGTGGCACCCCGGGCTCGGCGTCAGCGCCACTCGGCCTCCCGGAGGGCCAGGGGCAGCAGGGGGCTGGGGGCTCGGCGCCTGGAACGGAGGCTGAAGGAGTCCCTGCAGAACTGGTTCCGGGCAGAGTGTCTCATGGACTATGACCCTCGGGGGAACCGGCTGGTGTGCATGGCATGTGGCCGGGCCCTGCCCAGCCTGCATCTGGATGACATCCGTGCCCACGTGCTGGAGGTGCACCCCAGCTCCCTGGGGCTCAGCGGCCCCCAGCGCAGTGCCCTGCTGCAGGCCTGGGGTGGCCAACCCGAGACACTGTCTGAGCTCACTCAGCCCCCACCAGGTGCGAGGACCATCCCAGGGCCCAGGTGGCCCTGCAGAGTGGGGTCTGTTCCTCTCCTCCCCGCCCCCCACCCCACACACACTGGCTCGGCCCTCTAGCTTGGGCCTGGGGTGAGGAACAGGGCCCCCCCTTGTGCGTGGGTAAGGGCAACCTAGCCCGCAGGCTGAGCCCCTCTCCCTCACCCCTTCCCCAACAGACGATGACCTCGTCCCCCAGGACCTGACCAGAAAAAGCCGGGACTCGGCCCCCGCAGCTGGAGCCCCCTCCTCTCAGGATCTCAGTCCCCCAGACGTAAAGGAAGAGGCTGGCCCCGTCCCTGAGAGGCCCGGGCCCGCAGACAAGAAGGAGGAGCTGGAGGAGGGCGAGAGGGTGGGGGTCCCAGGCCGGTGGCCACGGGGCCGCGACCATCGCCGCCACTACCAGGAGCGCTGGCGGCTGGAGTACCTCATGGAGCTGGACGGCGGCCGACGCGGCCTGGTGTGCATGGTGTGCGGGGGCTCACTGGCCTCGCTCAAGATGAGCACCATCAAGCGGCACATCCGCCAGCGCCACCCGGGCTCCACGCGCCTCAGCGGGCCGGTCAAGGCCCTCATCGCCCAGGAGTGGAGCGAGAAGGCCGCCCACCTGCTGGCCCTGGGGCTGCCCTGCCCCGAGCCCCCCAAGGACCCTGCCGCCCCCAGCACAGCCGCAGCCTCCGAGGCGGGGGGAGGGGACCAGGAGGAGGAGCCAGAGGAGGAGGAGTGGTGGGGTGAGCTGGTGGAGCGCAGGGCAGGTGGAGAGGGAGCGGGGCGAGGCCCGGCCCGGCAGGGAGACGGGCTGGGCCGAAGCGGGCAGGGAGCGGAAGGTTGGAGAAGAGCTTGGGGAGGATGGGGCAGGAGAGAAAGGGGGGGTCGGTAAGGAGATGAGGCGCAGGACGCTGCGGCTTTCGGCCCACGCGCGCCAATGCGGTCTTTGTCCCTTCCTAGGCGACGCCCCGCCTTCTCCCGGGGAGCCGTCGGAGCGGCCTGCAGAGGGAGAGGAAGACGAGGAGGACGGCCAGGAGCCCGGGGGGCTCGCCTTCCCGCCCCTGCCCCCGCCGCCGCCGCCGCCTCCCCCGCCGCCGCCGCCGCCCCGCAGCCGAGAGCAGCGGCGGAACTACCAGCCGCGCTGGCGGGGCGAGTACCTGATGGATTACGACGGCAGCCGGCGCGGGCTGGTGTGCATGGTGTGCGGGGGCGCGCTGGCCACGCTCAAGGTCAGCACCATCAAGCGGCACATCCTGCAGGTGCACCCCTTCTCCATGGACTTCACGCCCGAGGAGCGCCAGACCATCCTGGAGGCCTACGAGGAGGCGGCGCTGCGCTGCTACGGCCACGAGGGCTTCGGGCCGCCCGCCCCGGCGCCGCGCGACGGCGGCGCGGACCTCAAGGCGGGCGCCGTGTGTCGGGCGTGATGGGAGCAGCGGACCCGCGGGCCGGGCGGGGCGGCCTGGCCGGGGAGAGCGCTGCCGCTGCCCCCCGCTGGCCGGGCCGGGCGGAGGTCGGGGAGCGGTGGGGGGCCGTGGCGTTCCCGGGGCTAGTCGGACCTCGCGCCCTGGCCCTCCCCGCACAGGGCCCCGCGTTTCCCGCAGAGCCACAGCCGCGCCAGGCGTTTGCACCGAGAGCTTGCAGCCCCGGCCCGCGTCCGGCCCGGCGGTCCCGTGCGGGACCAGGATGGGGGCGCCGACAGTCAGTATTAGGAGCCCGAGTCGGGGCTGCGGGAAGGGCGGGGAGGCCGCGCCGCTCCTCCCCTGGCCTGGGGCCCGGCTCAGCAGCGTTGCACGCCGGCCGGCAGGAGCCCGGGTCAGGCGGCGTCTGGGCCTTGCTCCTCGCGGCCGCTCGGAGGCCTGGACGCAGACGCAGGCAGCTCCGGAGGCGGGGCCCGGGGCCGCCCGGCGGGGAAGGTGCGCCGCGCCCGGGCTGGCGGCTGTTCGGGGGGCGGGATGGAGCTGGCCGGGGCCCCCGGGCTGCGCCCTCCTCCCGCGGGCACCGCACGCTGGCGGCTCCACCCGCCTCCCGGCGCCCCACGCGCCTGCGGGACCGAGATCGAAAGGGATTAGCACTTTTTCCTTTGCTCCTCCTGCTCTGGGGCCCCGTTCACCCCGCAGCTCAGGCGCTGCTGCCTCCCTGAGCGCCTCCGTGGGCCGAACCCGGGCACTGGAGGTCCCGGCCCGGGCGGGATAGTCCCATCCCCTCCCTGTCCCCCTCTGTACGCGGTGGGCGCGCCGCCCGTGCTCAGGGCCCAGGGCCTGGGGCCGGGCCTCGGCCTTCTTTTCTCTTCCCCGCGGCGGGGCCGGGAAGGGGCCCCGCCATCTCCCAGGCAGGTCCGAGAGGGATGTGTAGATTCATTCTCCTGTGGAGAACAGGTGGCCCCCAAAGCAGGCCCTTTTGCTCTTTGTATTTTATTTTGAAACTGTATTTAATGCTTTTATATGAAAGGGGAGGGGCGGGGAGAGCTGTCCCAGTCACCTTTGCGTGCAAATGTCTTATTTATTATGCGAGTATCAGAGATAAGCTGTGAGGCGGTGGAGAAAGGACTTAAAGGAGTGAGGGCAGGGGACGAGGGTCCCACACGTCCCATGCGGTGACTCCCGCGGCCCCAGCTCTGCTCTTCGCATAGGCCGGTTCTTTGGGTCTTAAGGCCTGAGAGTGGGGAGGCAGCGGCTGCCTCTGTGGACGGGGAACAGCAAGGAGGAAGCCCTTCCCCCATCCCCGCCCCCCAGGCCAGAGCCCAGGGTTCAAGTGCCGCAGGCCCGGTCCCCTCGACTCTTCCTGATTTGGGAATTGGATTTTATACCACGGATTTTATAGCATTTTTATATAATTCAAGATTGTCAGAGTTGGAAAGACCTTGCAGAGTAACTAGTATCTGCCTCCATCCCTTTCACAGATAGGTAAGACAAAGCCCAGAAACTGAATGATCACACAGCCAGCTAGGAACAGTACAAAAACTAGAATAAAAAACTTCCAATTCAGTTTCTTTGCACTATATGACGCTGCCTCCCAATCTCTGGTAAGTCATAAAAATGTTCCCATCTGACCGACCACAGGATGGCACGCGCTGGTGCTGCAGGCCATCCCTGCAGTTAGCTGGGACCTGCGGGCGGCGAAGAAGGCACACTTCCTTGGAATGACTAAGGCAGGCCTTGCCACGCAGGCTCAGCAGGGAGGTGTGGGCAGCAGCCCTCTCCAGAACCTAAGTGGGTTTCACTGCTGCCTGGCCCAAGGCCTCCCAGTCCTCCCTTTAGGGCAAGGGCTCTGCCATTGTGTGCGTTGGTGGTGTAGCCTCAGGGGCATGGCCTGGCAGGTGACTGGAAAGTGAATAACTAGTGTGGGTGAACCTCCAGGGTTTTGAGACAGTATTATGAGCTTGAGACCAGGGATTATGGATGGCACCAGGCTGGGCACTGCCATTCTTTTACTTTCCTTCACACAAGCTGTTTTCAAATCTAGAATTAGTATTCTACCACTTTTGCTACTCTGCCTGTTCAAAAACAGTAGGCACATTGGGGCAGCCTGTTATATTCACCCAAGCCCACTGCTGAAGTTCAGGTAAGCCAGGGCAGAGCTCGGGTTAGGAATGGTATTTCCTCTTGATGGGAGTGGAAGGTCATGGCAGCCCCAAGCACTCCAGTGGTTCTCCAAGTAGCCACCAGGCCAGCGTTGTATTGGAACTAAAAGAAACGGAAATGATGAGGCCCCACTTCACTGCATCCACTGGGGTGGGGCCCAGCCATGTGTTTAGATGAGCCCTTCAATGATCACAAATGAAGCCCACTTCAGTGCTGAGCACCAGCGATCTAGGAAGTGCCAGGGGGTGACTCCTGCTTTGGCTGGAGCCATGGCCTCACTGCCCAGGGCTCAGGGCGTCCTCATCTCTAGGTGTATGCCTCCTTGCCTCGGGAGTCTGATGTGAACAGGTGACGTTGCTTCATGAACTTTTTGTTAATGGTATGCTTGCTCTTATGGCCAATATGTAAATGTTACTCTGAATACATATTTATGTACCATGTTAGTGACATTATTCGAACATTTGTATGCATATTTGTCAAGTTTGCATCAGTTACTATTTTTTTAAGTTTCAGCCTAAGTTTTGCAAGGTATGTTGAGTAAATTTTAAAAATCCAGCTTAAGGGGCAGGGCAGCCTTAGTTTTGGAGGAGAGTGAGTCCCAGGTGACAAGTTGTTTCAGCAAAGACCCGATGTATTTAGTTTCCGTTTTCCATGGCGACTGTGCATCGTGGCCATGTGTGATTCGGAGGCTGCTTCCTGTGTTCTGGGCGGGGACTGACCCTCAGTTGGTGTGAGACTGAACGGGACGGCAGACCCCGCTGGCCCCTTCCACTCCTCATCTTGCTCCTGAGGCTCACCTCTTAGAGGGGCTCCTACTTCCTTTCAGAAACCAAATGCACGTCCTTGCTGTACTGTGGAAGTTCTGCAGTCTTGGGCATCAATACTGGTATCAACTGTTAGTTGCTTTTAAAAGCCGCAGAAGTGGAGTGGGGGTGGGGCCAGTGGAAGCCTTGTTTGGTTCTTACTTTATTCAAACTGTGTATAAAGAATAAAGTTAGCAGAATGACACCAGACTTTTTCTTTTTAATTTTTATTAATACCACATCAATTTAAAGTTTTACAGGAACCAAGATTCAAGCTCCTTAGGTGCTACTATATTTTAATGTTGCACGCACACACACGCACAGTTTCATTAATTTTTCATCTATGGGTTTTTCTTTTTAAAAAAAATTCCTGTGTGGCACAAAGATCTGCCCAATTATCTAAACACAGCACTAACAGAACAAAAGAGCTAGGGGTGCAGGCTTCCAGTGCAGACAAAGTCCTTTGGAGGGGAAGCCCAAAAAGGTCACCAGTGCACTGACTTCCGGGAGGGCCAAGGACGGGGCTGGAGAATGCACTTTCTATGCCATGACATGAAATCAGTTGAAAATTTCAAAAGGAAAGGGGGCTAAGAAATAGAATGGAGTAAGGCAAGGATACCTTTTACCCATCTAAATTCCTAAGTAATTTCCCCCCAAAAGTAGAAAGACACTTTCCTTCTGCCACCCTCTCCACTGCAGTGCTTTGGGACCATCAAAGATCATGGCCCCTATTTTGATGTCACCAGTGCACATTCCCTCTGGATTAGCATGAGTTACACCTGAAGGAACTCACCGGTGTCTTTCACGTTGACTGAATTTTCATGCTGGAAGGGGGGGGAAGACACTTAGTCTCAAACGGGAAGCCAAGGTCCCTCCTCCCCCTTCCATGTGAGCTGTCCTGTTGTCTTTTAATTGTGCACAGAGCCCATCAACACCATCTGACCCTGCCGGCGGCCCTGACCTGGCTTCCGGGAACACACTCTCAGAAGGAGCACCGTGGGCCATGGCACAGGTGCTAGGACATTCTATGCGTCTGAAGAGGAAAGGAACCCTCAAAACATCACACCCAGCAGCCAGCCTCTGTTCAAACTGCCTATGAACCACAAAACGCGCTTCCCTACACTCATCTGTGTTCTCAACTACAGACACACACCATCTCCTCCCAAGCCAGCGGGCTGTGGCCCTCAGGGTAAAACGCCGAGCACAGGTTAGAGATGTAGCCTGTGACGGGGAGGCTGTAGGGAAAAGATAAAGAAAAGCCTTTGTGTTTCTGTAGTTTGCCTCTGGAGAATGTCCCCCTCCACGGACTGAGATAGGATCACAATAACTCAACAACCGAGGAGCCCACATGCAGGTTTTTTCCTCTAACAAGTTTACAGCAGTTTACAGCAGTTACAGACATTTGTTTCAGAATAAGAAAAGTACAACCATATTTATTAAACTTGAGGTGAGGTGGGTAGGGACGAGGGAGGAAAGCACATTCAGGAATACGCTCCCAAACTAAAGCTTGGAACTAGCGTCCAAGAGGACCCACCACCACCTTCCCCAATGGCGGAGCCGCTCCTTCCAGGGTCGGCGGGAGGGAGCGGTGCTCACGGCAGAGCTCCAATCCCACCAATCCCACCGGCTGTTTCCGCTCTCGGCTATCAGCTGGAATTCTGGTAACCAGGAATTATTACTATTACCTATAAGTTATTCAGAGTTGAAAGTTTTATCTATAAGTGAAGAAGAGGAATATGAAGAGTAGCTGCTCACATTGTGGGGCAGGAAGAGGGGGTCAAGGGCTGCAAAAAACCCCACAAGCTCGTGGGAAGGAATCCCACTCTTATCCCCAGATAATTTCTTAAGTTAACCATTATTTCTTAACTTAAAAATAAGGGAAAAATTATGAGGGGCAGCTATGTAAGAAAATTACATAGCTGTGGAAACTAAAGAGAACCCAAGAGGGGTGTTTTATATTTTTCTCCTGTACCCTCCAATCTTTCCCCTTTCAAGCTACATCACCATTAAGGCTCCACCATCATTAAGGTATTGATTTTGCCTATTCAATTGATTCTGTCTTTATTCTTTTATGTTTTAAGATATCAGTCCATTTTTTAGTCCAATAATTCTTGTGCTTGCTTCTGCAGGGAAAGGGAAAGGAGGGGGAAACACCACATTGGAAACAAAAAAGCTTGGAATGCAGGCTCAAGCTGACACAGAGCACGTTCCTTCATAGTACAAGTAACGACAGTGTAACTATTAAATGTTTTAGTAACTGTAGCATTTCTGGTTTCCATGTACTTATTCTGCCTTTTTCTTTGCGATTCCAGGTAGTTTTGCTTGGATCCTATTGAGGGGAGGAAAAAAAGGTAAAAGTAGCCATTAGTTCTAGGTTTTATTTTAACAGTGATGCTGGTGGGCAGTCCTAGACTCGCTGGACAGTAAAAAACCGCTCCCATTTCTGGAGGCTTCCTCTGGATGAAGAGTCTGGTGTGAGTCAAGGTGAGGGTTCTGCCGAGATCCATTCATTCCCTGCCGCTGCCACTAAGGCTGCTGCCTGCCGCCTCTTTCACTGCCAGGACCTCTTGGGTCCTTCACGGGGGGTGGGGGTGGGGGTTCAGGAGAAGAGTAAGAAGGACCTGGGCGTAACATCTGCTGACTACACACTGGCAGCCCATTTCTCTGAAAATGCCTGCTCACCCGCTGGTGCCATAAAAGAAACCAGGACTCAGAGTCAAGGAGACATAGTAAAACACTATAGGAACTGGCAACAGTTCCCAGCCTCCTATCGGACACCAAAGCTGCCTTTTATTTTGTTTATTAATCCTACCAGACCTGAGGCCCTGAATCTAACTGTCCCCTATACCTGGGCTCCTGAGCATTAAAGAGAAAAAACCAACATGATATAGAAAAATGTTAGTTACATGCAAACAGGTGGTTAGAATAAGATGGAACTTGGAGACATTGTAGAAAATAGGTCTACCTTTCATCTACCTTTCATCTAGCGCCAATATTCCACCTTTGTGTGGAAATTACCGAAAAATCGGTACAGCGGTCTGGTAGGGTTAAGTGTCCCATGACTAAGGCCATTCACACCCCTCAGCTAATGTCAAAACTGTTCCCTACAAGTGTTACATCTCGGAGCAGGGGCCAAGTCAGCCAATACTACCAATTCAAAGCCAAGTAAGCAAGGATCGCCTTTCAAAATCCTGAGTGAACAGCAACTAGATACATATTTTGTGTTAACTGTCCTTGCCTGGTTTTAGCTCCAATGTACACCTAACAAGACCAGGTTAAGACCAGGTTAAGATTTTTTAAAAAAAAAGAGATTAAATAATTTCTTTTAAAATCAAACTATTAACCAAGGTGCCCCCACCCCCCGGGTGAAAATCACATTTCAGGGTGAAAAATTGGCACCAACATTTTACATCGGGGACAAAAAGTCATTGGGGCGGGGGGTGGGAGCACATGTTATGAGGAAATGTGGAACCTAAGCATACTTACTTCTCAACAATCGACTTGGTCTGATCACGCACGATGCCGACATAGTGATCAATCTGGGTCTTTAAGGAAGGAAAGTGACTTAGTTGTGGCAACACACAGATTAACAATTTTCCTGAAGGCAATGTTCTTTTCTCTAAGTGTAACTATTTTTAAAAAACACTATTGAATATTCTGGAAAATGAAAATAATGCCCAGCTTTTACAAGTGTTTTTAAAACTCCAGATTTCAGACTTTAAATTAAACCATAAACATCCCATATTCAGTTGCAGTAAAAACCACTAATTTCTTCTGCAGAGTCTTACTTGCTAGGTGTTTTCTTTAGAGAAACTGGACTATAATAGCATTTTCTGAATACTAGATAATGTATCTAATCTATTTCCTGTAATCATAAATGTATTTTGGCTCCTGGGTAAGACTAATTCATTTAATACCAAAAAGTCTGCTGATGGATGACTTAATCCAAAAATAATAACCTCATAAATCTAGTACACTCTTTAGGCACCATTCCACAATGCAAACACCTGCTCAGACTGATGGAGTCCCATATTACCCTTAATATTTTCTTTTTAGATATGAGCTTTTATTTCTTTAAATATTTTTCCAACTTATTTTAACAGATAATGCAGCTATGTGATAAAAACACAAAAGGTACACAACTAAGCATAAAAAGTAGTCTTCCTGCCCTTATTTCTCCTAGACAGTTTGTCTACTAGAGGAAACCACTGCTACCAGTTTCTTACAGGCACCTGACTTATAAAGTCGGACTGCAGGAATGGTAGAGATTGCTCTGAACTCTCGTTACCTAAAAAATGAACTAAAACTTGTCACACATCAACTGGCATGATCTGACTTGAAGCAGGCCAAAGCTTACCTTGTACTTCTCATAGACAATTGGAACACTGAAAATGAGCAGTTCAGCTGTAAGACAGAATCATGGGACATGGCAAGTGTAAGTGTGAGGCAGTCACAAAGTCTCAGGACTCAAGTAACACACAGGTTTTCCTCAGGAAATACAGGGAAACACAGATCTCCAATATGAGAAATGTCTAGATCTCTCAATTAAGGACAGTTAGATACAGGTACATTGATTCTTATAAATTTAAGATCCCCATATCTAAATCAAATCTAGATGACTCTCCTTTGCTTCTAGCTGTTCTGATATTTAAAATTAGGACCAAATTAATAAACCTACAGCCACACAATATCTAGGTCAAGGTCTCTATGGATGTTAGAGGCGGGGCCATTCGGAAGCAATGGAGCCATGCTGGGCAATCTCTTCGCTCTTAACTCTTACCAATGACTTCAAAGAGCATGGGGACATTTCCTTGCCATCTTACCAAGAATCAGAAGGGTGATTCCATTGAAAACGGCACCAACATAGGTCATCAGCCACATGAAGACAGCCAGCTGTGAAGGCCAACATCAGGGGGTTAAGCAGGAATAATTATGGCACAAACTTCAGGTTAGCCAATGCCATTTTCCTCTAGCTAGTTAAGTCTACATAAATTTAGTGATGTATGCCATAAATCATTTCAAAATAAAGGTTACCCCATTTGCACTGTACGTTTGAGGGTGGATAAGAGAATTCTGTAGTTTTCTTAGGCCCAAAGACTGTAATTGCATTTCTGTCGATTACATTATCCTGTTAGTTCTCCAGGTTCACGAGATACTTTCTCCACCGACTCCTGTCTTCATTTTTACAGGTTGATGGAGACAAGCATATAATTGTTTTTATCTGCGGAAACCCTACTTATTGTTTTTCCTCTGAAGTATAACCTAGTCTCTGGCTTTCCTTTTCTTCACCACCAAAAGCTTAAAGGGTAGCGGAACGAACCTTCAAGGAGTCAACTAGATCTTCCACCAGAAAGAGACGGATAACGAGCTTCAGGGCCCGGTTGACGTGCACCATGGCAGCGTTCACATAGTTATGGAAAGCTTCTGAGGACAGAGTGATGTCTACATCCAGATAGGATCTTCCAGAAGAAGAAACAACAGTCAGATATTTGACACGGAAGGAGAAGACCTCTTTCTGTGAGCATAGCCATTCTTTAGAGTGTGAAATTCCCCCACGGACGCACCTTAGAAATCTCTAGGGGCATGTTTTGCTGTCACGGATGGGGTGGGGGCACCACTGTCATTTAATGGCAGAGGCAAAGATGTCAGATGTCTGCGAAGTGTAAAATGGTCCACAAGGTGTTTTTCCTCACAGTTTTAACATATCTTGAATTTTCTAAAATCGTATTTTGTTTACTAAACTTTACTAAGTTTCCTCCCCCACCATTTTGGAAAATCACATCTGTATTGTAGATTATACATGTAGGTGCCAAGGACCTGATGTTTTACTATTATTATCGTTTTTTGGTGTACTCATTTCCAAGCAATTATATATTGACTGGAACACATATTATTTTATTATACATGGCTATTTTGTCATTTCTTTATATTACAATTAGGATCTATTTTAAAAATTTTGTTTATAAATATGTTATTTATAAATTTCATTTCAAAATGATAAAGGAGCCATTATAAAATATTTGTTAAAAAATATAAAGGAGGGGAGCTATTGAGTTTGACTGGGTTGAAAATTACAGAAAAAGAAACACCTGGTTCTGTTCCCAGAGGCACTACAGACTCGAGATGCAAACATTTGCTTGTAACTTGTCATTCACTGAGGACTCTGAGTGCCTACTGAGAGCCACTCTGAGGTGCTGGGTCATCAGGAAAGATAAGGCTGCTTTTGCCTTAGAGATTCTACAGTCTTGTGGGGAAAACAGAGTAACAGGCATGTTTTTCTTTCCTATTTATTAAAAAAACATTTACCACCAAATACGAAAATTATAAAAATTAATGCAACTTGGCAAAACACATTTTACAAATCCACAACAGTGTCATGCAAGAGACATGACATCTGAGCTTATGGCAAAATAATAAAATGTATTCACTCCTTCATTGAACAACTATTGATCTGTTAAAGCTAATTTGCAATAACTTTTCAAATGTCACATATAGTTTAAATTATTCCTTCTATTTTCACCAAGAGAAAACACAAGGACCAAAGCCACAACCGGACACCTATTCTCTCACAGTTCTGAGAGGTCACAACAGGGTTTCTTTCTCTATGAGAAAAGGGTTTTTAAAACATTGTCATTTGCTAATGTTAACACTTTTTATGGTCTAAGATTTTCAAGAGGAAAAGTGTGAGGAATACAGGTGTTACAGTTATAGCCCAGTCAAAAAAGCTAGCAACTGGATTTCAGAAATGCGTGACCTACATTCATCAAAACTTGCCCCTGGTATTAAGAAAACTAAAGGAAAGATAAGGAGGGGGCTGCGTGCCAAGACCCCGGCCAGGGCCCACCTGCCTGGCACAGACCCTCACACTACAGACAACCCGATGGTGCTGAACCCTGGCGGCTAGCCTGAGGGCGGCGATCTTACCTGTGCAGTTTTATTGTACCCAGACTCTCCCTTGCATCACACACCTTTAAATGGAGTCAGGTTTTTAATTATATGTATAAAGAATAAATATATATAACAAAAAAAGGGAAGAAGGAAATCAGTATAAAACCAAGGGCAACACACCGAATTCTGATCGTCACCAAGAGCGCAGCCTCAACACCCAGCTTTCAAAGTCGTTTTACGACAGTGATTCCCAAAGTGGGTGCTACCGCCCCCTGGTGGGCGCTGCAGCGATCCAGGGGGGCGGTGATGGCCACAGGTGCATTTGTTTTAACTTTTTTTGTATTACCTTTCTATTCTGAGTTCAATAGTTTCATAATTTCAAACTTCAATGTTTCTAATTTACACCTTTCTTTACTATATTTTACAAAAAAGGTAGAAACATTAATACATATATCTTTCTAACTGCTATTAAAATTTTTAAAAAAATTAATTTCCAGGGGGCGCTGAGTAATATTTTTTCTGGAAAGGGGGCGGTAGGCCAAATAAGTTTGGGAACCACTGTTTTAAGATTTGACATGTGGGGCTTACACGTGCTTGGGCGCCGTCTAACTGAGTGCTGTCCTCAGCGCTACCCTTCCCTGCTCAGGAATTCAGACAGTCCTCTTTGGTCTTAAAGTGTGAGACTCTAGCTCAGGGGTGGGCAAACTTTTTGACTCGAGGGCCACAATGGGTTCTTAAACTGGACCGGAGGGCCGGAACAAAAGCATGGATGGAGTGTTTGTGTGAACTAATATAAATTCAAAGTAAACATCATTACATAAAAGGGTACGGTCTTTTTTTTTTTTTTTTAGTTTTATTCATTTCAAACGGGCCGCATCCGGCCCGTGGGCCGTAGTTTGCCCACGGCTGCTCTAGCTGGTCAAGAAGTCCTTGGCCATTTCTTAAAGAGGTCCCATGGTGTCTAGTTGATGTTTCATGTCACCGATTGGACACTATAATTCTTGATTTTTCATCAGGTCTGATTTTTACACCTGCCCAGGCTCAGTGAACCCTTTTAATAAACTGAAAAGTGTTACTTGTGATCCTTCAACTCACTTGAATGGATGTCCTTCTTCTGACTTCTGCACAGCTTGGATGACAGACCTGTAGACCCTGAAGCTGATGGTGACAGAGAGAAGAGCCAGGATGAGGTAAGAAACCACACTGATGACACTGAAAGCTGCCAGGGAAAGCAGCACGATCAGCGTGGTGCCGAAGACAAACCCAGTCTTCTTCACATCTCGCCAGAAGATCAGATCGTGCACTGCGAAAGAAAGGGACGCAAGTTACACGGACACCCCGAGCCACTGGCCAGGACGGTCCTCTGGCTGTGTCCTGCACGCCTGAGAAGCCGGGACTAGCATTCAATTACAGGTGCCCCCTCCCTCAGGGACTCTGATAGGTGAAAATCACATATGTCAGGGGTGATGATTCACACTACAAAAGGTTCCTCTAGTTTCTGGACAGGTTTATAAAAATGTAGGAACTCATTTTTTAGAGGTGGCTCTTGAAGTACAATGGGGTAAAGTATCATTTACTTCAAATGTTTCAGCAGAAAGGATGGTAGAGCAAGTGTGGTAAAATCTTGATAACTGTTGACTAAATTAAACAAACAGTAACTACAGTTTAATTGGGTCAACAAGCTATAAAACCACAGCTAAAATGAAATTTATAAATTGGGCTGGGGGCAGAGAGAGTGGTGAATAAAAATATATCAAGCTCTATTAGTGTTAGTTAAAATTAAACACCAGTCTCTGTTCATCTGAAGAGTACTCAGGAAGGATTATGGGTATGGGACCATATAATTATCTAAAAAAACAATACTTTTGAGAGTAAGTGGGGCTACTAAATAGTAATTGTTAGGAAATGGGTATAATGAACCGAGGCTGTCCCAAGCAAGTGGATCTTGTGGTCGGGGACATCCGCACTGAAGAGACCTCAAAAACCCTTCTGTACACTGCTGGCAATTACCTCCAATCTAGCAATGACACTACACTGGAATGTCAATCTGCGAGGGCTGACCACAACATTAATGACTCTATTTCAAGTTTCCTCTGTGCTATTCTTTGCTTATACAAAAAAGAGTAAGGGCTTTGGAGTTGGAGAAACATGAGTATGAGTCCTGGTAATTTTTAGTCATATTACCCTATTAACCTTTCTAAACCTTTGTTTTCTCATCTATAAAGTGAAGAAAGTGACACCTATGTCCACGTTGTTTTAAGGAATATATGTGGCTAATGCATGTAGAAAGCGTAGCATTGTAAATGACACACAGTAACCACTCAAATGTGAACTATAATCAAAATATGGAATTCTGTGATTGGGGGTAAAGTGAACTTGAACCTGATTCCAGCTGACCCACTAGCACTTAGTTCTTCCCCATAGTCAGCTTCAATACTCTTCTCTGAAGCCTAACCTTAGCTAGAGCCAAGGGAACCTAACGTGAAACGAAGAAAACACTAAGATAAACTTATTGTCTAGAAGAAATAATCACTGGTTCCAAGATTCTGGTTAAGGGATGTGACTACTAGGAGAAAGCGGGGATTAGGATCACTGAGGGGAGGTCGAGAGCCCCAGACAGCGATGTGGCAAAGGAGAGAGAGAAATGGGAGGCAACTCAGGCTCACTTGACTGAGCAGGAAAGCTGAACAGAATGCTACCTGCTTATGAGAGCAATTCCCATAACCAGAGTCCAAATATATGCATGTCACTTTTCATGTATCGATCTACAGGAAGAGTTTCAGCACAGAACGCTTAGCGATGGAACACACTGATACCATGTGCCTCCTGATGTAATGTGCTGAGAAGGACACATCACTTGTATGGTATTCTTGCCAAAAACAAAAAAACTGAATCTAATGAGAAAACACTAGACAAACACAGACTGAGAATTAGTCTACAAAACAGCTAGCCTGTATTCTTCAAAAATGTCAATGGTGTGAAAGACAGGAGACTTGACAACACATAAATGAAAAGTGAGATCACAGACTGGACACTGGATACCAGGGTAAATAGCTATAAAGAACATCATGGGGACAATTGACAAAATTTGGATGTGAACTATATAACTGATAAAAGTACTGTGTCAGTGTTAAATTTCCTACATTTGATAAAAATTTAGTGTACTATAAAACGAAAAAATTTATCATTCAAAAGAAACACACTCCAAAGTGTTTAGGGCAGCTGTTCCCACCTTTTTATGGCCACGCCCCACCTAAGCATCTCTAAAATCCTGATGCCTCCTTGTGACATACAACTCCTGCTCTGACCGGTTTGGCTCAGTGGATAGAGCGTCGGCCTGTGACCTGAAGGGTCCCAGGTTCGATTCTGGTCAAGGGCATGTACCTGGGTTGCGGGCACATCCCCAGTCGGGGGTGTGCAGGAGGCAGCTGATCGATGTTTCTCTCTCATCAAATGTTTCTGACTCTCTATCCCTCTCCCTTCCTCTCTGTAAAAAAATCAATAAAATATATATATATTTTTAAAAAAGAGTGAACTCCTATTCATGGAGGAAGAATAAAAGGCCATTAACTTGATCTAAACAAGCTTCCCAAGAACATGGCATCCATGAAAGAGAAAAATAAAAGAACAAAAGGATAGTTGAAGTATTGAGGAAGAAATCACTAAGAAATTGTTTAAAAATAATAATAATAATATAAAAATAGCAAATAAAGTTTCAAAACATATAATAGAGAACTGAAATGCATAAATGTCACAATATATATTTATATACTGTATATGAGGCCCTAGAACCATAAGAAATGCAAAAAATTCACTATTGCCGAAACCGGTTTGGCTCAGTGGATAGAGCCTCGGATTGCGGACTGAAGGGTCCCGGGTTCAATTCCGATCAAGGGCATGTACCTGGGTTGCGGGCACATCCCCAGTGGGAGATGTGCAGGAGGCAGCTGGTCGATGTTTCTCTCTCATTGATGTTTCTAACTCTCTATCTCTCTCCCTTCCTCTCTGTAAAAAATCAATAAAATATATATTTTTAAAAAAAATTCACTATTAATAACTAATTCTCAAATTGCTCCCCTTAAAAGTCAAATTGCCCCCTGTGGGGCATGTGCTCCATGGTGGGAACCACTGATTTACGAATAAAGGGCCAGGGTGTTTGCAACTAGCTCTTAAATGGTCAGGAAAAACCCTGAATCTATAGAGAAGAGGGAGGGAGGGAGGGAGTGATAAAGCGAAAGTGACTACGTGTTAACATTGGTGAACTAGACCAAGGGTTATATGGGAGTTTTTTTGTACTATGCATGTTAGTCTTTAAATTTGAAATATCTGAAAGAATAAGAAAAAGAAACTCTTAGAGAATAAGGCTGGGCTCCAGAGAGTAAAAGACCATGCTGTATCAGAGAAGGGAAAAGCGACAGTCTCTAAAGGCAAATAAGTCTACTTTTGTGCAAATCAGAAAAACCACCCTATCCTCATGACTTCACTGCCATCTGCTGGAAAACTGTCATAAGGAATACGCAAACCTACAATGGTTAACACATGTGAATGGTGCTCCCTAGAGGTGTGCAGCACACAACTTGGATGACATGTATATAGTGAGGGAAGGGGAGTGTGGCATGAGATGATGCTGGAGCTGAGGGAGGGGCTAGATCATGGAGCACTTTCATAGAGCAAGGTAAAGGCCTTGGATTTTACCTCAGATGAAATGCGAAGTCACTACAGACTGTCAAGCAGGGGGATAACATGATATATTTTAACAAGAGAAACCCTTTTACTGCTGCAAAGAGAAAATGGATTGCGATGGGGCAGGTGTGAAAACAAAGGTTCCCTAGGAGGCTAACTTGAAGGTTCAAGTGAGAGATGATGGTCATTTAGATAAGGATGGAGATGAGTGGACAGATTTGAGCTGTATTTTTGAGGTAGAACAGGCAGAACTTGATGGACTGGATGCAGAAGGTGATGATATATGAATGACTCCTAGGTTTGGGGCCTGAGAAATGGATGGATGTGGAGTCATTTGTGGAGAAGAGGAAGAGTACAGTACAGAGTATGTTAACTTTGGGATGGATGCCTAGAGGTTTCCATTATGAAAGAGGCGGTTAGATCCACCAGTGTGGGGTACACAGGGCAAGTCTGAACTAGCGATAGGAAATGGATGAGGTTACCGAGTACTGATAGGGAAGGAGGGCCAACTCTGAGGCCCATTCACAGACCTGAAGATGGAAGAGGGACTTCTTTCTGAATGCTTCTATTTTCTCAATAAGAAAGAGCTGAGATCACTAGCTGGGTGGGGTCAGGGGAGCAAAGAAGGTTTACAGAGAGAGGAAAAGATATAAAATGGTTATTTCAGAAAAGCGAGAAAGTGTCCTAAAGCTCTTAGAAAACACAGTATGTCTTTGTGACCTTAGGCAACGGCTTCTCAGATATGATACCAAAAGCACAAATGACCAAAAACAAAACAAAACAAAAGACAAACTGGACTATATCAAAATTAAAAACCTCTGTGCTGTAAATGGTACCAAGAAAGTGACAAGATACTCATAAAATAACAGTATATTTGCCAATTAGATATCTGGTAAAGTATTTGTATCTGGATATATAAAGAATTATATATAACTAATTAGTCCAATTGAAAATGACCAAAGGATCTGAAGAGATATTTCTCCAAAGATATACAAATGGCCAATAAGTACATTAAAGATGCTCAACATCATCAGTCATTAGGGAAATGCAAATCAATACCACACTGAACCCACTTGGATGGCTATAATAAAGAATTACAATAACAAATATTGGCAAGAATGTGGTGAAACTGGAGCCTACCTTCCTACTGGGAATGAAAAATGGTGCAGCCACTTTGGATAACAATTTGACAGCTCCTCAAAGAGTTAGACATAGTTATTATATGACCCAGCAATTCCACTCTTAGGCAAATGCCCAAGAGAGACGAAAACATATGACAGAAAAAATTGCACACACCAATGTTTATAGAAACATTATTCATAACAGCCCCAAAGTGGAAACAATCCAAACACCAACAACTGATGAGTGCACAATAAAGGGTAATATATCCATACAACGGGATTATTATTTGGCAATAAAAAGGAATGAAGTTCTGATGCTACAAAGCTTGAAGACATTAGGCTAAAAAAGCCAATTACAGAAGCCACATGTTATATGATTTTATTTATATAAAAAATCAGGAATAAGCATATAGGAGGCAGCCAATCAATGATTCTCTCTCATCATTGATGTTTCTATCTCTCTCTCCCTCTCCCTTTCTCTCTGAAATCAATACAAATATATTTTTTTTTAAAAAGAAAAGAAATGGATAAACTGGGCTCTGGCTAGTGTGGCCAGTTGTAGCACTGTCCTGTACACTGAGAGGTGGCAGGTTTGATTCCCAGTTAGGGCACGTATCTAGGTTGCTGGTTTGATCCTGGTCGGGGCACATACAGCAGGCAAGCAATCGATGTTTCTCTCTCACATGGATGTTTCTCTCTCTCTCTCCCCCTCACTCTGTCTAAAATCAATTTTTAAAAAAAACATATCGTCAGGTGAGGAAAAAATAAATAAAAGAAAAAGCAAGATTGGTTTAACATTCATAAGTCATTCAATATAATTCATCCTGTCAACAAACTGAAAAAGAATAACCATATGATCATCTTAAAAGATACAGAAAAGGCATTTAACAAAAATCCAATATCCCTTCAGATAAAATCTCTCAGCAAACTAGGTTAGAGAAGGAAATGTCTGCAACTTGATAAAGGGAACCTACAGCTAATATACTTAATAAAGAAGACAAGGGTGTTCTCTCCTAGAACTTCTATTAAACACTGCACTAGAGGTTCTAGTCAGTACAGTAAGTCAGTAAAAATAAAAGGCACCCAAACTGGAAAGGAAGCAGTAAAACTGTCATTAGTCACAGATGGCATGACTGCCTGTGCAGAAAATCTGACGGAATCTACATGAAAGCTATAGAATGAATTTAGCAAGGTTGCAGAATGTAAGGTCAATATACAAAATCAATTATATTTCTACATATTGACATTAACCACTCAGAAATTGAGTTAAATACCATTTAAAATAGCATGAAAATACTTAGACATAGATTCTAGCTAAAGCTATATAACACATGTACACTTAAATCTATAAAACATGCTGAGAAACTAATGAAGTCCTAAATAAATAGAATGCTATACTGTTTTCATGAGTTAAAAAAACTAAAAATTGTTAACATGTTAACTGTCCCCAAATTTATCTATAATTTGATGTAATTCCAACAGAATTTTTTAAAATATATATTTTATTGATTTTTTACAGAGAGGAAGGGAGAAGGATAGAGAGCTAGAAACATCGATGAGAGAGAAACATCGATCAGCTGCCTCCTGCACACCCCCGACTGGGGATATGCCCACAACTAAGGTACATGCCCCTGACCGGAATCGAACCTGGGACCCTTGAGTCCGCAGGCCGATGCTCTATCCACTGAGCCAAACCGGTCAGGGCAACAACAGAATTTTTTTTTGTAAAAAATGGACAAAATGCCCTGACCTGTTTGGCTCAGTGGATAGAGCGTCGGCCTGTGGACTGAAAGGTCCCAGGTTCGATTCCAGTCAAGGGCATGTACCTTGGTTGCGGGCATATCCTCAGTGGGGGGTGTGCAGGAGGCAGCTGATCGATGTTTCTCTCTCATCGATGTTTCTAGCTCTCTATCCTTCTCCCTTCCTCTTTGTAAAAAATCAATAAAATATATTAAAAATAAAAATTAAAAAAAAATGGACAAAGTGATTCTAAAATTCCTATGGAAATGCAAAAGACCTACTGTTGTGTCTCAATATGTTTCAAGTCTTGTGCTGTACTAATTATGCCTTTTATTTTCTTAGAATCCATTTCAATACATAACACAGCTTCTTTTTATAACTTTATGTAAGCAAAACCAATCACTTCTCAGTCATTTTATTTTGCTAATGGCAGACCAAGTATCAAAGAATGTCTGTATTCACCAGAGCGTTTCTATTGCTGGTGGAATTATGAGTGATTCCTTTCTTTTATTTTTCAAATCTTCTATAATGTGACCTTATTACTTTTATTTTTAAAACTTTAAAAATAAAGCGGGTCCTGATACATGGTGAGAGGAGATTTGACTTTGGGTGTGGGCACATGATGCAATATACAGATCTTATAACATAGAAACCCACACCTGAAACCTATATGTTCATATTGACCAATGTCACACCAATAATTTAATAAAAAATAAATTAAAACTTTAAGGGTGCCTATCTCTTACCCTTAATAAAGGATGCCCACTGCAGTACCCTTCTTACACCAAAAGAGGGCACTAACACACCCAATGGTAATCTCAAGGTTAAGGAAAAAGATACTGGTTCCTGCCATTTTACAGAAAATGGCAGCGAACCTTGTTGATTCTCTAACCATTGATCTTTATCACTTAATTTTGGGAAAGCCCTTGATTTGACTACAACTTCAGTCATTCCCAAAGGTCAATTGTCTTTTTAAAAATGTTTTTACTGATTGCAGAGAGAGGAAGGCAGGAGAGGGGCAGAAACATCAATGATGAGAGAGAATCTTCAATCGGCAGCCTCCTGAAGCCCCCACTGAAACCCAGGCATGTGCCTGACTGGGAACGGGGACCTCCTGTTCATAGGTCCATGCTCAACCACTGAGTCACGCAGGCAGGGCTAAAGTTTTATGTCTTGATGTGAGTATTCCAAGTCCTCCAATTTTGTTCTTTTTCAAGATGGCTTTGTATTTGCTAGGTTCTGTGCATTTCTATTAGACATTTTAGAATGAGCCTGTTGATTTCTAAAGAAAAATTCTCCATGGACTTTGAATTGCCTTGAATCCATAGATGAATTTGGGCAGGACTAGATGTTAACAATTTCGAAGCTTCCAATCCATGAACACAGCATAGCTCTCCTCTTATAGATAGTTCTTTAGCTTCTCTTTGCAGTTTTGTAGTTTTCAGTATAGAGGTCTTGCACATTTTTTGTTGTTGTTGTTAAATTTATTCCTATTTTATGCCTTTGATGCCATTGTAAATGAAACTTAAAAAAATTCACTTCGGATTATTTTCTGCTAGTGTATAGCCTATATAATAAGAGAAACATGTAAACTGACCATGCCTCCGCTATGCTCACCAGCCAATCAGGAGTATGCAAATTAACCCAACAAAAGTGGCGGGTTTGCCCTGGCCGGTTTGGCTTAGTGGATGGAGCGTTGGCCTGCAGACTCGGGGGTCCCAGGTTCAGTTCAGGTCAGGGGCATGTACCTTGGTTGCGGGCACATACCCAGTGGGGAGTGTGCAGGAAGCAGCTGATCGATGTTTCTCTCTCATCGATGTTTCTAACTCTCTGTCCCTCTCCATTCCTCTCTGTGAAAAATCAATAAAATATATTAAAAAAAAAAAAGTGGCGGGTTAATTTGCATACACAGGCACTGAGCGGCCTGGGTCTCAGGAACATCCTCGGGACCCAGGCCGCTCCTAGCCTGTAGGCCTACGTGTACGCCCTGAGTGGCCAGGGTCCCAGAATGCCCCTGGCCACCCGGGCGCAGGCAGATGTTCCCGCCCCATGGCCGCTTGTGCGTGCACCAGCGCCAAGTGGCGGCCCGGGTCCACACCCCCCAGCCCGGTGCCCACAACGTGCGGGGCTGGCTGCCGGCCTTGGGGGCGTGCGGAGACCCAGCGGCCACCGCATGCGTGGCCCAGGGTCTCCGCATGCCCCCAAGCCTGGTGCCCACAACACGTGGGGCTGGCTGCTGGCCTTGGGGGCGTGCCCCCCCGCGTCGGGGACGCGCCCCTAGGCAGTGGACACAACGAAGAGGGTTCTCTGTGCATGAACTGCAGAGGAAACACCTTTTCTTTTCTTTTTTTTTTAAAAAAATATTTTTTACAGAGAAGAGGGGAGAGGGATAGACAGTTGGAAACATCGATGAGAGAGAAACATCGATCAGCTGCCTCCTGCACACTCCCCACTGGGGATGTGCCCCCAACCAAGGTACATCCTTGGTTGTACCTTGACAGCAATCAAACCTGGGACCCTTCAGTCTGCAGGCCAACGCTCTATCCACTGAGCCAAACCAGTTCGAGCATAAACACCTTTTCTGACCACTCACTGGCTAAGCTCCCTGTACGCCACCACTTGCGGTGTTCTTGGTAACTTGGGTTATAAGAATCCAAGAAGGTGATGTAGGGTTTTTCCACCACACTCCTGGAGGAACAAATGAAGGCCCGCTGCTGGAGGGGCTAAGAAATGTCATATCCTGCCCTATCCGGTTTAGCTCAGTGAATAGAACCTCGGCATGCTGACCGTAGGGTCCGGGTTCAATTATGATCAAGGGCATGTACCTAGGTTGCAGGCTCCTCCCTGGCCGGGGCCCAGGTCAGGGCTCATGCAGGAGACAACCAATCAAAGCGTCCCTCTCACATTGATGTTTCTCTCTGTCTCTCCCTCTCTCTTCCACACTCTCTAAAAATCAATGGAATCATATCCTCAGGTGAGGATAAAAAAAAGAAAGGTCATATTCTATGAAAGACACATCTTGAAAATGCCTCAAGAAAGTTGTCATTTTTTCATGGTGAAGGGACTGGAGATCGTGTTGATGAAAACACCTTGGCGGCTGCGGTGGCTGGTAGTGGCTGCAGCAGTGGGGTGATGGGGCTGGCGCCTTTCCCTGATCAGCCTGGTCGCCTCTGCAGAGGGAGGCCAGACTGCAGCTTAGGCCCACTCCCCAAGCCGTCAGTAGGATATCCCCTGAGGGCTCCCAGTCTGTGAGAGGGAGCAGGCTGGGCTGAGGGGAACCCCACCCCTCCAGTGCACAAATTTCATGCACCAGGCCCCTAGTCCTAGATAATAAAAGTGTAGTATGCAAACTGTGTCCTCGGCCAGGAGTTCGACCAGGGGGTGGGGCCGGCCAGGGAAAGGGAGGGAGGCCCCAGCTGGCAGCTGCTAGGGCCTCTAGTAATAAATAAAACATTTGAGTTTTGTGTATTAACCTAATATCCTGTATAACCTTGCTAAATTCACTTATTACTCCTAGTCGCTTTGTAGATTCCTTAGCATTTTCTATGTAAACAATTATGTCATCTGTAAATTAAGACAGTTTAACAATTTCTTTTCCAGACTTCATTCCTTTTATTTCTATATCTTGTTGTAATTCAACGGGTAGGACTTCCATTGTGATGTTGAATACAAATGGCCAGAGTGAGCACCCTTGCCTTACCCAATTTTAGGATGAAATGCTCAATATTTTGGCATTAAATACAACATCAATTGTACTTTTCAATAGATGCCACTTAGCCCTAGCCAGTTTGGCTCTGTGGTTAGAACGTTGGCCCGTGGACTCGTTCTAACGAGTCTCGGACTCAATTCTGGTCAAGGGCACATACCTTGGTTGCAGGCTTTATCTCCGTGTGGGAGACAACCAATTGATGTGTCTCTCTCACACCTCTCCTTCTCCCTCTCCCTCTCTCTCTGAAAATCACTGGGGGAAAATATGCTTTGGTAAGGATTAACAAAACAAAAAAATAGATGCAATTTATTAGATTGGGATTACCTTCTATTCCTAGTTTGCTGAAAAACAAAACAAAAAACCAAACCACAAAAACAAAAAACAAAAAACCACACACAAAAAAACACCCCAAAACCAAACCCAAACAAACAAACCCAAACCTTTTTTTAAATCAGATAAGGATGTTTTTCACATGCCTTTTCTGTATTAATTGAAATAATCACATAGTTTTTATTCTTGTTATGTTAATGTGGTAAATTATGTTTATTAAATTTCCAATCTTAAAACAAGCTGTATTCCTGGAACAAACCCTGCTTAGCCATGATGCATTAGCCTTTTATATTGTTGGATTTGATTTGCTAATAATGTCTTAAGAATTTTTCATCTTATGTTCATGAGAAATTAGTCTATAAACTTTTTTGTAATATCTTTGTCCAGTTTTGGTGTTACTATATACTAGTCAGAGTTGGAAAGTGCTCTTTTTCCTTAAATGCCTGGAAGAATCTAGTAAAACCTGAGCCTGGACATTTTTTTGGGTAAGATTTTTTGAAAAAAAACTTAAATAGAAATTGTGTTAGCTTTGGTAAGCTTATAATTTTCAAAAAATTTATCCATATCATTTAAATTGATGGATTCGTTGGCATCAAGTTCATAATATTCTATTATCCTTTTAATAGGATCTCAAGTAATAATCCCTTTATCATGCTTGATATTGGTAATCTGTTTTCTCTTTTTTTCTTGATTAATCAAGAAATCAACTTTGTTGATCTTTTCCAAAAACCAAATTTTGGCATCCTTAATTTTGTTTTTTATTCCATTCATTTCTGCCCTTACCTTTATAACTTCCTTCCTTCTACTTACTTTGGGCTTACTTAGTTCTCTTTCTAGCTTCTTCTTTTTTAAAAAATATATTTTTATTAATTTCAGAGAGGAAGGGAGAGGAGAAGGAGAGAGAGAAACATCAATGATGAGAAAGAATCATTGTTTGGCTGCCTCCTGCACACCCCACACTGGGGATCAAGCTGGCAACCTGGGCCTGTGCCTTTATCAGGAATCGAACTGTGACCTCATAGTTCATAGGTTGACACTCAGCCACTGAGCCTCGCCGGCCAGGCATTTTTCTAGCTTCTTAAGTGGAAACCTTAGACATTGGATTTAGATATTTTTCTTTTCTAATCTAAGTATTAGACCTATAAGTTTCCCTTTCAGCACTGTGTTCTACAAGTTTGATACACTGTATTATATTTTCATTGTCATTCAGTTTAAAATATTTAAAAATTTTCCTTGTGATTTCATTAAGGCATAGATTATGTAAAAGTGTCTTTGCTTAATTTCCAAATATTTGGGAATTTTCCTAGGTATCTTATTTTCCTGTTTTAAAATTTAATTTCATTATATTCTGAGAGCATATTTGATATTATCTTAGTCCTTTAAATTTACTGAGTTGTTTTATGGCCTAGCATACTGTCTGTATTGGTGAATGTATACCTTGTACACCTGGAAAAGAACTAGAGACTGATACATCTTACTGAAGTAGCTTACATTTGAAGAGATTTATTCATAAAGTAAGACAATTTTAAAAGGTTTTCAATTCTGAAACCCACAAAGGAAGATCTGTCATGTTCTTGGTCTAATTATACTGGTCTTCCTTAATTATCATCTAAAAATATCTACTAATCATAGAATTGTCAGTGACAAATATGCTAAATTTCCATAGCCGTTTTCATCTCTCACACTGGATTAAATAACTCAGTTGGGAATTACTTAGTAGTTACGAACAACTTTAAATACTACAACACTATAAAGTAAAGCAAAATAATTACCACCATATTAACAAGGAAGATGCTGAACCAGTTAGGCCGGTTGTCTAAGGTCACACTAAAGCAGGAACTTGCCAGAATTAGACATGGAGTTCTTATAGTCTAATTATCATATGCCTCATCACTCAAAAGAACTACTGTAAGAATTATAACAACTCATGTAGAAACCTAAGCTATACCAGAGTCAGAGAATCATATTACTAAAACGATATTAAAGATCATCTACTAAAAAACAACGCTGTAGGTTGCTTAGTGTTTAAAAAAAAAAAAAGATCATCTACTTCAATATCCTCACTTTACAGATTGTTCAATGTCACACTTCTAGACACAGTAAATGGGAGAATATGGCACTCCTAAATCCAAGTTCAATAATCTTCAATTACTCGAGAATAACAGCTATCCTTCACTGCCATTTCAAATTCTTGAGTTTATAAAAAATCCTCGATGTTTTCACTGATAATTATGAACAATGCATTCACTTAATATTTACTATGTCATAGGCACTGTTACTTGCATTTTCACATTTAATCTTTAAAATACTATTATAAATTACTATCTCTATTTTAAGGAATAAAATTTATTTATTTTTAAAAAATATGTTTTTATTATTTTTTTTAGAGAGAGAGGGAGGGAGAAGGATAGAGATGACAGAGAAACATCAATTGGCTGCCCCCTGCATACCCCCTACTGGGGTAGAACCAGTAACCTCTTGGTTCCTGGGTCAACGCTCAGTGGCTTAGCCACACCAACCGGGCAAGGATTAAAATTTAGGAAGATCAAGTTATCTGCGCATGGTCTTCAGTGAAGAAATGCCTCTATACAAGGTAAATGGTGCCCTTCTGCCACAGCAGCCTTAGCTCTGTGGTACCCTATGGCCATGGGCCCTCAACAAGGGCCACAAAGTGACCAAGAATGTGAGGAAGCCGAGGCACAGCCAGGAACATGGGCACCTACCTAGCACACCGAAGTAGTGCAAGCTGTTGAGGGACGAGGTCCGAGAATTGTGAGATTTGCTCCTCATGAAGGGCAGCCCAGTAGGAGGAGCTGAGCAGTGTTCTGGCTGTAAGAAGGGGAAACCAGCTGCCAAGGTCTGAGCCCCCCCCCGCCCTACTCTGTGCATAAAGAAACCTTCCAGAAAAAAGGGTAAGTGGTATAATCACGCATAAGTTTATACTAACAAAAATCTCACTTTTGTTTCAGATAACTCTCTATGATTTCATTTGAAAAAAGGGATTGTCAAAAGTCTGAAAAACCACAGATCCCCACATAGCACCTAACACTGACCACAAAGGAAGTATAGAACTTGGTATCAGGTTAGAGGTGGATGGTCCCTTTTGGAGGGCTTTAAATATCCTTTTTTTCTTACACTTTCCAAGACTCTAGAAAAGACAGCATTTTAACTGAGGGTCAATTGCTAGGAAAGTAATCATTTAAACAAACAGAATATTAGGGGAGGGCTTCTAGTACCATATAATGAGTTTGGCCTGAACAATATTAAGTAATGTCCAAAGTAGAAGGACACATAAATTGTCTTAAGTATTACTCACAAAATAGTACTAGAATACAGGTTACCTACTTTCAGAGCATAAAATCTCTATGGCATAAGATCAAATTAATTAAAAGTTTCATTTACTGTCTATCCCAGCAGGAATTCCTTCATCTTTGATTGCCAAATAGATTGCACAAGGCCCATAGCAAAAAACTCAAGTGCTAAATAGTGTTATTATTATGAAGATTTAAAATAAGCTTTGTAAATAAGAGCCTAAAAAATTCTTTTTAAAATATATATATTTTTAATATATTTCTATTTATTTCAGAGAGGAGGGGGGAGGGAGAGAGAGAGATAGACTTCAGTGATGAGAATCATTGATCGGCTGCCTCCTGCACACCCCACACTGGGGATCGAGCCAGCAACCCGGGCATGTGCCCTGACAGAGACTTGAACCTTGAACTCCGGTTCATAGGTTGACCCTCAACCACCCAGCCATGCCTGTCTGGCAAGCGATTCTTAAAAGCAGTATTCACCCTAGGGTCAACCAATAAGGAAAGGAGAACTTAGAAAAAACTGGAATAAAAAAAATATTTTTTTAGAATATTAACTTTAACAATTGGTCTGCTTTGGGAAATATTTGTATAAGCAAACCAAGCAAACATTAAAAAAACAACAACCCTTCCTCTCCCAAGTTTACAGTGTGTTTTTATCCTAGCCATAATCTGGTGATATAAATCAGAGACTAAGAAAAATGGCACTCTGATAAAGTAATCATAGCAGAATTAACCGCATGCAGTATTTCAAATGGAAACGGTTACCTGAGAAGTCTGTCAGAAGCCTTGCTAGGACATGCTTGTTTACCAGTTCAGTCTTGTTAAGGCTGGAAATAAAATCTATGCTAGTAGTTTCTTTGATAACAGTGGGCTTTTCAGAAATCCCAAGGTCAGATCCAGTTTTGACATCGGCATGTTCTAGGACATCGTGCGATCTCTGTGGCCGAGAATATTCTGGAGCAAATGTGAAAGTCTGCTTGAGTATTTCTTCAGAAGGAGACTCTATTTTATCTGGTAACTTCTCACCCTGCCTTTCACTCAGTTCTTTAAGGGCTCTGATTGTGAGCTGTTCCTGTTCCCAGTCGAGAGATGCTACTGAAGTACTGTGGGTGGGGAAAACATCCAAAAGCTCACTTCCACTTGTTTGTTTGTTTTGTTGAGGGTATTTGCTTTTTGGGTCTTTAATTTCAGAACCCCCTGACTCACTTTCATGCAAGACTTCTACAGGAAGAGTTGTTCTGAAATCCATAGTCTTCTCTGATGTTGCTTCAAATACATTTCCTTTATCTTTATCTTTATCTTTATCTTTATCTTTATCTACTATTCCTTTCTCCCTGGTTTCTGTAAAGGCTGCTATCAGGTCCTCTGGGGAAGAATCATCTGTATCTGTAATATTTTTTTCATGTAATGACTCCAAATAGGCAGAGGCTGTCACATTCAGTGAGAATTCAGTCTCATTAAAATGATTTGAAGATGCTGCTGAAGGAAGTTTTGGGTCCTCAGTTATAACAACCTTTTCAGCAGGAGTAGTTTCACTCATTCTGTCTGACTGCTTCACATCTCCTGACATGACAATCATATCATGTACTTGGGAACATGCCACCATACTAGCTGGACTCCTTTTAAGAAAATCAGGCTGAACTTTTGGCTCAGAGTCATTGACAGACCCTTCAAAGGTTTCAGATGTTTTGGGTTCCCTATTATAATTGAGAATTTCTTTGACTTCTCTTTCATCTACTTTTACAATAGCACTTGAAGTGGAGACAGGTTTTTCAGTCTGAATTTTGCTACTTTCAAATGAAACATCGGCTGTGATGTCTTCTATTACTGTGTCATCAGACTCACCAGAACTATCAGCCTCTGTCCCTTCTCCCAACACAGAGCTCTGCCAGTTCATTTCGCCTTTCAGGGGGCCATCGGGTAAAAGCACTTTCACTGTGGCCCCTCCAGAACCCAAAGAGACACATTTCTCAAACGGAGACACAGGTAACGCTGAAAGGGTGTCGTCTTGTTTCTGCACATTGCCTCGCACACCTTTACTACTGATGTCTGCCATGGAATTGAGACAGCCCGGTACAGGTTTTCTAATGACAGCATTTTCTTGAGAGAGAGATGATTCTGCCCCGTCCCCTGTTGATTTACTGATGGGAGTGCTCCCATTAATAGAACACACAGAAGTTTTCTGATGCGTGTTAGTTTTAAGATTTATAACTGGAATTTTTGAATTATATTCACTCATGTCAAGTCCTGTAGTTTTGGTGATGTAGTCAGATTTATCACTCTGCTGTTTTACTTGGGGAACCAAATCCCAAGTCAGTATCTCATTAGTGAAGTTATGCATATCACTCACACATCTAGACACCTCTTCCAATGCTGCAGTTGTGTGTGAAAACTGTCTAGTGAGCAATGCAGAGGTTGGGTAACACCCTGCCTCTTTATTTCTTAGTGGAAATACTTTGTCATTAGACTCTGAAATGTCTGCAGATGATTCTCTATCAGTGTGCATTGCCCAACTACCAAAATCATTTGCGCTCTCCTTATATGCATCTTTAAATTCTTTGTCAAATGCTGCTTTGTCAATAATTACTTCAAATGGTGATTCAGGGGAGTCCTTTTCAATAACACCACCTCCTGAAACTTTGCACGGGGACAAGGAGTTTGTACAAATGCCTTCTGCCTTAGACTGCTCAGTGGGTGGTTTCTGGGCAGTTAGCAAAATGAACTTGTCATCAGCATCCAAGGCAGTTTTGTCGTCCCTACTTGGTATATCATTTAGGTTCTTGGACTCTTGATTTTTATTTATTTGCTCTTCCATCTGAACAACTTTCTCTGAGAGAAAAGCAGGACGATCTGGGAAACTGGCTGGGATGGAAGGATGGTTACAGTGACCTCCTTCTGCAACAGAAACTGGGGAGTTGGCTCCGTCTTTACTGGTCCCCTGAGGCTTTTCCATCGTTTTCACATCTAGAAGAGCCAAGCAGTCCTTTCCTTTTCCTTCTTTGGCTAAAATAGGCTGGCTGCCTAACTCTTTGCTTTGCTCTTCATGGAGTATTGTACGGTCAGTGTTATGTATTTCAGAAGATGCAAAAAAGGAGGAAGTCCTAATTTCTGAAGGTGGCTCATCAGAGCAGAGACCCTCTATGATTGAAATTTGAAAGAAAAGAATTGTTTACCAAGTACAATTACACATTAGCTAGTCAGGCCAAGCAGCATGCGTTTTATTTTTTAAAGTACATATATACACACAGGATGTATATATATACACACACAAATATTTAACAAAAACAATGCCAACAGTTATCCTATAAGACATGCATACAATTGCCAATGGTGAAACAGAAAAGCCACATCATGCTACAAATTGCAAATGACAAAAAATCATGACAAATACTTTTCAGTCTGCTTTTTCTATTGTAAAGGGAAAGCATAAAGAAGAGATGAGACTGGGACACCTGGGAAAGTTTCCCTCCTTTGTTTTGGAAGAGCTATTTAACAGAAATAACGCCATCCATACAAAACAACTTGATGTTATGAAGTACTGATAAACTCTCATCTGTAAACTGAACAACTCAGAAGACACTGCTTCTATAAATCCACTGCTACAGTCTTAGAATCTGAGAAGAACAAAGTGACCAGAGTTCTTTTTGATTTTTAGGAGATACAGTGAATCCCCTCTGAGCCTAAAAATCAGACTAGAATTATTCTCTTCTATCCCTTGGGAAGACTGGTCCCATGTACAGATGGCCTCAACATTTTAAGCTAAAGGTACTGAAAAAGCTTGCCTGCTCCAAAATCCTACCACCGATTTGCCAATTCAACCAAAACTGAACTATGCAAATTGATTTCTTAAGAGATAACTCCAGAAATCCTTTTAAAACAGAAAATATCTTTCTAAAAAATATACATTAAGGCTTACCAGTTATTAACACCACTGTAGCCATTGATTTAGCACACTGCTTTCCAACTGCCCAAGCTAGCAAGTTTTTACTGGGGAAAAAAGATTAAAAACAACTGTTCCAAGGGCAGGCGTTGTCTTGGTGCATTCTTCCACATTGTTGGATCTTTAGAGTTGGAACAAAATCATTCCATATGAATGAATCAAAGGTTCAGGTTGAACAGGTGAGACTTAAGTAGACCCAAGGTAGCAAAGCCTTGAGTGTGAATAATTGGGAAGATGTGAAAGAGAAAAATATTTGGGATTACCCTTATTCAGCTTATGTTCTTTTTCATGTGAGAAGCTAAATAATCAGACAAAAGAAAAATTATTACTTTATGCAAAACTAGAGGCCCGATGCACAAAATTCATGTGAGGGGCTCGGCCCTCGCGGCCCGGCTGCCTTGGCCCTTGTGCCTCAGCTGCCTCGCGATCCTGCCCACTGGTCATTCTGCCATCAGGTCTAATCAGCATATTAGCTCTTTATTATGTAGGATAATTTTATAACTCAAAAATAAATAAGAATATCTTACTGCAATGAATAAATTCCACTATTATAAAAGTGTTCCCAAATGCCAGATAACGTTCCTCTATTTCAAGACATCACTGAAATTTGATGTAATAGGAATCGGGCCTTTAGAATAGTATGACTGTAATCTGGGTACAAGCATACTATTCTAGGACTCAGTGGCTCAGTGGTTGAACATTGACCTATGAACCAGGAAGTCACAGTTCAATTCCCGGTCAGGGCTCATGCACAGGTTGTGGGTTTGATCTCCGGTATGGGGCATGTAGGATTCTCTCTCATCATTGATGCTTCTAACTCTCTCTCTCTCACTCCAGAAAAAAAAGAAGTACATATATATATATATAAAGTCTTTTAAAGAAAAGTGTGGTGATACAGAAAATATTTGAAATAAGCTGCAATTCAAATTTAGGTTTTTTAAAAATATATTTTTTATTGATTTTTTTACAGAGAGGAAGAGAGAGGGATAGAGACTTAGAAACATGGATGAGAGAGAAACATAAGCCTCCTCCTGCACACCTCCTACTGGGGATGTGCCCGCAACCAAGGTACATGCCCTTGACTGGAATCGAAACTGGGACCTTTTGGTCCGCAGGCCGACGCTCTATCCACTGAGCCAAACCGGTTAGGGCTCAAATTTGGTTTTAATGTAGTAAATAAACATGGTCACATGTATCATTATCATTATAAAGTATGATATTCAGCAAGACTGGATTAAGGATATAAAGGAACTCAGCATTATAGGTTAAAAGGTTCAAAACCCTGAAATTTAAAGAACTATAGGCTACATTTAAGTCAGAAATATTCCACAATATGAGCTATGTATTGTTATTGAATTTACTAGTTACTGTTTCTACCAGGAAACATTCCATGTACTAAATCTGGATTAAGGTAAAACTGGAACCTCTCTCTTCAAACAGGAATACAACTCTGAGGTGTATAAAACTGACTCCCCATCAGAGAATGCTCAGCCCATCTGTTTTATAGAGATTGAGATTTCAGATGATTCAGACCTGTCATCTTACAGGCCAAAGTGAGCAAAATGAGTTAGTAATAATTCAACAAAAATCTGAGTGCCTATCATGTAGCAGACACTGTTTTAGAAACTAGGTTAAAAACAGTTGAACAAAACAGAAAATTTATTTGCCTTTGTGAAGCTTACAATACAGAGTAGGAGACAAACAATAAGCAAAACCAGTAGGTAAAATGAGGATGATGTGGTGGTGGCTTTGATGAAATGAAAAAGAAAGCAATTTATATTGATTGCTAATCAAAGAATACACAGTTTGCCGGGGGTGGAGGGACGGCAAGCATGTTAGGACACAAATTTGTCAGTTGCCCAAGTCTTGCTTCTCTCCTATCTTTCTTGAACTCTTAATACTCTAAAAGTTTTGAGTGAAGTGTATAATAATCTGAAATAAAGTTAGATTAGGTCAGAAATCTTATTCTCACAATACCAACAAGTCCTATACTGAATGCCATGACTGCCTGAGGCTGCAAGCGTTTTTGTTGTGGTGGTTGTTGATCCTAACTTTTTACTAGCTGGTGTGGCTTGGTGGATAGAGCATCGGCCTGTGGACCAAAGGGTCCCAGGTTTGATTTGGGTCAAGGGCACGTGCCCTGCTTGTGGGCTCGATCCCCATTGGGGGGAAGGGGCCTGCAGGAGGCAGCCGATCAATGATTTTCTCTCATCATTGATGTTTCTGTCTCTCTCTCCCTCCCTCTTCCTCTCTGAAATCAATGAGGATATATTAAAAAAAATACCCTAACTTTTTAGAGAGAGTGGAAGGGAGGGAGAGAGACAGAGAGAGAGGAAGTCATGACACATCAATTGGTTGCATCCTGCATGAGCCCTGACAGGGGCTGAGCCTTCAATTGAGGTACTTGCCCTTGACCTGACCAGAATCTAATCTGCGACCCTTCAGTCCGTGGGCCGATGCTCTATCCACTGAACCAAACCGGCAAGGGCGACTGCAAGCATTTTACCAAAGATTCTACAATATGAAAAAAACATTTCCTTGGCTAGTTAAAACCCTAACAAACTTGGACAGACCTGAGTTGTACCAAGACAATGGGAAAAATGGGCTGGAAGTAAAGAGTTTATAAGAAATGAAAACATTAAATAGAATGAAGGCCAGAATGTAGTAAGTCTTTTAGAACAGCTACCATAAGCAAAGACTCTTCTAATTAGTCAGTATGGCACTTAATAAGTCATTGGTGTTGTCCAAGTCTGTCCTGATAAAATGGCAGAAAACTCTAGGGAGTTTGAAAATTGCTCGTTTTTGAAACACTATACATTGTAAAACTGCCTGATGAAATAACTCCGGGTTATCTTACATCTCAGAAAATGTCCACTACCCTTTCCTCTTTCAAAAGATAGCCCTTCACATGCAATACAAGAAACTTTCAACATTACTCAGAACAAATGTCTGTCAAAAAATTCCCCCATCGTGAATTTATTCTAGTTATTTGCTTTAATGAGATTTAATGTGCACATTCATCTTCAAAAATGCTAATCACTTAAAAATATGGCACTACTCTATTAACAAACAAGGGTTATACATCTACTAGAAGGGAATCAACGTATGGTAAGAGAAAAATGTCATAACTCAATGATCATAGAATGTCCCCCAAATGACCCAGTACTGAGCTCCTTGGTTACCCTTATCTTCTTAAACTCTAAGTTCTTATAAGTCTCCATTTCTGAAATAAGACTAGGAAATTAAGTTGGCAGTCATGGTCTAAATTTCTAGACCACTCCCAAGCCAAAAATGCAAGATCCTTTCATCACACTTACTAATCACGTGGCCTTGGCAAATTGCTTAATCTCATCTAAAAAAGAGGGGATACTAAAGCACCTAACTCAAGAACTGCTGTCAGGATTAAATGAGTCAATACAAGTGAAGTGCTTAGAACAGTATTTGACACTTATCAAATTCTCAATAAATGTCCCCAAACACCATATTCTAAAAAAAATCGCCTGACATAGAGACTCCAGACCAGCTGCCTTTTTATTAGGGGAGAGAAAAAAGACGTATTGTCAAATCATAACCACCTTCACCTGGTATATAATACAGAAAATCCTCATTCCGGGCTTTGGACACTTTTCTTCCTACCATTCACAAATAAAAGAAAGGAATTTAAAGAGTTTTCATCTATTTCAAATTTTGGGTGATGCAACTTCTAAATCAGTTAGTACAAACCAAATGCCTATGACATTCCAAGAACTGCTAGGTTCTATGCGGATAAAGACATTTAAGGCAGCTCAATATATATATAAAAAAAATTATAAGCCAATGTTGAAAGATAAGTTTCCTGAACAAAATGTTTCAGCAAATGATCTTTATCACTATCAAGGTCAAAGTAAATGTTAGTTCAATGTCCGACTAGCTGAGCGATTTAATAACCTAGCACAAAACTAGCCTTTGGCACCATTTTTTACAGTCCCTTTCAAACTTCAGAGCAATGACTGGTACTGCACTAGTACTTCACTGGTATAATCTCTGACTTACTGACTCAGAGATTCCAGAGGAGGATAAAGCTCAGGAATCTGCATGGCAAGTTTCCCAGATAATGAACCTGGTTTGAGAACCACACCTTGCCTGGATTTTATTCGTTTCTAAAAGAGCAGGAAGATTGAGCTGCATATCAGAACTCTAGTCCTGTAAAAATGCCAGGTGACACTGACACTCTCACTCTTCACCAGAGTCATCTTTGTCCAGGAGCACAACTTGCAGGTTAGTAGGGGATGGGACAGGTGTTGTCCTTGGTGCTGCTTTAAATAATCTCTATACTAACCGTAAAGTAAAGTAACTTGGAATTTTGCTTGGAATAAGAAGAGTGCCATTTAGCTAGAAAATATGGTATGAGAATTGAAGAATTTTTCCTCTTCTATGCCCAGAGTATTTTATCTTATAGAACAAGATGGGAGTTAAAAATGACATTATGAAAAAACTTCCAAGTGAATGCTTTATAACATCAAGTAAATTATTCAAATTAAAGAAAACCATATACATTTACTCTACGATTCAAAATATGTTCTATCTACTGTTTCTTGTTCCCCAAACTGTCCCTTAGTTCTCCCTAAGAAGAATGAATAGCTTAGAAATCTGTTATAGTTGCCACTAGTTACTCCCCCCTCTCCTTAGGCATTCATTACTTTTAAGTAAAAGGATACCTGCAACTTGGAAAAACCACACACATCAGTGAAGAGAGACTGCCAGCCTGTAAGTAGCCACTAAGTAACTTTTCACATACATACTACACGCTTATTCATACAAGGGAGGCTTCAAATATTCAGGTATAGGTTTTCCTACACTTGAATTTTCTCATGTTCACAAAACAAGAAAGACAGATTTTCGTGCAAAACAACACCAGCAACTTTCAGCCACAGCAGCATCAAAATAGGAAGTTAGCCAGCAGACACTTTGCAGCCAAGCTAGATCCTAAACAAAAAGTCTCTTTTGTACAAAGAAAAATGTTTTGCTTTTGTTAAAAAAAAGGCTGTAACTGGCAAAATTTCCCCCTCAATGCTTGCCCCAAAGTTTAGTGTATAACTTCCTATTCCAGACGCCTACTGCGTTACTCAAATTGAATATAAATGTTGATTACTGCAAATGCACTTCCAATTCTGCATGTAAATAAAAAATCCTCTCCAATCTGATTTTTACCTACTTTCTTCCAATGTCTTCTAAATAAAAACATAGTATTTTCAAGCATACACTTTTATCAAAGGTTTCAAAAGTAGAAACCAAATTTCAGTTTTATTTTGTGTCTGATGAAAGGAATACATCCCTCAAATGACACTAAATTGCGTAACTAAAAGCAATAATGTTAAAAATTACTAATTTCTGCCTCTTCTGCTCTTATGATTTTAACATTAACCTCAAAATGACATTTCTAAAAATACCTGTAAACCCTAAAATACAATTAATATACTTTATCATCTTTACATTAGGTAGTGGTTATGGGCATGGGCTTTGAATCCTAGCTCTGTCACTTACAGTGTGACCTTGAGCAAGTTATTTCACCATTTTAAACTCCAGTTCCCTCAATTGGTAAAAGAATAGTATTTTTCCTCCATAAAATTGGCTATGAAGGTTAAGTGAGATAATTCACATAAAGTACTGCACCCTGGCCTGATATTTTAGTTGGTCAGAGCATCGTCCTGATATGCTAAGGTTTTGGGTTTGACCCTGGTCATGGCACAGATAAAAATCAACCAATGAATGCACGAATAAGTGGAACAAAATCAATGTGTGTCTCTCTCTCCCCCTTTCTCTCTCAAAAATCAATAAATAAATTTAAAAAATAAAGTACTGAGCATCATATACGCTCAATAAAAATTAGCCCCATACTACATCTACACATCTGTTAATATCTTTATTTTACAGTACAGGAAAACATTATCAAAATTTACTCCTCTATTTTGAAATGCTCAGAGATTAGGCTGAAATTTAATTCTTTAATGAGAAAAAAGGAGTCAATAAGCAAAAGACCTACTCAGGAGGATTATTCCACTGACATTCTCATCACAAATCTATTCATTAGCTTTCAAAAACTGTAAACTGTTAGCTTACATAGCTGTATACCTCAAAGTAGTACAACTTAATAAATATTACATAATTTCTTTTTGAAATATTAAACTGCCTTTCTTTACTCGGTCCAAATTAATAAGTTTTTGGTACATGCATCTCATTGAAGCCCAATAGTGATAAGTATATATTCCAGGATTAAAAATGTCATTCTTAAATATGAAAAAGCCTCATTTAATGATTGCTACATATTGCTTAGTATGGTTTAGATAGACACAAAAGTGAGGCACAGTTCTCCACGGCATTAGGCTCCGGATATGGAAGCCAGAGACATGTTAGTTGGGTTAGTGCCATGATGGACTCAAGGTGTCTGCTGGTGGCAGCAGCTACTCTGAAAGGCCTTCATTGGTTGGACTGGTCTCAGCTATTCTTCCAGGGGCTTTAATCAAGGACACCATCAACTTCCTCTTTCCTTATTATTTTTAAAAATCGTTATTGTTAAAAGTATTACATATGTCCCCCCTTTTCCTGTTGACCTCTTCTAGCCCACTCTTTCCTTTTTAAATTTTACTTTTATTTATTGATTTGAGAGAAAGAAACATCAATTCTGTTGTTCTACTTATTTATGCATTCATTGGTTGATTCTTGTATGTGCCCTGACCAGGAACTGAACCCGCAACGTTGGTTTATCAGGATAAACTATAACCAACTGAGCTACCCAGCCAGGGCTTCCTTATTTTTATTAAGGTACACTAGAAGCACCAGTCTTGGTATCCTAGAGCACACCTAGTCACTTGCCAAGGCGTTACCTCAAACAACTGAACAGGCTGATCTTTAGGCCTGCCAATGAAGTAGAGTACTAACTGGGTTACTTTTCCATTATGCGAGCAAGGAGCACGTGTGTGTGCGCGTGTTTGTATTTTGCAAAAGAAAATACCATAATAGAGGCTGGACAGGAACACCTTCAGGGATCTGACATTTTTAACTGACTTTGTACAATACCCTTTTAGCAATAACACTATCTTGAATCTGCACTGGTCAAAATAACTTTTTTCCCCCTAAACCTCATCCAAGGACATGCTTATTGATTTCAAAATAACTCTTTGTATGTGTAATTTTTTCTAACAGGGATTAAAATAACGTTTAAATCTATGATAGTTATCTTCTCAAAAGGTGACTGAAAGTTATAACTACAAAGAATGTATTTTATTTATTTATTTTTTAAAAAAAATATATTTTATTGATTTTCCACAGAGAGGAAGGGAGAGGGATAGAGAGTTAGAAACATCGGTGAGAGAGAGAAACATCGATCAGCCGCCTCCTGCACACCCCCCACTGGGGATGTGCCCGCAACCAAGGCACATGCCCTTGACCGGACTCGAACCTGGGACCCCTCAGTCCGCAGGCTGACGCTCTATCCACTGAGCCAAACCGGTTACGGCCAAAGAATATATTTTAAAAGATCTAAAAGATCTAAAATATTTAGAGTAGAGAAATACAATTATTTGTTCTATTTACATTGTGTTTTTACTGGTTTATTTTCTGCAGTGGAATAAATGTAGTATCTATTTACCTAAATTATTTAATTTCCAATGAGGGGGGAAAAAACCCTTCAAAAAATATCATTCTGGTCAGGTTCCAGATGTCAAGAATCACTTTGTAGGTTTCAGTTACTTTCTAACACTCAGAAAATACCTATCTTTTAATGTAATTTGACCCACAAGATATCAAAAACAGCGAGGCAAATTATAAAGGGTTTGGGGATCTAATGTTAGCAGCCTTTTAAAGCAACAAATTATCACTTAGAAGCAACAAATTATCTATCATGTTTCTTACAAAGCAGATTAAACTCTGAAAAAAATCTTGTGGGGTTCATTTTTCCTCATTATGTTTTTATTCTTATAAGATCAGTCTTCCTAACAAGCCAGTATGCAGACTTTAGAATTCAGCGGGGACAATAAACTACAAAGGTTTTCTTAGACCTATCTAGTGAGTTTAATTATCTTTTTTTAAAATAAGGGTTTTCCACTGATCTATATTTGATGTCAAGTACAACAGCACAAACAAAACAGCACTTTATTATTAGTGCAAATCAACAAAGCACACAATACTCTCTCCTCCAGCTTTCCTAGCAGTGCTACTACCTCCACAAACCTATAGCTATCTCACTCATGTTCCCTTCCTTATTGGTTGGCAGATCTAAAAAAAAAAAAGAAAAGCCACAGCTTAATCTGTAGGAAAACAAGCCTCGCTTGCCAAAAAGTCAACTGACTTGTTCAATGTTTCTAGGCTATTTGGAACTCGCCTAGCTCTTTGGACAAATCTCAAAGAAGTTCACACTAAAAAACTCTGGCTAAGATAGTATACTAGTTCAGTGGAAGCACACTTTTATACTGTCCGTCCCCCCCAATCCAATACCTCTCCAAAGCAGTTACATAACTGCAAATCGGTAAGTTAAATGCATTCTGGGGGTGGGGTTTTCTGAACCACAATTCTATCTGTTCCAAATTCTATAGGCGAGTTTTTGATTTTTAAGAAATACTCAACACCACAACTCAAGCTTAGGCTATGTTAAAGGGTCCACCTAGCCTCATTCTACTTTATTGACCTTTACAGAAAATCCATTGGAAACTGCTAAATAGTATAAAGAACTGGTTTGTAATTAGTTTTTATTTTAAGAGATCGGGGGCAATCAACTTGTGCCATATATCCCCAGTTACAGCCTCTTTCTCAACATTTTTCTTTTATTAATGTACATAAAAAAATGACAGACTTGCCTTGTGAGGTCGGAAATAGAGATACAGGCTGAGAGGAAGAGGAAGAAACAAAGGAATCTGAAAGAAAATATACAGCGTGAGAATTTGACAACCTCACACAGGAATTTTAACTTTTCTTTTATTTTGGCCAAGCATCATAATTCCATTGGGTTTGAGCAAGAGAGAAAAACCCAAGTCTTTATTTCCAATTACTGTTTTCACTCACCTGGCAGCAAAATCTTATTTCATTTTGAGATGCATTTCTAAAAGTTAATCCATTTTTTTTTTTTTGGCGGGGGGTGGGAGGAGGGGAAGGAGAGTCAAATAGTCTCACCTCCTTAGGAAGAAAAGAGGGACTCCTAGCATTGTTAAGCAAGTACAGCCTCAAGAAAGGGGATGCTCCCCTGCAACTCTTTGTGGGAAAGGAAAAATAAGTATCTGATTATTAACTGATATTTGCTTTTAACCATTTTAAACTGCATTTTGTGAAGTCAGCCACTAAACTATGAGCATTTAAACATACATAGCTGGCAAATATGCAAAGTTGACCCTGAATACTTAAAAAACAAAACGCAATTCACAGGGAAAATAGTACTACATGAGAAATCTTCATCTTTTAAAATTATACTCCTCTAAATTTGGCGACATGTATCAAAAATTTAAAGGTACCTCCCACCCCCCACACGTTCTTTAACGTCTAGAAATTTAACCTACAGATATATGTACATATATGTACAAAGACATGTGTATGAGGATATTCATAACAGCACTGGTTAAGTACTAGAAATAATCTAAATGACCATCAACAGAAAACTATGGAATAGTTGCGGTTGTGAAAAAGAATGGGGTTCAGGTATAGATGCTGATATATATCTTGATACATTAAATTAAAAAGCAAAGTGCAGGCCCCGCCAGTGTGGCTCCGTGGTTGAGGATTGACCTATGAAACAGGAGGTTGTGCTTCAATTCCTGGTAAAAGCACATGCCAAGGTTGCAGGCTTGATCGTTGAAGTTTCTCTCTCTCCCTCTCCCTTCCTCTCTGAAATCAATTAAAATTTTTCTTTAATGGTTAAAACTTCTGCTCTCATTCAAAAAGATCCAAAGGCCTGCTTTGTGCCAGGTCCTGTTCAGGCATTAGGGATAGAACAGTGGAAACAACAGCAAAAATCTTCACTCTGATGGAACTTATATTCTGGTATGGAAGACAATCAAAATAAATAAAATATAATAAGATAGATTATGACAAGTAATAACAAAAATAAAACAGAGGAGGCCTATAAAGTGATTTGTGTTGTTCCCCCCCCCCCAAGCCCCTTCTTGTGCCCTTTAAATAATTTAGCCAGGCAAAGACCGAAAGAAGGTGAGGGAGAGTGAAGAGCTGTGAGGATATATGGGAGAAGAGCACCCTAGGCAGAGTGAACAGCAAATCAGACTGAAGGAGAGGGGTATTTTTGGTGTGAAGAATAGCAAGGAGATCGGTGTGACTGAAGCTGGATGATCAAGAAGGAGAGGTTGGGGCCAGATAATATAGGGCTACATAAGCCCTCTAAGGACTTTGGCATTCACTCTGTGATGGGAAGCCAATGGAGCATGTGCCCATGAGTGACAGGATCTGACTTAAAATTTTCACAGATTTACACCAGCTGCTGTGCGGAGACTAGACTGAAGAGAGGCAAGGGAGAAAGTGTGGAGACGTTAGGAGGCATTGCGATAATCCAGGAGAGCTCCAACAGCGCAGGATGGTAGCAATGGGAGCTGAGAACACTGGTCAGACAATGGATGGATTTTGAAGGTAGAATCTGTAGGATCTGCTGACAGTTGTATGAAGAAAAGAAAGTCCAGAATGACTCCAAGCTTTTTGATTAGGGCAAAGAGATAGATAAAATCACCATTTATTGAGATGGAAAAGCCTGTGAGAGAAACAGCCTTAAAAGGAAAGATCAGGAGTTCGGTTTAGAAATAGTAAGCTTGAGATGCCTATTAGATGTGGAGGCTGAAGATAAAGATTTGGAAGTCATCAATGGTACTTCAAACCACAAGATGGACGTCATAAATGAGACAAATGAACACAGGCAGAAAAAAGTTATACGAAGTGAGTGCTGGAGCACTCTAAATTTTAGATGTGAAATAAAGAATTAGCATTATAAAATCCCAAGAAGAAGAAAATCTAGACTCAAAGATTAGTGTTTGCCAAGGGATGGGGGAAGAAACAAATGGAGAGTGACTGCTAATAGACAAGGGATTTCTTTTGGGGTGATAAAAATTTTCTGGAATAAGACAGTGATGATGGTTGGACAACCTTGTATGTATACACTAAAAACCACTTTTAAATGGTGTTTTTTATGCTATGTGAATTTATGTCTCAAAATAACAACAAAAAACCACAAACACAACAAAACAGCTAGCAAAGGAGACATAGGAGGAGCAGCTAAAGACATGGAGGACACATTGAAAAAGGTATTTCAAAGAGGAGGGAGTGATGAATTTTACCAAAAGCTGTTGAAAGAGCATTTAAGATGAGGACTGGGAAGTGACCACTGGATTTAACAATGTCGAAAATAACTGGTGAGCCTGGGGGAAGTTTCTGTAGAGCAGCAGAGCAAAAAGGTACCTGGCTTAGAAACCATGGGACCAGAAATTAACTCAAAGTTCAAACTGATAACTTAATTCAAGAGGGTGAGAGAACCACTTTTTATCATATTTCAAATTTTAAAGAGAGGCATTGTGTATATTTGCAAGAGAATTGAATTAGGCCCTCAATCCCTTAGTTTTAACCTACCCTCAACTTCACAGCCACAAACCTTTGTGTATATCATTTCATATGAGTCTGATTTCTCATCTGTAAAATGAGGTTTATATCACTACCTGACTAACTCACAGATAAACATTACACAAGACTTTCTATTGAATATAGCCTTTAGAGGGGTTATCTGGGTTTTATTTACTTTCCTATCTCCCAAGGCACCTAACAAAGAGTTTTAATGTTTGCTTGAATATTTGTTGAATTAAGTTAATATATGGGCACAATTTACTAGTAAACCATAAAGCAATACACAAATGTAAGATATAAAAATTAAATATTTCTACTTCCTATGTAAAATGAAGACAATGCTCACTGTTGAAGTGCTTTCAAGTAACAGGACAAAAAGAGCTTTGTATTAGTTTACCCTTCAATATACCCTCAAGGGCAAGCTGCGAATGAGAAACATGTCAAAAAGCTCACATGTCCCCTCTTGGTTAGGTTATGATGATGTCCTTACAGGGAGAAAAAAGGAGTGAGTTAATTTTTACAGGGAGAAAACAGATTAAGAACATTTATTTGAAAATTTAAAAGGCCACAAAAGTGGGCTACCTGCTGACAACCGCACCCCTCAGATAATGTAAAATACAAATCTTATACAGTATTTAAAGGAATTCTCTCTGAAATTACAAGATCACAGAGAGTAACATGTCTTACACAAGTCAAAGACATGTAGACATGTAGTAAAAGACTTCAATGATGCAATCTCAAGCAATACTAATTATGGATAAACTTATTTAACATACCTTTTCTAAAGGGGTTTTAAAAAGTTTTACTATGAAATTTACATATTTGCCACAAGTCTGTACAGTTTAGGCCAGTGGTCGGCAAACTGCAGCTCTTGAGCCACATGCAGCTCTTTGGCCCCTAGAGTGTGGCTCTTCCACAAAATAGCGACTTCTGCGCATGGGCCACGAAGTTTCAATCGCACTGTACGTGCACGCCCACACCTGGTATTTTGTGGAAGCGCCATACCATACTCAAGGGGCCAAAGAGCCGCATGTGGCTCGCGAGCTGCAGTTTGCCGACCACTGCTTTAGGCAATAAATTATAAGCTAAGTTTGAACACAAACTATAAGCTAAGTACACACAATAAACATGCATAGTTAGCCCTAGCTGGTTTGGCTCAGTAGATAAAATGTTGGCCTGTGGACTGAAGGGTCCCCAGGTCAATTCCTGTCAAAGGCACATGCCTGGGTTGTAGGCTCCATGCCCAGTAGGGGGCGGGTAGGAGGCAGCTGATCAGTGATTCTCTCTCATCATTGATGTTTCTGACTCTCTCTCCCTCTCCCTTCCTCTCTGAAATCAATAAAGATATATTAAAAAAAAAAATAGTACTTCTACTCTCTACCCCTTTATAAAAATATGCATAGTTAATCAATTCTAGGATTATGGCTAGTCTAAAAATAAATGCCTTTCTACAGAACCTCTTGGCTCAAACAAAACTGGAAACCTTATCTTTCCCTTTCCCTTCAATGACATGTCACCAGTTCCTTCAATACCAAACTTAATTTACAAGTTCTTTTTTTTTTTTTTTACAAGTTCTTGAAACACATAGGATTAAACAGGCAACTCCTATATCAGGAAGAATATATCATTTCCTCACCACAGAATACAATAAAAGCAATTATATTAGTTTTCTTTTCTTTTCAGACCATCTCTAAAATAATAAAAAATAAAAACACTGATGCTCTGGATTTCAATTTCAGGTTAAGGTATGCCTGTTAAATATATATACCAACTGGTTTGTTTGATCAGAGGGGTTAAATTACTTGTGAATTTGACCCTAAAAGAGAACAGCATTATATGAAACCTTTCATTCCTGAGGAATAAAAACCTTCCAAATCAACAGGCATTTTGTAAACTATATTGACATGACCATTCTTGCTGAGTCCTGTACTCTTGCTTCCACTGATAGGAGTTTTATAATGTATCATAACTAAACTATTCTGGTCAGAATGCTGTAGCTAATCTTTAAGCATACAGATGTCATGTCAAGCCATCTATGAAACATCTTGCCTTTCCCTGCCTCCAACCACCACTTTAAAAAAAAAAAAGTATTTTTATTGATTTCAGAGATAGGAAGGGAGAGATAGAAACATCAATGATGCGAGAGAATCATTGATCAGCTGCCTCTTGCGCCTCCCCCCTACTGGGGATGGAGCCTGCAACCCAAGAATGTGCCCTAGACTGGAATCAAACCCGGGTCCCTTCAGTCCGCAGGCTGACGCTCTATCCACTGAGCCAAACTGGCTAGAACCAACCACCACTTCTTTAACAGACCAGCTGAGTGAAAGGGGTAGCAGCTTTAAGACATTAATGTGAGGGATCAAGAGCTGAAAGAACTCACTTTTAGAAAGAAGAAAAAGGTATTAAGATCTCCCTTTACTATGAGGAAGATTATGATTTCTCACTTGTAATTCAATTGCTATTTTGCACCTAGGTGCAAAAGTTTGTAATATGCCAACAAATGTACAAAATATTAGGTATTGTAATTCAATAAAAGGAGTTGAGGGTCAAGGCAAATTTGTCTAGGTCACATTGCTGAGGCTCAGGGTTTACACTGGGCCATATAATTAATGAGTCAGACTAAAACCAGATGTCTCTGGGACTCAAGTCTGTGTTTATCACTGTATTACAGTGCCACTGATGATGTGACATGAATACAATACAGATAACGTCAGTGTTGAACAGGTAGTCAGTCAGATTCCTTTTTATTTAAGGGTTCAGACTGAAAATACAAATTATATACTTACATTTGATTGACTTGTTAGAACCAAGTGTGAAAATGATGCCATAAAAAGTACATAGAACAACTAAGTTTCATGCATGAAGAAAGATTTAAAGCATAAACTTAAAAAAAGAAAAGTTGTCCAAGCTGTTTTTGCTTTGAGCTAATTTCCAAGAACAGATACAAGAAATGCAGCTTTATTTTGGCATCATGATTTTCACAGCAATAATACAACTCTCACCCTGAAAAGTACACTAAATATGTAAATCTCTTTCACCTCAACTTCAAATTTCTGCCTTGAAATCTTCAATTTCCTCAAAAGGCAGGAATCTGGGAAGCCAAGTGTGGCCCCTGACCTCCTGCACGCATTCTCCATTGCCAGCTGCACTGCATCCGAGGCACTGGACCCGAGAGTGCCATCACTCGTTCTCTACCTTTATGTAGAAACTAATATTTCTAAAATCGTTACTCCACAGGTCAGACAAGACAAAATTGTTTTCTAAAGGACACCAAGTTACCGTTTACTCTTCTTTTTTGAAAGTCTCTAAAACCAAGAGGAGCTTGGTGAAATAATGTGAAGGTTGACATCAACACATGTAGATTTTTAAACAATCAAGGAAGGTTTTAAATGAGTTACATTTTGGAATAACAAAATCCATCTTATTTTCTCGGTGCAGAAGCCTGAGACATTTCCTCTGAGAGATGGAGAAAACATTCTGCAACAGGGAAAAGCTTCGGCAATGAAATGATAACTATGCATGACAGTATCTTACAGGGGCCACCAAACTAGTGTTAATGATTTCCAGACAGTATCAATACACATTTCCAACGGATAGGAATTCAAGATAGGGAATCTATCTAGTTTATCTTTCAGGTGAGTAGAACATTTTAAATCAAGAAAAATCAAAAGATATGCACAAAAGGCCCAGCGATGGAGACCAGTAAGCAATGATAAGCGATTCGCTTTGGCTAATGGAGTTGCTAAGTCATAGGGAAGCTGCTGTTCACCTGGACCTTTGCCCAGAACACAAAAATTGGGAGCAGAAATGCTTGGTGGTGTAAAGGGAACGAGGGCTCTAAATTTGCTGCCTCATTCCTTCCGCTGGACAGCCGATCTTGACCTTGCAGAAGCTTCCTCTGCTACTGCTTCTACTGAGATGGTCACCACCACACTGGGGAAATCCAACAGGGCACCAGAACTCTTACGTGGGAAATCCACGGCTCGAGAAACACGTAGAGGATATACTTAAAGCCAAGATCAGAAATGCTAAGTTCTTTATAACCATCAACCCAAGATTCTGGCAAAGGAGACAAGAAAGCATTTTTAAATCTCCCCAAAATCCTTTAACTAACTAAATAGAGAGCAACATCATCTGTGTTTGTGTGTGTGTATACACACACACTGAGTGACCAGATTTATTATGACTGGCCAGATTATTATGACCACCCCATAGGTACAATGAAATGAATTAGTTATGCAAATAATAATAATAAAACCTTGAGAGTATTTGCTTAGGAAGTTCTCAATATTCAGTATTTTTGGAAGTGTCAATGAAGTACTGATGGGGTGGTAATAATAATCTGGCCACTCAGAGTGTGTGTGTGTGTATATATATATATATATTTTTTTTTTTTTTTGTTCCCCCCCTCCGAAGACTGAGCTCCTTTGCCACCTGCTCGGGTGCGTTTTTTCCTCCTGCAGAAGACGCCTGCACTGCAGATCTCCGCCCTGGGGGAGCTTGCCAGCCAGCTCCCACCGACGGACGGGCGTCTGCTCGCAGACGCGCATACAATGGAAACCAAAAGCGGCTGCAGCATCCCTCCCCGCCTTTCACGGCCAGGGAAGAGGGGGGTCCCACCAGCTTTGTCTGACGGCCTCCCCCTCCCCCTTTTCTGCGGTAAACACCCCCTTTTGTTACACCGCCATCAACAGCAGCCCAACAGAAAAAGCATGACATCAAAATCCGCGGCTGGCCGGGCCCGACTCCGTGGATCACCTTCTAGAACACGGGCGGCTGCCGGCGCGGCCCCTCCCCCACCCGCGCCCGGAGGAGCGGGCGGCGCTGCAGATGCAGCCCCGGATCCATCTTGGACCATCGGCAGCTCCCCCCCCAACCTTCCCTGCGCTGCCCGCACTCATCACGCCTCCCTCCGCCTCGGAGCCTCCGACAATCCGGGCATTTAGCGAGTCCGGCGACGGCAAAGAAAAGGCAGGTAAAAACGGGGTAGAACACGGCTCCGACGTGTCCACTACACTTCCTCGTCCTCCCCACACGGGTAACCAAAAAAAAAAAAAAAAAAAATTTTTCGTTTGGATGACCACCAGGAATGTCTGATGGTGTCAACACCTGCTGCAAACCTGCACTGCAACCCTTCGCCGCCATCCCCCAAAGCCATCCCAGATCGCCGCTCCGAGGACCAGCCCGCCCGTCCGCCCGACCCTCACTCCTCCTCCTGAGCCGCCGGGTTCGGGGGCTGCTCCCCGAGCTGGGGGCCCCCGCCGGGCCGCGGCCCACGCCCACTCGCTGGGACGGCTCCCCGCCGCAGCCTGTTTCCTCACGCCCCGTTATTTCCTCACCGCCCGCGCGACCGGCGCTCCCTTCCCCCTCCGCCCGGTTCCCGACGCCGGCCCCGGGCTGCAGCCGCCGGGAGGGAGGGCGCTCTGCCTGCCCCGAGGCCCCCCGACACCCGCTCCCGAGGACGGGTCCCCCGGCGCCTCACCCGCACAGGAGGAGCCGCAGCTCTTCGTCCCCAGGGCGGGGCAGGCTCCCGGGCTCCCGGCTCCGCCGGGCGCGGAGGGCTCGGCCCCGGAGGACGTCGAGGAGACTGACGGGGACTGAGTGGCCGCCGACAGGTCCGCCATGGCTGCGCAAGGGCGAGAGAGGGGTGAAGAGAGATGCGGGGCGGGAGAGAGGGAAGGGAAAGAAAATGATAGGACCGGGGGGCTCTGCGAAGTCCTTTCGCTCCTGCTGCTGCGAGGACGGGCTCCGACAGACTGACGGACTCGGCCGGGCACAGCGCGAGGGCGGGAGCGCGAGTGCGCAAGCGCACAGAGGGCCCTCGGGCGGGCGGCGGGGCGGGCGGCGGCGCGTCGAGGTGCCCAGCGACGCAGGACGCAGGCGCAAGAATTGTCCCTTCGCGTTCTTCACGCCACGCCCCTGGGGGGGCGGGGAAGGAGAGCAACCGCAAAGGGGCGTGGCCAAGCGCCAAGCCCCGCCCACCACCGAGACTGCAGTGGGAGGGGGGCCTGCGAATTAGCGCTCCTTCTTGACGACGTGAGTGTTTTAGGGTCGGCAGATTCCGGGCTCTAACGATAGACGTCTCTTTTTGCTCTCAGCAGGTGGACTCTCCTATCATTTCCGGAGCCCTCGTCTTTTGTCCGATGCGTTTCCACCTGTGACTCCAATGAAACCTGAAAATCACAGAGTGGAGTAGGCCCACTCTGCAAGGTGCTTTATGAATTTTTCTGGATGTGTCTCACGATATATTTTCACCATGAGGCAGAGAGGGCACGGTCCGCCATTTGGTAGGTGGAGAAAGATGCTGTACAGAATGGAAAAACGATTACTCATTCCAGTCACATTGCAATGCAGCTGCAGAACCTGCTTCAAATTCTTACCTCATTACTGTTCCCCAAAAGGGCTCTAGACCGCCTTGGGTCTTCAGATCGTCCCTTCCTGCGAAGAGTCTATCAGGTAAAGAAGGCAAATTTTGACGGATAAAAACCTGAGCTTCTGAGAAAAGAAGAGCCAGGAGATAGCATCCTGGCTGTGGTTAGAGGGGATGGTAAGATGAGGTACTAGAAACTGAGAATACGGTACAAAATACACGATTGAATTTTATTCATAGGGGTCATTAGCAGACAATGTATTTGAAACCAAATATCTAGCTCATATTAGATTTTGTTCATTTTGGGGGCTTCACTTCAGTTGGTCTGCAAAATTCAAAGCCTTCTCCCTACATTTGGTCAAAATATTTGAAATGTGCATAATTCCTTTACAAAGGGGAACGCAGACTGGAAATAATAAAAATCAAGGCTGTAGGCTTTGTTATTGCTTAAAGCAGCAATTGATGACCCGAAGGGCAATTGCAGGATCAGCTGATCCTGTAAAGATGCTGCCTCATGAAGGTCGAGGTACTCAGCCAGGTGGCCACTGAAAGGAAAAGCAATCTGGCCAGTGGAAATATTCTAGAACAGTGGACTACATCTGCCCTTGGCAGTTTTTAAGGTCAGACAAAGCCCAGACAGGAGAAAAACTCCTGGCTGTTGCAACACTGAATAAAGGCACAGAAGCATATTTCCCAAAATAACTTTGTGGCAAACATCTTACTCAGGCACCTACAGCATCAGGCATCAGTTGATAATGCAGGACTCTGCCCTTTAGATGGCAAGAGGAAATACCAGCCAATGGATGACCAAGCCCATCCTGATAAATGGATAAAGTTTAAAAATTTATGATAGTAGGTGCTCGATAAGGAAACGAAGCAATTGCTAGAATCTGGAGACCCTGGCTGGAAAGGAAACCCATTTCCATGATATCTAGAAGCAGAGAAAAGAAGCTAAAAATCAAGACACTGATGTGGTCTTGGTGGTCTCTTCAGACCCTTCAGATATTTTAATGTAAGACACCTTTGTGCCAAGTCAAATTGTTGAAGCTTATTCCCTTCCTGATCTCTCCTACTTTACCAGCAAACTTCCCAGGAAGCAACACTGACTTGGGATGTCATTTGTACACATGATTTGTCCCACAAATGTTTACTGATCACCTGCTGTGTACGTAGCACTATCCTGGGAAACCTAGAGGGATAAAAAAAATGTTTATCCTGTCTTCCATGAGCTTACAAGCTATTTGGGGCTTAGGACATACTCACATAAAGTTAAAAAATACAAATTAAATAGCAACCCCAAACAATCCCAAATAACACAATACTATCATGCTATATAATTAGATGGCAAATGAATTGCATGAATTTAAGAGGGGAAGGAATCACTATGGACTTACAGTGGTTTGGGGAGGTTTTATGAAGAAGCCCAAAGTCAGACAGGGGTTTGGAGTGGTAAAGAGGTCATTGAAGGCAGGAGAAGAATGGTGTGAGGCAAATGCACAGTAAGACTTCCTTCTGGGCCGACCAATCACAGAACCCTCCTCCCAGCTCAGCCCATGACGCACTGCAGTGCTGGCTTGTCGAGCAGAAGAAACTGAGATTGGATCCCCTCTCACTTCTCCCCTTCACAGGCTGCCTCGGCCACCTGAAGTGGTGGAGGCTCAGAAGTATGTGTGTATAGAAGGTGTTTTGAGTGTGGTTCACCCAAGTTGGCTAGAGCCAAGGGCTTGTACTGGGATAAGAGGGAGATAAAATGGGGAAGATGCATGGGGGTCAGAGTGTGGAGAAGCTGTAATATAGAACTAAAGAATGGAGGCTTTGTCTTTTTTTTAAAATATATTTTTTATTGATTTCAGAGAGGAAGAGAGAGAGAGATAGAAACATCAATGATGAGAATCATTGATTGGCTGCCTCCTGCATGCCCCCTATTGGGGATCGAGCCCACAACCCTGGGCATGTGCCCTTGACTGGAATCGAACCTGGGATCCTTCGGTCCGTAGGCTGATGCTCTATCCACTGAGCCAAACCGGCTAGGGCAAGGAGGCTTTGTCTTAAGACTAATGGGGATTCAGTGAAAGTTTTCAGGCAGGGAAGGGCCCCCGTGGGGTTTTTAAAGTGCTCCCTGTAGCGTAGTCATTCCTCAGAACTTCTGTTGAGCAATTTTTAATGCTGAGGCACTGAACTGGGCCTCTTCTTCCTTGGCCCTATCCTTACAGGACTGGTTTTTACACAGCTAATTTACCATCTCAGCTTCTAGGCCATCTCATTACCCCATTTTTTTTTCTTTAGAAAAAAAGTATGTACTTTAACTAAACATTTAAAAAATATATTCACATGTCATATATATGTTCATATACACATGCATGCCCACACATCTTTTTCAAAAGTATATACAATACACTATAAAGTTTCTTCTATACTAACCCCTCTCCACCCACCAATCTCTCCCTCTACATACATGTAGGTAACTGTTAGGAGCTTTTCCTGGCAAGTGCAAAGGTGAAGAAAGCAAATCTGTATCTTCACCCACCCTTTTATTTATTTATTTTTTAAAATATATTTTATTGATTTTTTTTTTACAGAGAAGAAGGGAGAGGGATAGAGAGTTAGAAACATCTATGAGAGAGAAACATCCATCAGCTGCCTCTTGCACACTCCCCACTGGGTATGTGCCCGCAACCAAGGCACATGCCCCTGACCGGAATCGAACCCAGGACCCTTCAGTCCGCAGGCCAATGCTCTATCCACTGAGCCAAACCGGTCAGGCAACACCCACCCTTTTAAATACAAACGCTAGCATGCTATACACTGTTAGGCATCTTGCTTCTTTTCCCTAAGAGTAAATTCTAGTGCTCTTTCCTTCCGTCTTTCTGAATGTTAGACGGCTGTGCTGTTGGCTAAAAATAAGGAAGCAGCTGGCAGGTCTTGAGCTTTTACTGTGTTACCATGTGAAGGGCAGACATTCAGCTTTCTAATACCCTGTGAGTTGGGGTTGACTATTTCCTTTTTATAAAGGAGGACACCAAGTCGCTACCTCATTTTATACATGAACAAAGTAAGGCACAAATAGTTAAGTGACACCAAAGGATGCAAGTAGTCCCGTCTGTCCCTCCGAGTGCCCATACTGTTGCTTAAACATGGATTTTGCAAGTAGGTGGAAGGATAGAAGGCTGAACGGTGTCCTGGCGCAGTCACAGCGAGTGACTCTTTACTTGGCCATTTACCCCACAAGACTGTGAGTCTCTGGAAGAAGGACTGTTTCTCATGGCCCCTGCAGCATCACTGCCTAGCGCGGTGCCTGGCACATAACAAGCGCCTTGGAACCTGAGTCACAGTGGATAGAACCGCAGAAAACAATTTAGCTATTTTTGTGCTTCATAAAAATACTTGAGGAACCTTAAGTATTTACGGCTTTGTTTTGCTGTCCCAGAATGGTGACTACCACTTTCTGAGCGCTAACTAGGCATCAGCCACAATTGCCAAACACATCTCAGTTAACTTACAATACTGTCAGTTGAGTAAGCAAATCATTTGACAGACAATGATGAAATGAGTTCAAAGAAGTTAAGTAACTCACTCAAGTTTGCACAGCTAGTGAGCCTCAGAGTCAATTCAAAGCCAGGTCAAAGCCAATGGCCTTAACCATTCAAACACGTCTACCTGTCACCTACTTATGGAAAACCACAAGAGAAGCTCAGCCTCTGGTCAGACCACATGACTCAATTCAGAATGAGATGGCTGAAGGCAGGCTGTAATCAGTAACACCAATATTTAGCATTTTGAATGTCCACTGTTTTGATGACCCTGAATAGTTGGGAAGGAAACAGCAACAATAACAACAAAACATGTTTCTCATTAAACATGTACCTATAATTTGTACTGTGTTGCTCCAAAAGCCCAAAGCTTCTCTACAAGGTATGAGGAAGGCTGATGTTGCTAACGATGACCTTGATAATGTTATATTGAGACAGATGTTACATCAGTATTTGCTGGTAACTTCCTGAAGAATGGATTTCAGTGGATCTCTATTGGTAGCCCTTGTAATAGAATAGGGTATTTTGTTCAAATGCAAAAGTAGATACTTTATATTAAAGTAACAAGAAAGTGAGCGAGTGATGTTAGGTGCAACATATACCTTCTTTATTCATCCATTCAATAAATATTTGAGTTTTGCCCAGCTGGTGTGGTTCAGTGGTTGAACATCAACCTATGAACTAGGAGGTCATGGTTCGATTCCCGGTCACGGAATGTGCCCAGGTTGTGGGTTTCCCCAGTGTGGGGTGTGCAGGAGGCAGCCAATCAATGATTCTCTCTCATCATTGATGTTTCTATCTCTCTCCCTTCCTCTTTAAATCTATCTATCTATCATCTATTTACTTATCTTTGAGTTTTTACTCTCTACCTGGCACTGTTGAGGCACGGGAATATAGCAGTGAACAAAAGAGACAAAAAATTGTCTGTTTAGAACATACATTCTAATGGGAAAAGATAAACAAAAAGAAAAACTAGTTAGATGGCGCACCATCAGGTAAGAAGTCTTATGGTAAGAAGTCTTACGGAGATGAACAGGGGAAGAGAATAGAAAATGCAGTTTTAAATTCTTACACTGTGTAATGCAATTGTGACATCATTGGCTTTTAACCCTGCTCTCTCTCTGAGCCTGCCAGATAATGCCCTGGATTTGTGTCTCATCCTGCAGGTCCTGCCTTCTGCACCGTGTGAAACCCCAGTAAACACTTTCCCGGATGTTCATGTCTAGTTCCTTCTGGCCCCAGTTGGTCTAGATCTAATCTAGACTCTGAAATCTAAAATCTGGAGGAAGATATTCAAATAATCTTTGAGAGTTTGGGGAGACTCAAAAGGGGCAGGGGAAAATAAATCAAAAGAGGACCTTTTTAGGTAAGATTAGGCAGAATTATCTTTACCTCTTCACCTCTGATCTAATCACTAGTTAACAGCTTGAGGGCTTGGCAGGACCTAGAGGTAGCTGGATAGGTTATACTAGTTCAGAGGCAGAAGAAAAAGTGAATGTGGCCATGGTGATACCAAGAGGTGGTGGTGTGATGGATGCTTTAGCCTCCCATAAGCTTCACCAGCTACTTAACCCCAAGAGAACTGCTCTACCTCAATAAATCCAAAATAACAACACTATTTATTCAACTGTGGCAACGGACATTTCCTCAATCCTATGTGAAGTGTGAATAAAAGCACGTTCGGAGAAGCTTGTTTTGCGTTGATTTACCATACAGTTTAAGGATGTGCTTGCAAAGCAGCTTCAGAAAAGCGCCTGTAAACCTGAGGTTGACAAAAGATGGCCGTGGCTGAGGCTGGACAAGGCCGGTGGAAGGGTTTCACCGCTCACATTAGCTCTTAGAGTGGGGATGCTGCACCATCGGGCTCGGCTGGGGGCGGGAAAATGGGTGAAGCTGGTAATGGTGGTAACGAAGTCACAGCCTTCCCCCCTTGTGAAGTCAAATCGTTTAAAAACCGGTGCCGCTCACGTCACCCAGGGTTAAGGCCGTCTTCCGGTCCTTAGGGCAGAGGGCCGCCCACCTGTGGCCCCGAGCAGAGTTAAACACCAAAACGGTCTCAAACGCCGGGCCGACGGGGGCTCAAAGCCGGTTAGCCCAAGGGCTGGGTCACGGGCCCGGTCTCCAGGCGGGACTCGCTGGCGGGCTCCCGCCCGGGCCGGCCCCCACCTCCCCGCAAGGCCTGCTGGGAGTTGTAGTTCACTTGTCGAAAAGCCCAGCGAAGCCCAACCCCCTTCTTCTGCTTCCTTCCCGCCTGGGATGAGTGCGCAGAACCAGGAGCCCTGGCGGGGACCCAGAGAGCATAGGACTACAATTCCCAACGGACCGCCGGCCCCAGTGCGCAGTCCCAGGTAGACGGCGGCGCGCTTCACGCTCCCGCGCAGGCGCACACAGGTCGGGGCGGTGGCGGGATTCGGCCGCGTGCGCTTTCCCGCTCCAGCTCGTCCAGGGCTCGCAGCGCCCGCAGCCTCCCGTCGGGCCTCGCCCACCCGCCCTGTGCTCGCTCCCTCGCGGTTCCGCGTTCCCCTCCATCTCCCCAGTTTCTCCCAGAGCCCAGGCCCCGCCTGTTTCCCGCCTCCAAGGCCAAGTTTGTTCCCGCCCCAGCCCTTCCCTCTCTGAGCCCTGCTGCTTCTGCTAAGGGCGGAGGCTCCATGTTGTCTCCTCATCGAGCGGTAGCGGCTGCCTCGGGAGGAGCAGGTGAGGCGCCTAATCCTCCCCCCGCCCCCCCCCCCCCCCCCGGCCCCCGGCCCCACTGTGTGGCCACCCCCGCCGCCCTTCCCGCTAGAACTCGGAGGAGACCGCCCGTCCGCGCCGCCGTTCTTCTTGTCCCGGGGCTGGGACCGCAGGTCCCTGAATTCGGAGCCGGGGGCTGCTCGCTGGGCCCGGTCGGTCGGGCGCGGGCGGCGTCTTACTCGGCCCCAGGCTGGGAGCGAGCGGCCGCCTTCGGGGGTCGGGCCCTGCGCCGGGGGAGGGCGCTAGTGCTCCTCTGGGCTGTTGCTGCGGGTCTGGCGCCCCCCGCAGCCCTGGGGCGGGTCCAGAGGCTTCAGCCCGGCTCTGGGCAGAGCCCGGCGCGCAGGGACGTCCGCCCCTTTCCCGCCCGTGCGCTTCGCACGCTCGGGGGCCGGGGGCCGGGTGGCTCCGGCCGGGCCGACGCCGAGGGAGCGGGAAGGCGGATGCTTTTCCCGTCCCGCTGGTAGGAAGGCCGTGGAGGACGCGACGCTTCTGGAGCTGGACGCTCCCTTTCTATCCTGACGACCTTGAGGCCCCACAACGAGCATTGAGAAAGTTGGTCTTGAGCCCACACTGCACGGCCACGAAGGAGATAACAGAATGCGGCCTGAGTTATTTGTTAGGAAGTTCTTTTAGGACGTGTGGTACTGCACGTTGTTCTTTTGCTTTCCTGAAGACAAAAAAGAAAAAAAAAAAAGAAAAAAAGTGAAAGTATTAAATGAAAACCAAATAGAAGTGACCGTAAATCACGGGTACGCCTTCGCCTGTCAGCTACCTGGCTTTATTGTTTAACGTGCTGTTGAAATTGCCACAAGTTTCACTTGCGAAATCGAGAGGCGAGAGGAGAAGGTAACCTTGGAGGATCGGTTGGTTAGATCAACCCCAGCCCTCCAGCCTGAAGACGGAGTTGGGTGGGATGTTCTGTGAAAGGGCGGGTGGAACTAACGGACCAGGAACGCGATCTCACATTTTGACTTGCTTTTGGAGAAGCAAAACCCACATAGTTTTCATCTGCGGCAAGTACTGATCGTGGCAATGTCCCGAAATTCTAAAATTAGTACTTTTTTTTTCAGCCCCCATAGACAGTAGCTTGTAGTCTAGAAATCCCTGCTGTTTCTGCTTTAACCACCTGCAAATGAAACACTTGGATGGAAAGTTCTCTACGTAATGAAGCGTTACACTAGGACAGCACATTGTCTTGTTAGCTAGGGTTTATCTCACTGGAGTAAACGTGCAATTCAGAAAAGCAATAATAAATAGAGGATAAATGTGATGAGGTGTACTAGCATCATTTTCTTAGTTTTCACTAAACAGGCTTTTAAAAAATCGGTTCAGCACTTTTTCATTTTTATGATTTCTAAATCATAGAATAAAGAATATAGTCATGCTAATTATTTAAAATAAAATAGAGAATTGTAAGAAGCAAGAAATATAAAGTTTTATTCTACTTCTCCTGTTCCCCAGTGGTCATTATTAATAATTTGGTCACATTGTTATTTGTTTTTTGGGGGTCACATATTTTAAGGTTCCTATGAAGTACCTTAGGGAACCCTAGGTTGTATGAACTTGTTTGAGAACGGGTTTAGAATTTACCTTTAATGACTAGGCATGCCTGTTAAAGTTTTACGGCCTTATTTTTCATTTTGAGAAATTGTTCAAATAACACAACTACGTTTTAAAGTTAGTCTCAATTCTAAAACATTTCCCCAAGTTATCTTTGACGTTTTAGAAGCATATTCTCTAAGATCTATCAAGGGAGGAAAGTGAGGGGAAAGCTTTTATTTAAAAGAAAAATCTTTTAGTTGCCATAGCGTTGCAGTTCTCAGCACTGCTGCGCATTAGAATAACCTGGGTTTTTTTAAAAACCTGTGGATGCTTGGGACCCACCCACAGATTCTGATTTAATACATTGAATGGTCAGGCAACAGTTAAAAAAATCCAAATCTAATTTTCATACTAATTTATAATCAAATTTCCCTATAGGTGGTTGCTTATGTTTGAATTGGTTTGTTACTATATAGGAAGTATAATTTGTAATTCAATATTTGTATTAGAAGTTGATGCTCTTCATTGCAAATTTCTAAAGAAATGTTTTTTATTGGCATTTTGATTGTTAGGTTAGATCTATTTCACAGCTAAAGAATGTTATAAATCAGGAAACAGGCTTTACTGGGATAGTAGGCAAATAAACAAATGATTAACTCTTCTTATGCCTTGAAATGATAGGAATCTCAGGCAAATAAATACTGCCAAATAAGAAAGCCTTACTAAACTGGAACACATAATTAAAACCTTCAGGTAATGAGAATGATTTTAGTGATGGTCTCATTTTTAGGGAAAAGTCAAATAAGATGAATATTAACTCATTCTCTATTAAAAAGATGCCTAGCATCATTTTTAGATTCAGCTGCGTCTCTGCATTTCTGAATCTTCAATACTGTTTAGTCATAATTGATCTTCATAAATCATGAAGCACTCCAAAATTCTTAACTGATAAATGGTTTTGTTCAGCATTCTGTGCTAAAATAAAATATAAAGATTTTTTACAACAGATGAACTGAGAAAAAGCTTCTTCCAAAATCCTTTAATTAATCAAGATGTAAAATTTCCCCTGATATTGTTTAGTTGGGTTTAAGTAATACTTTCACTGAAACAGCCTTAAAAATTTATGGGTATCTACCATCATACTCCTACCTTGAGACAAAGTAGAGCACATAAAAGTACTTACTCATCATCACCACAAAGGAACCACACCCAGCAGTTCTAGAGTTGGCTGAGGGCTTGTACTTTCTCTTGTGATGATGTTTTCTCTGGCCTGGTCTGTGAATTAGCTTTAAAAACTGCCCGCACGGACAAGGCATGAAAATGGTATGCTTCTGTTTCTGAGTGTGTTGCTTTTTGACTAGCGAATGGATTTCAAAAGGAGAGTGGAAAACTCGGGTCATAACTTTACCCTGAGTCATGCACTCTACTCAGTGAAATGTTTCTGAGTTGATTTGCTTTTCGGAGCTCACTGGGCAGTAAGGATGAGCACTGCGGCCGGCTCCACCCCAGCTGATTTTGAGGAGAAAACCGAGACACAGAGAATAAAGTGGTTTATTCAGGCTGTTACATTCCGTGCACAACTGGGCCCCACACTCTGGTCTTTCCTGATTGCTGAGCAGGCCTTACTCCTATACGTATTGCCTCACTAGAAAAACAACCTTTGCCAAATCATGGAAGGGAGGGAGGTATGACAGGATTTGATGGTGTATTGCATACAGGAAGATAGGGAAGATGTGGAGTCTGAACCAAGGAGATTTGAGAAGTGGATTAACTGAGGATTCATTTTGAAGACACTAAATGTAGATTTCTAAAATGTTAGTATTGGAAGGGTTGCTAGAGCTTAAATCTTGACTCATTTTTCTGTTGAGACTGAGATTAGACATGCCCAGAATCACACAGGTTGTTTGTGGTAGAACCGGAACAGGATCCTGTGTCCTGACTCTTATGCCCATATATTTCTACATATTACTCCGTAGAGGTGATAGTGGAATATCCAGGTGAATCTGTCCCTTAGGCAGTTGTACATTTGGACCCGAATGCAGGTTAGAAGTTAACGAAGTGGTATCACCAACATAGAGGGTGTAGTGAAATGATAACAGCTCTTTGAGGGAGTGAATGAGAACTTCGAAAAGGATTGAAGCAGAGCCTCGGCGTATGTCATAGGAGGCTGGAAAGAAGAAAAAGAAGTGAAAGATGATAAAGAGGTTCGAAGAGAACTAAGAACGTACACTGTCACTGAGTACGGAGATTTTAAGAAGTTTTAGAAGCGGGCGGCTGTTGTGTTTTGTCGCAGAGAGAGAGGATTGAATGAGAATCAAGAAAGGGCTGTCAAATTTGGCCAGAGAGGTCTTAAATAAACTGGAGAGGTTGAGAGGAAAATCAGATAGCAAGGTGCTAAGGGGAATGGTTCCATATGTAGATGAAGACATACCTTCAAGGAGTTTGACAATGAAAGAAAGACTGGGACGGGGAAGGGAAGAAACCGATCTTTATTGAGGTTTGCTATTGGGTTTAGTGTTCACAACACTAGGAAACTATTACCCTGCCTGTGTTAGGTACTGAGGCTGATGCCTCCTAGTTGCTCTACTCCTCAGGGGTTCCCAGTCTGGGTTGTAAATCAGAATTACAATATAATAATTGTGATAAGTAGAATAGCTATGTACAAGGTTTTAGTGGAAATAGGAGAGTGGGTCTACTTTATTAAGTCCCTAAAATGTGTCAAACACTGGACTTTGAGGTGGGTATTAGATTTATAAATAAATGGAGCTTTAAGTGGTTAGAAATTTATCCATAGTCACATTGTGACTAAGGGTGGAGTTTATTTGTTTATTCCACAAATATTTATTGGCTGTCCATTATGTGTGGACATTGTTCCAGGATATTGGGGAATATAGCACTGATCAAGAGACAAAATTTCTGCCCTAACCGGTTTGGCTCAGTGGATAGAGTGTCGGCCTGCGGACTGGGGGGGTTCCAGGTTCGATTCCGGTCAAGGGCATGTACCTTGGTTGCGGGCACATCCCCAGTGGGAGGTGTGCAGGAGGCGGCTGATCGATGTTTCTCTCTCATCGATGTTTCTAACTCTCTATCCCTCTCCCTTCCTCTCTGTAAAAAATCAATAAAATATATTAAAAAAAAAAAAGAGACAAAAATTCTTACCCTCATGGAGCTTACATTCTCGGTGGGAGAAGGTAAGGATTTAAGGCCTGCCTTGTCTTGTCCAGAGCCTGTTTTCTCTTTAGTATCCCATATACTTAGGTGATGTGTCCTCTGAGGGTAGGCTGGGGAGATCAGGACAAAGGGAGGGTGAAGGTGAGTGTTGAAGGATGAGCAGGTGTGTTTGTGGGGAGTGAAGCGGGGAGAAGCATTTTAGGCGATGAGAACAAATGGTTGAGGAACAAATGGGTGAGAACAGCTGGAGGTTTAGGAATTGGGACAGTACCGGAACCTAATGTTCTCCCAGTAGAAAGACCAACAAGAATACTTTTGCCTGGGAGAATGGGGAGAATAAGAAGTTAGAGGAACTAAGGCAGTGGAGGGGTGGGGTTTTAGTTTCAAGTTGTCCATAAAATGTTTGTGGTAGCCTTTATGTAGTTGCTGTCATGATATGTTCATGTACTGTAATGAAGGAGTTCAGCCCTAAGGGACTGAGGTAACATCATCAAAGAAACACCTGGGGCCCCTCTTCCGGGGATGGTGACTTCAGGCATTCCCCATGGTCCAGCGTTGGACATGCCGTCAGAGGCTGCCTACAATACAGCCTCTAACAAAACTAGGCTGCCCCAAGCCCCTGGCAATCGAATTGCTTACCTTTATACCAAGAAGGTTGGGAAAGCACCAGAATCTCCATGTGGTGCGTGGCCAGGCCGACTTAGAGGATTTCATGCTGTGAGGCCTACAGTTCTAATGAGGTTGTCTACAATGAAAAGACTTGTCAGCAGGGCCCATGGTGGGGCCACGTGTGCTAAATGTGTCCAGGACAGGATCAAGCGTGCCTTCCTTACTGAGGAGCAGAAGATTGTGAAAGTATTGAAGGCACAAGCAGAGTCAGAAAGCTAAATATGTTAAAAAATGAAGTTTTCTTTGAGTAATAAAAGCAATTAAAAGGCAAAAAAAAGAAAAAAAAGAAACACTTGTGGATGGTGACTTGGATAATCAACCTTATAGGCAAGAGATGTTGGAAGATGGCTTAGCCCAGTGGTCAGCAAACTGCGGCTCTTTGGCCCCTTGAGTGTGGCTCTTCCACAAAATACCACGTGCGGCCTCGCATGTACAGTGCGATTGAAACTTTGTGGCCCATGTGCAGAAGTCGGTATTTTGTGGAAGAGCCACACTCAAGGGGCCAAAGAGCCGCATGTGGCTCGCGAGCCACAGTTTGCTGACCACTGGCTTAGCCTAAGGGAATGGGCCCTAAAATTTGGATTAAGGGGTCTAAGGGTTTGGAGAGTGAGCTGTGAGGATAAGTCAAAGGACATTCACATGACATCTGGAAAGAGATGGTAGAAGTAAAGTTTTACTTGGCAGATCTGTAATATAGTCCCATTGTCCTAGAACAGTGATGGCGAATCTATGACACGCGTGTCAGAGGTGACACGCGAACTCATTTTTTGGTTGATTTTTCTTGGTTAAATGGCACTTAAATATATAAAATAAATATCAAAAATATAAGTCTTTGTTTTACTATGGTTGCAAATATCAAAAAATTTCTATAGGTGACACGGCACCAGAGTTAAATTAGGGTTTTTCAAAATGCTGACACGCCGAGCTCAAAAGGTTCGCCATCACTGGGCTAGGTCCTACCTCTCTTGTTGCTCCAATATTCCTAGGGTGTTGCCCTCATGTGCCTGGTTGGGGATGACTCACTCTCACTTCTCCATCTAGCCAGCAGGAAGGGGGAAAATGCGTGACCTGGAAGTTGCTATATCATTTCCAGTCAGAATTTAGTCACACGATGACACCCTAGCTGCAGGGTTGGTTTGGAAATGTGTTTCTTTTGGGCAGTTAATATGCCCAGCTAAAAATCTATTACCTAGCAGGAGGGAAAAACATATTGGGTGAGTAACCAGCTATCTCAGAGACTTTGGTACTGCCTTGAGCAGTTTATCCATAAGGTCTGAATAAATTGTTCTCATGGGCTCTTCTATATGAAACACTGAAGATTTTTAAGTCCTGGATTCACCTGCTGTTGTGGCAATAAGAAGAACCCTAAGAGATTGTTCACAGAAATGTTTCCTTTCTTACCACCAATAATGGTAAAGAAAAGTATTAGTATACATTTATTACAACAATAGCATGACTTTTAGTATATGTATTTGTTTTCTAATAGTTTGTAAAAAATTAAAAAGTGCCAAGAACCCTTTTGTTGTTATGTGATAAAGTATAAAAAGTGAGCCGCAGTTCCGTAGCTTAAAGGGTAGATAGACTCTGGCAGTCGAGTGTTGTTGACTTTGGCTGCTATGATCATGCAGCCTTTTGTGCTTCCCAGACCAAAGTAATTTGGGGACCACTCTTATGAGTCTTCCTACCTGTGTATGCTTTACTTTATGTTTGTCCTTCCGTTTACTTTAAATGGATTCATTCTTTAAACTTAGCCTCCTTCTAAGCCATGATCCATTAAAACGTGGTTTTGTTTCCTAATATACATTAAAATGCATAATTATTAAAATAAAATCTCCTTTCAGCTGCCTAACACATCTCTTAATATCAGTGGGATAGACTCTCACTTAGGGAAATAGTGCTTTGCTTCAGTCCTGAGCCCCACCGCTACTTTTTTGTAAACTTTCCACATATCCATAGCTATTAAGTAGCTTTGAATTTCCAGGAGTTATCTTTTTGCTTTCAACTCTGGTAGGGAAACTACTGATACTCAACCACCTGAGCCACACCAGCCAGGGCTGATATATTTGTCTTTTTCTTAGGGATTTCTATATTGATTCTGGATATGAGTTCTTTGGATATAGGTATTGTGATATTTTCTCCTATCCTATGGTTTGCATTTTTACTCTTAATGGTATCTTTTAATGAACAAAAATTATTGATTTTAATGAAGTCTAATTTGTCATTTTTTTTATGGTTAGTGTTTTTGTACCTTAACTTCTTGCTTTTTCCTTGTTCAAAAATACATATTTAAAAATATGTTGAAACTAATGTTTTTCTCTGTAACAACATAGGTGATGCCATGGAGAGTGGAAAGCCTGGTCCAGTGCAAGTTGTTTTGGTTCAGAAAGACCAGCATTCCTTTGAGTTAGAAGAGAAAGCGTTGGCCAGCATCCTCCTGCAGGACCACATTCGAGACCTTGATGTGGTGGTGGTGTCAGTGGCTGGAGCCTTCCGAAAGGGCAAGTCTTTCCTTCTGGACTTTTTGCTCCGGTACTTGTATTTCCAGGTACAGTAGAATTACTTCATTTCAAATCAGAAAAGGAGAATTTATGTTCGAAAGAGCAAAATAAGTTCACGTGTTATTCTTGATGTTTAAAAGTACTCAAAATTTTAGGTTTAATGGAAATGTCTTATTTCTCCTGTAGAAAGAAGGTGGCCATTCAAATTGGTTAGGTGATTCAGAAGAACCGTTAACAGGATTTTCATGGAGAGGGGGCTCTGACCCAGACACTAATGGGATTCAGATCTGGAATGAAGTTTTCACTGTGGAAAAGCCAGATGGGAAGAAGGTAAGGAAGAAAAAGGCTTACATAATAAAACAATGAAATAAGAACTTTAATGCATATTTTGATACTAGTAACCCAGTTAAAAATAATTTTTATTAGAATGATATGTTTATGGTTTAAAAATAACCCATAAATATAGTTTAAAAGGTCAAATAATAATATAAGGCTTCTAACAAAAAATAGTAAGCTACAGCCCTAGCCGGTTTGGCTGAGTGGATAGAGTTTGGGCCTGCAGACCGAAGGGTCCCGGGTTCGATTCCAGCCAGGGGCACATACCTCAGTTGCAGGCTCCTCCCCAACCCGGGCCCTGGTCAATGCGCATGTAGGAGGCAACCAATTGATGTGTTTCTCTCATATTGATATTTCTCTCTGTTTTTCCCTTTGTCTTCCACTCTCTCTAAAAATCAAAGGAAAAATATCCTTGGGTGAGGATTAAAAAATAATAGTAAGCTACAGCTGTAGAACCTATCCCCAGATTTATTTGTAAGGGTCAGGAGGGGCAAGTCATTTGTGTCTTAAAGTGGAAGAGGGGCTTTGGAAGTACCACTGGTTTTTTTAACCTTTAACCCATTCCTTCCTAAAGCACGTCTTCACAGCTGCTCATTTCTCTCATTTTTGAGTCTTTTTGGGATTTAAGGTTCCAAATCCCCTCTTCAGGTTGTTTAGTTGTAGCCTTTTCCTAAATGCTAAGTCATTCATTATTTTGGGGGCTGAAGAGCTGATGCACAACTCTTGATTGCTGTTTTTATATTTTCTATTCCTTTTCCTATGCATTTTCTTATTATTTTATTTCTCTATTTGAGTGAAGGTTTCAGGAGAAAGATATATTGGAAAACCCCCTTTTTTTTAAATGTATAGATACACATACAAAAAAATGTGTAGCACAATGAGGAGCTTATCACATTTTGTAAAGAAAGATAATCTAAGAGAATGAAGAGTTTTAACATTGAAATATAACAGTAACTTTTTTATAGAAGGAACTTTAGATATTATTTTATCCAACCTTTTAATTCTTTTAACAGCTTTATTGAATTATAATTGACATTTCATTCCTCCCTTCCTAGCTTTTGTGCTGTTGTCACATATTTTACTTTAATATTGTTTTTATTTTTATTTTAATGGTTAGTTATCTTTTAAAGGTATTTAATAAAAAGTCATATAGTTACTCATATAGTTAGCATTAACTGTGCTCTTCATTTTCTGTGTGTCCGTATTTCCATTTTCTTGTCTACTTTTTTTCTTCTGTTTGAAGGACTTCCTTTAACATTTCTTATAGTGCTTTGCAGGTGCTGAAATCTTTTAACTTTCTTGTTTCTGAAATGTCTTTATTTTAAAAAATATATATGCTGGGTATAGAAGTCCAGGCTGATAGGTTTTTCTTTCAGTGCTTTGAAGATGTCACTCCCCTGACTTTTTGCCATTGTTTCTGACGAGAAATCCTGCTGTTACCCTCAGGTGCCTAATGTCTTTTTTGTCTGCCTGCTTTTAAGGTTTTTCTCTATTATTTTCTTTTAGCAATTGGATTATAATGTGTCTTAGTGTAGTTCTCTTCATATTTCTTGTATTTGGACCATGTTGAGCTTCTTGAATCTGCAGGTTTATAATTTTTATCAAAATTGGACATTTTCTGCACTCATTTTTTCAAATATAATTTTGCCTCATATCCTTTGGGGACTTACATTACATGTATGTCAGGCTACTTGAAGTTGTCTCATGGCTTGTTTTTATTTTAATTCTTATTTTTCTGTTTCCTTTTTTTTTGTTAATCCTCACCTGAAGATATTTTTCCATTGATTTTTTTTTTTTTTTTTTTTTAGAGAGAGAGAGTAGAAGGGAGGGGGAGAGACACACAGAGAGAAACACTGATGTGAGAGAGACACATAGATTGGTTGCCTCCCGACCAGGGCTGGGGATTGAGCCTGCAACCAAGGTATGTGTCCTTGACTGGAATTGAATCTGGGACCCTTCAGCCTGAGGGCCAGTGCTCTGTCTACCGAGCAGAGCTGGCTAGGCTCTGTTTCCTTTTTGATGGTTTCTTTTGGTAGGTCTTTAAATTCACCAATCCTAATAACCTGTTAACCCCATTCAGTGTATTGTCATTTCAGACAGAATTTTCATCTCTAAAAGTTCAGTTTAGGTCTTTTTAAAAAATCTCTTCTCATTTTTTCTTTTATTGACTTTAGAGTGGAGGGAGGATAGAGAGAGAGAGAGAGAGAGAGAGAGAGAGAGAGAGAGAGAGAGAAAGAAACATTGATGTGAGAGAGATACATGGATTGGTTGCCTCACATATGCACCCCAACTGGGATCAAGCCGGCAACCTGGCATGTGCTCTGACCGGGAATGGAACCTATGACCTTCTGGTGCATGGGGTGTCGCTGCAACCAACTGAGCCGGAATGCCCAGGTTGCAGGTTCTCTGCTCAAAACAAGGCACCTAAATAATTACTTTTCTGATAAAACCTATAAGCAGCCGCTTAAACCTCATTTAAATGTTACCTGTATTTCTCAAGTTCTCCTGTACATTTCCCCCTTCTCACTTTAACATATTTTGTTTGTATTTTCCTTTTTTTTAGGTTGCAGTTGTTTTGATGGATACCCAGGGGGCATTTGACAGCCAGTCCACTGTGAAAGATTGTGCTACCATCTTTGCTCTAAGCACCATGACTAGTTCTGTTCAGGTAAAACCACTCGACTAGGAAAACACATTTGTAGAGGAAATAAGATGAAGGGGTTACATCTAGTTTTAGTTATTGTTTTGTTATCAGAATTTCTACGGTGATACATAAAGGTTCTTTATAGACCACAGATATCAGTTTACCTCTTACTGGCTTAAGAAGGAACCTAAACTGTTTTTCTACTTTGGTCATAAATTTATATAAAGTCTCTAATAAGAGTCTGAAAGTGGAAATTGAAATGACATCATATAGGAAATGTAGATTTGTTAATAACGTAAGAAAACTATATTTTAAACTGTAAAGGAAGAATTATATTATTTCAACCATATAAGATATAGTTTTCCAAAGGACAGGTGATATTACTGTTGAACAGATTTCATATTTTTATATGTAAACTTTTAAATGTACAAAGCAGTGCTTTAGGCTTATTTGAGTTTGTTTGAAATTAGCTAAAGTATCAATTTGGATGTTTGTTTTCTAGATTTATAATTTGTCTCAGAACATTCAGGAAGATGATCTTCAACAGCTACAGGTATATATTCCTCATTTAAATATCATATATATCTTTTAAAAGTTTTAAGACAGAAAAATTTTACTTGAGCAGGTCCAGCAAAAGATTGAAATATGGAGGAAGGTTTTTGTTCCTAATAATCCCACACTCCGTATGTCTATCACTGAGGTGGTCAGGGAATGCCGTAATGAGTTGAGCAGGGAACTAAAGAAAGTGGCCAGTAAGTTCTGTAGACATATCTGGGGGAAAGTGGCATAGGAGAGGGAACAGCAAGAAGAAAGATTGTGAGGTGCAGTGTGCTTGGCAGGATCAAGAAATGCCAATATATTTCTTTAAAAACAAAATAATTCCTAAACTTTGGCCTTTAATGTTACTACTGGGAATTACTCATGCTTTATAACCCGTGGATCTACACCAGTGCCATGACTCAGTGGTTGAGAGCTGTTGCTCTGTAAAACATTTCCACCAAAACTTATATTTGAGCCCCTAACCGGTTTGGCTCAATGGATAGAGCGTCGGCCTGCGGACTGAGGGGTCCCAGGGTCGATTCCAGCCAAGGGCATGTACCTTGGTTGCGGGCACATCCCCAGTAGGGCATGTGCAGGAGGCAGCTGATGGATGTTCCTAACTCTCTATCCCTCTCCCTTCCTCTCTGTTAAAAAATCAATAAAATATATTAAAAAAAAACCAAACTTGTATTTGAGCCCAGCCGGCATGGCTCAGTGGTTGAGCGTTTTGAACCAGGAGGTCATGATTCATTCCTGGCCAGGGCACATGCCTGGGTTGTGGGCTGGATCCCCAGTGTGAGGCTTGCAGGAGGCGGCCAATCGTGATCCTCTCTCATTATTGATGTTTCTGTCTCTCTCTCCCTCTCCTTTCCTCTCTGAAATCAATAAAAATATATTTAAAAAAACAAACTTGCATTTGACACCTTTTCACCTGAAACTATTTTCTTTCTAAGTGCCTTCCTCTCATACATTTCTTTGAATGCCCACCTTGTGTGAGGCAATGGGCATTCAGAGATACAATTGTACAATAATGTTTTAGATACAATAGTGCTTGAGGCAGACATGATTCTTTATGGATTTTGTGATCCAGTCAGTGAGAGAGATACATACATTAATAGGTGTGGGTGATATAACAGCACCACAGCTGGGTGGCTGAAAACAATAGAAATAGGAAATGAAGCCAAGAGAGAAAGGGAGAGAGCTAGAGGAGAGGTGGGGACAGGTGGAGGTGGAGGAGAGGGAGACCAGTAGGGCACAGAAGAAACGGAAAATGTGATAATTCAGGCGGCTTAACATAATAGTAGGTATTTTAGTAAAAGAAAACAGAAAATGGAGGGAAAGAAATTATAAAAGGAATAATATAAGATGATGTTCTAGAATTGAAGGACATGAGTTTTTGTCTTTTCTGCTAGGAGCTTTTTTCAAAGGTCTGGTGGTCCTTGACCCTCTGTAGTTAACAGTGCGCCGCTAAAATCTGACTGGGAGCTTTGGTAAGAGGCAGCCTTGTATACTGTTCTGGATCGCAGAGAAGTGACTGGGAAGATGATTTAGCTATTTGGTTGCAACTTCTATATGTCTATATTTGCAGACTATTATTGTTGGACTCAAATTCCCCAGAGAATTCTTTAAACTGCCTAGGTTGGGAGGGTCGAAGCTTGCTAAGGCTCTAACAGAGTGTGTGGGCTAAAGAGTTTCTCTTTCTCTGTTCAGTATGTTTGTAGACTTTAAGTACCTATCTATCTATCTATCTATCTATCTATCTATCTATCTATCTATCTATCTAAAAGGCCAACATGCTAAGTGTCCCTCCGACTGTCTGACCGGTCACTATGACGCGCAATGCAGGAGCTGCTGTGACGTGCACTGGCCATTTACAGAGAAATGGCACCGTGGACCTGGAGCTGACAAAGCAACACTTGGCTTCCCCCAAGTGGGACACAGGCCCCGCCACCACCCTGGAGCAATAGCCCACCAAATCACAGCCAACACTGCCAAGACCCCATGGTGCAAAATGTGGCCCACAGCCCAGCCCAGCCCAGCCCGAAACAGTCGCTATGGGTGCCGGGTAATGACGTCACGTAGCAATGCCCGGCTTCCTCTCCCTAGCGACTAGCCTCCTTGGAGTTTCTTCAGCCCAGGAACATGACTTGCTTTATAGCCAGGTGCAAATATTTCACACTTTAACCAAATGTCTGTGAAGCATATTCCCGTGCCTCATCTCATTTGATCCTCATAGAAGTCCTAGAGTAGGTAGATAGGAGGCTTGGTAGAATCCTATTTTCTTTTCATTAGCCAGAAAGCAGAGATTTAGAAAGTGTAGAAACTTGACCTGACTGAAAAGAAGTAAGAAATGGTGGACCTTAAAAATAACTTCAGGTTTTCTCACTGCGCAGAATATAGTCAAACATTGCTACAGTTACATATTTCACCCTTTGTTCTCCCGTGTGATCTACAATAATAATCTGCTTTGTGTTGATATTTACTGCTGTGTTGCTGACAGTTTTCTGAAAGAGAAGTTGGGGTGCTTCACTGGACTGCAAAAAGTTTAGCGAAATCAAAAAGCAGGTCTAATTAAGCAAGTTTGTTCTATATTTATAAAAGGCTAAGTTGACTCGCACATCCACAGTACATATAAAGCTTTCGCTGGCGCCAGTTGCATGCGTGTGTTTCCATCTGTCATTGTCGGAAATTGGTTGACACTTCTATTATAGAGAAAGGGTGAATAGTGATATTAACACATTGCGGACCAGTAGTTTTATTGCTAGCTTTACCCAGTGGCCAGATAAGTTTCTATTGAACGAGTACAAAAAACGTTTTACATAAATGTTAAAGGCATGCTTTAAAATTAAATACCCATTGCATTTTGAAGTTATTTATTACATGTTCTTACAAGCTAATATCTTTAAAAAAAAAAAAAAAATTTTATTGATTTTTTACAGAGAGGAAGGGAGAGGGATAGAGAGCTAGAAACATCGATCAGCCACCTCCTGCACACCCCTGACTGGGGATGTGCCCGCAACCAAGGCACATGCCCTTGGCCAGAATCGAACCTGAGACCCTTCAGTCCGCAGGCTACGCTCTATCCACTGAGCCAAACCGGTCAGGGCAAGCTAATATTTTTTTAAAGTATTCTCATGGTTGGCCACATGCCTTAGAACAGAAACCACGAGAATTCTCGTGATCTGTCTGCAATGTGTTAAAATATTTCTTCTAATTAATTTCCTTTCAATGTGCATGAATCCGTGCACTAGGCCACTAGTTTCTAATAAGGTAGGGGACTTCTCATTCAGCTGAGTTTGGAATCAACATCTATATTCTTTCTGGTTTATCCTCTCCAGAAAGTGTAATTCCAACTTTTGTGGGGCCAGGAAGAGCATGGGGAAGGGAGCAGGATCTGGGAGTGTTAGGGGCTTTCTCCAAAGACTTTCAACCATTTCTTTAGTTATCTCTCTCATCTCTTGCTTGTAATTTCTGAGCCTTTCAGCGATTCCACTGAGAGAATCTGCTTATTTCTGGATGGCCCCTGCCTCTTGGCGATGTCTTAGGGCAGAGAAAGCCCAAACCCAAGGCACTTCTGGTTTGTCTGTTTTCCTTCCAGTGTTTTACAACTCTTGTCTGTTGTTATATTATTTCTCATCATCTTTGTCCTGTAAATTTATAATTTTTAACTGCCTTTTGCTATACTTTTAGTGAGGCTTCATGAAGAAATAGAGGTAAAATGTATGTGTAAACACTAACTTAAAGAATTTGTTTATCCTGTCATTTGGATGACATATATACTGTGGGCCCTGTGCTCGTGCTGCTGGAGGCACAATAGTGCACACAAAGCAAACGTTCCTGCTCCCGTGGAGTTTCATTGCTAGTAGTGAAGACAAACATTGATCAAGATAAGCCCTATACAGGTATAGTATGTTAGATAGTGGGATATGTTAAGGAGAAAAATTAAAAAGAGGCATGGGTAGGAACCATTGTGTGGTGACTTGTAATCGTTTAGGTAGGTGGTGGTGGAAGGCTTCATTGAGAAGGAGCCATTTGAGTAAAGACCTTAAGAAATGAGGGACCTGCCCTGGCTGGTTGCTCAGTCGTTATAGCATCAGTCTGCACACACAGGGGCTGCTGGTTCGATTCCTGGTCAAGAACATGTACCTGGGTTGCAGGTTTGATCCCTGGCCCTGGTTGGGGAGCATTTGGGAGGCAATCAATCAATGTATCTCTCTCACATTGATTTCCCCCCCCCCCCCCCCCCCCGCTTTCCTCTCACTGATAATCAGTGGAAAAAATATCCTTGGGTGAGGATTAGCAACAACAACAAAAATTAAGAAATGAGGGACCTGATTGCACAGCTATTTAGGGGAAGAACATTATAGGTAGGAAGAGAAGTCAGAACAAAGACCCTAAAGCAGCTGTGTGCCCAGCACATTTGAAGAACATCAAGGAGGGCCAGCATGGTGGCATCACATTATAAGACCTGGCCTTTTATACTGAATGTGGTTGAGGGTTTTGAGCAGAGGCCGGGTGTGATCTAACTAACCTTATTGATAACAGAGCCATGGTGGCTGTTGTATGGAGAATGGTGATGAGGAGGGGCAGGCAGACAAATTAGGAAGCGATTGCAGTGTTCCAAGCTACATGGAATTTGTGAGTGGTTGGATTCTGGATTTGCTAAAGAATTGGGATGTAAGACAGATCCAGGATTATTCTAAGGTTCATGGCTCCTGTGGGCTTTGAAACTGTAGAACTTTGGTTTCATATAAGTAGGAGTTAGGTCTGTTAAATGAATACTTTGATAAAGAATAGCCACAGAAGGCCCCCTCCCTCCCAGGTGTCTGCGCCTTTCCCTCTCCCCACTTCATCCCCCACACACCTGCATCTCCTGAACTCTGAGGGACTCCCCCCCAAAAAATTGCCACAGAAATACTTTAATTTTGCCTTACAAGCCATAACTCTTCTTCTTCTTCTTTTTTAAGCTCTTCACAGAATATGGTCGTCTGGCAATGGATGAAATTTTCCAAAAACCCTTCCAGGTAGAATGTTCACTATAAATGCCACTCAAATCTTTATTTTAGTTCAGAGATCAGCAAACTGCAGCTCACAGGCCAGTTCTGGCCAGCTGCCTATTTTTATGTGACCTATGAGTTAGGAATGGTTTTTACATTTTTAAATGGTTGAAAGAAATCAAAAGAGGAATACTATTCTATGACATGTAAATTATCTGAAATTTTAATGTCAGTGTCTATAAGGTTTTATTTAGAACACAGTTATACTTATTTGTATTGCTCATGGCTGTCTTGTGCTACAGTGGCCTAAAATATTTACTCTCTGGCCATTTACAGAAAAAATTTACTGACCTTTGTTTTAGCTAATTATTTCATGAGGACGAGAATGCATAGTAACCTGAGTAAGATTAGAGGAGCGTTAAGTATTGTTTTCCTTTCCATTCTAATGTGGAAGGTAGATCTGATGTATGACTAGCTAGTGCCATACTACACTCCCCACCCTTGCGTTTGGCATTCTTGTTTATAAGGTTTCAGAGACATCACAGAATAGCTCAATCCTTCAGCATGTTTTCTTGTCTCCTTTGAAGAAGCTGGCATTGTGCAAAGGAGTACTTAAATTGTAATTTTGAAAATGCATTTATGCAACATTATAATGTGTGCTGCTCTTTTCTTAAATAGACACTGATGTTTTTGGTTCGAGACTGGAGTTTCCCTTATGAATACAGCTATGGACTACAGGGAGGAATGTCATTTTTGGATAAGCGTCTACAGGTAAGTAGAAATATAATATGGGAATTACCTAAAAGCAGTGATAGCTTTCTCATTTACCTTAGCTATTGTATTTCAAGCAGATTACAAAAAATTATATTAAGTTTGTTAAATACTTACGCATGTTAACACACACTAATATTACTCATGTTTTAAAGAACCTGGGTATACAGTGCACAGGGATTGTGGAGAAGAACTCTGGGCAAAAGCCCCAGCTTTGATTGTAATTCCATTTCACATTGTACGTCAGGTTCCACATGTGTCTTTAGAATGTCACATTCAGAACTTCAGTCTGTTTTTCTTGTTCAAAATTCTTACGTGTGTTTTTTTAAAAAAAATATTTTTATTGATCTAAGAGAGGAAGGGAGAGGGAGAGAGAAATAGAAACATCAGTGATGAGAGAGAATTATTGATAGGCTGCCTCCTGTACACCCCACACTGGGGATCAAGCCCACAACCTGGGCATTTATTGCTTCTTAGGGTTCTGTGTTTTCTTATTGGAAAAAACATAGGCTACTCTGACCCATCAGAGTTGGGAAGTCTCCTTTCCTTTGTCTTACACCAGTGGTTCCTGGGAAGAGAAACAAATGGTCTTTTGTAAATTGTGGGTCTTCATTGGCAGGTGAAAGAACAGCAGCATGAAGAAATTCAGAATGTCCGAAATCACATTCACTCATGTTTCTCGAGCGTCTCCTGTTTTCTTCTGCCACATCCAGGACTCCAGGTGGCCACAAGCCCTGAGTTTGATGGGAAATTGAAAGGTGTGTTACAAATGATGTTATTTTAAACATGTGATTTGATCTTTGGAATTAAATAGTGACCAGAAAATGTCAAATAAGGATCTGGTGTTGCCCTAGCCTGTTTGGCTCACTGGATAGAACGTCAGCCTGCGGACTGAAGGGTCTCAGGTTCAATTCTGGTCAAGGGCACATGCCAGGGTTTCGGGTTCAATCTCCAGGGGGCAAAGAGGGTGTGCAGGAGGCAGCCAGTCAATGATTCTCTCTCATCATTGATGTTTCTATCTCTCTCCCTCTCCCTTCCTCTCTGAAATCAATACAAATATTAAAAAAGAAAGAAAGAATCTGGTGAATGCTTAAGAGAAACAGTATGTTCTCTAAGAAAGAATAGTATTTGGAGTCTGGGTCAGTTTTTGCTCTTGCCTTACTGTGACCATCAGAATTAGAATTAGCTCATCTTAATTTCTCCATCTGAAATGGTGTTGGCAATATCCATTAATGATCTTTCTAAGAGACATGTTATGATTATTGGTTTATAAAAGATGAAAATGCTAAGTAAAAGAAGACTCAACATTAGTTAGCTAATGTTTATCAAGTAAAATTAACTTCCCAAAGAAAGATAACACAATGTGTGGCATGGCTATTGTTTTCATTTTATTTGTGATTATAAAAAAGCTGATGCTGAGTCATTTGTTAATATCAGGAAGTGCTGACTAAATAGTAGCTTAGAGAAATCAGAGTTGGGACTCATGGGTTCCATTATCTTATTTTTGTTCTTTGAGACCTTGAGTCATTTAATGGCTAGACATCAGTTTCCCCATGTGTTAAATTAAGCACTTTTGTTTATAAACTTATCTGAGCTTCTTAGGTTCCCAGTAAAATAGAAATAATAGTAGTTGCCAATTTTAGATGTCCAGTTGTGTTCCCAACTGTCTTAGTCTGGTTGGGCTGCTGTAACAAAATACCATAGACTCGGTAGCTTATGAACAACAGAAATGTATTTCCTGTCATTCTGGAGGCTGGAGCCCAAGATCAGTGTGCCAGCATGGTGTGTAAAGGGTTATCTTCCTGGTCTCAGGTTGTATATTCATATGTTGGGAGGGGCTGGCGAGCTCTGGGGGATCTCTTATAAGGGCACTAATCCCATACACGAGGGCTCCACCCTCATGACCTCCTCACCTTTCAAAGGCCCCACCTCCTAATACCATCACCTTTAGGGGTTAGGATTTCAACATATGATTTCAACAAGGGGAGGGGGGACAAAACATTCAGACCATAGCACCAACACGATACTAGTTACTTTTGCATTTAATGCTTCCAGTAATTCCATGAAACTGATAATATTTTCTTTATTGTACAGATGAAGACACTGGTTTAGGAAAGTTAAGTAACTTGTTCAGTGTACACAGCTAAGTGGTAAGACAGAGGTTCACATCCTGATTCTTCTTAACCCAAATCCATACTGTGCTGAAGCAGAAACGACTTCCGTTACATGGGAAGCAATTTAGGTGACATGTACTGCTTAGGTACCAAGAGAACTTCACTCATTCGATGCAAGAAAGTTAATGTACTTGCTTAAGATTTGTTCCAGCTCTTTGTAATGTTACAAAAGAAACTGAGTTTGAGAGACTTACCTTCACCTTCTATTTGCCACCTGTATGATGTTATGTAGTGGCAGCTTCCTGAGCAGACTTCCGGAGCCTTTAGATGGCATCTCAGAAGTCCGAGTTTGCCCTGACCGGTTTGCTCAGTGGATAGAGCGTCGGCCTACGGACTGAAGGGTCCTGGGTTCGATTCCGGTCAAGGGCATGTACCTTGGTTGTGGGCACATCCCCAGTAGGAGGTGTGCAGGAGGCAGCTGATCGATGTTTCTAACTCTCTATCCCTCTCCCTTCCTCTCTGTAAAAAATCATTAAAATATATTAAAAAAAAAAAAAAAAGTCCGAGTTTGTGGCCTGGCTTTGGAGAGAAATCTGCTTAGGTGACACTGGAACTAGAATTTTTTTTTTAACCAAAAAAAGCAGTTGTGATTGACTTTTCAGGGTTGAGTATGGCAAGAAAGTTGAGTGTGTAGATGATGTGTCTTTTAGGGTTATAACACTCCATTATTAGACATACTTTTACCAAACCTAACTCTGGTTTTGTTCCTCACCGGTAGGGAAGTTGTTCAGTGGAATTCTTTTATTATTGATTGATTAACTGGGTGATTTTGAGAGAGAGGAAGGAAGAGGGATAGAGAGAAACATCATTGTGAGAGCGAAACTTCAATGTGAGAAGGAAACATTGATTGGCTGCCTCTTGCATACCCCCTATGGGGATTGAGCCTGAAACTGGGCCTGTACCCTGATTGGAATCAAACTTGGGACCCTTCAGTGCAGGCCAATGCTCCATCCACTGAGCCACACCGGCTAGGGCTTTATAGAGATTTTTTTTTAAAAAATATTTTTATTGATTTCAGAGAGGAAGGGGGAGAGAGAGGGAGAGAGAGAGAGAGAGAGAGAGAGAGAGAAACATCAATGATGAGAGACTCCTCGATTGGCTGCCTCCCGCACGTCCCCTACTGGGAACTGAGCCCGGGCATATGCCCTTGACCGGAATCGAACCTGGGACTTTTTGGTCCGCAGGCCGATACTCTATCCACTCAGCCAAACCGGCCAGGGCTTTATAGAGATTTTTATAGTGATATTTGTAATTTGGAAAAATTTCTAAACCACTTTTGTTTATTCACTGTTCTATCCCCAACTCTTGCAACAATGCCGGCCACAAAAAGGTGCTCAAAAACTGTTGAATCAATAAATGAAATAAGAACACTTCAATTTTACAAATTAGGGTTATGGAGTGTTGAAGAGTTCTTACCTTGGTGTGGTAACTATCAGTTGATAGTCTGAGTTAGTTGGAAACCCAGGAAGATGTTAGATTATAGAAACCAGATTCCTGTGTCTTCATAGTTGGACCAGCTAGTTCTCACTTGAGGAAAGAGCTCTGTTTAATGGCTCTCCCGAGTCCTCTGTGGGAACTTTGTAGAAACTGCAGAGAAGCTGTCACCTTTCTGAGACAGAAAGCTTTCCCTCGGGCGGCCCAGAGCGCCTCTCTAAGGCGCTAGAAAATAAATATCATGAAGTACAGGTGCTAGTACTCCTTTTACCAGGAAAAAATGAACAAAAACAAAGAAGTGGGTGAATAGTGATTTCTAAAAAAGTAAGGGGAGCATGAGGATGTAGCAAGGGCCTGGTCTGAGAACTTGAGGGGTTGATAATTGATCTTTTGAAGACCTGGTTAATGAAACTCTTAAAAAAGTGAAATTTCTTGCCCTGGCCAGTTGCTCAGTGGTTAGAACATCGGCCCTCAGGCCAAAGAGGCTCGGGTTTGATTTCCAGTCAAGGGCATGTATCTCGGTTGCAGACTTGATCCTAGGATCAGGTCAGGGCGCATGTGGGAGGCAACCAGTCACTGTGTCTCTCACATCAATGTTTCTCTCTCCCTCTCCTCCCTCCCTTCCACTCCCTCTTTAAAAAAATCAATGGAAAAGTATCCTCTGGTGAGGATTTAAAAAAGTGAAATTTCTTGAAAGGCTAGGAAGTAGACATGAACCTTCCAGAATGAAAACCAGGGTAAGGATATTCTGCATATTCTCTTCTCGATTAGGGAGGTCTTCATACTGCGGAAGGGAAGGGGACAACCAAGGCACATAACAGACTGCTGTTCTGGTCAGAGCCGGAAATGTCAGACACCTGCCCTGGGACCCTGCCCTCCACTTTGACTAACATATGTTAAGACAGTTAGACAGCCCTGAAGATTGTGTTCTGTGCTTCCCTTGGTTGAAGTCTGTTTGGCTTATTGTTTCCTTCTTCATGGTCCTGTGCACAGACATTGCCAGTGAATTCAAAGAGCAGTTACAGGTACTGGTCCCGTACATATTAAACCCAGCGAACCTAATGGAGAAGGAGATCAACGGCTCAAAAGTCACCTGCCGGGGGCTGTTGGAGTATTTTAAGGTAATTGTGGGCTTTCATCATTAAATGTTGGGCTTTTGGTAAAACTGGTCTAGGTTTAAACTGATTTAAATTTCAGTATTTTAAAGTTTAGGGAAAAGTTTCATGGGGAAATGATGAGAGGCATTTTCAGACTTCAGTGTCCTTCCAGGAATGGGCCACTGGGTGGCAGTATCGGTCTAAGAACCAAATGGATGTTCTTTGCACTCTCTTAGAGTGATGACTGTGGCTAAAGGAAGATTGTTCCTCAAGGAAGATGGTGTGGACAGGAGGTGGTTAGGATGTTGCTGTGAGTAGGAGACGGCACCTAAATGTGACATGACTACCCCAAGGCGGATGGTCACTCTGCCCACAGGTAGTGGTGAGGCCAGTGTGCGTGGGGAGTCTGGCGGGAATCTTAGCCTTGGTAGGCTTCTGCTGCTTGAGACCATTTACAGTGAACTAAAAATGCTAACATGCACAAGGTGTGTTGTGTTTTTGCTAATTCCTGGGTGTTGATCTAGGTCTTTAGGAAAATTAAGTTGTTTGGTTACTGTTCTTACAATTACAACTATGATTAATTATGACAGAATGACATTTTTGGTAATTATTTTTATGTTTATATTTTCAGGCATATATTAAAATTTACCAAGGAGAAGATCTGCCTCACCCCAAATCCATGCTTCAGGTACGCAGTTGTTGGACAGCCTAAGTGATAGCTTCGATTTCGTGAGTTGATCCGGATCCAGTAAGCAGAGTCCTTTAAGAAGACGGTGCTGTTGCTCTCCTGTCCCATTATGCTGAGCTCTTAATTTCCAGCACATTCCAGCAGTGTGGTTGCCTTCTGGTTTTCTTATCTGTGTTCTTGGTGGTTCAGCTTAAACAGCACGGCCTCTCACTGGGCCTGGTCTTCCCACCAAACATACTGTGACTCCCCTGTCTTGCTATCCCCAGGGAGACATCCCCAGCTGTGTGGACAGGCCATTTTCCTGTTTCCCGCTGTCTGCTTTACGAGAGCATGTCCTAATGTAGCCGTGGGCAAACTACGGCCTGCGGGCTGGATCCGGCCCGTTTGAAATGAATAAAACTAAAAAAAAAAAAAAAGACCGTACCCTTTTATGTAATGATGTTTACTTTGAATTTATATTAGTTCACACAAACACTCCATCCATGCTTTTGTTCCGGCCTCCGGTCCAGTTTAAGAACCCATTGTGGCCCTCGAGTCAAAAAGTTTGCCCACCCCTGTCCTAATGTGTCTACTTACTGATGAGTCAGCATTTAATTTCCAATGAGTTTTTTTTTTTTTAATATATATATTTTATTGATTTTTTACAGAGAGGAAGGGAGAGAGATAGAGAGTTAGAAACATCGATGAGAGAGAAACATCGATTAGCTGCCTCCTGCACATCTCCTACTGGGGATGTGCCCGCAACCCAGGTACATGCCCTTGACCGGAATCAAACCCGGGACCTCTCAGTCCGCAGGCCGATGCTCTATCCACTGATCCAAACTGGTTTCGGCCAATGAGTTTTATTTTAAACATTTTGGTATTTTCAAAGTGTTGTTTTGTTAAAACATGATTCTGATTTTCATGTACTGAACATAAGGCCATTTATTGCCAAATGTTTATTCCTTTAGTAGAAAAAATCTTTTCACTCAGGAATTTAGAGTTTGGGATTGACATTGTAAAGATAATTTGTCTCCTTTTTTTTAAAAAATAGATTTTTATTGATTTTTTTACAGAGAGGAAGGGAGAGGGATAGAGAGTTAGAAACATCGATGAGAGAGAAACATCGATCAGCTGCCTTCTGCACACTCCCTACTGGGTATGTGCCCGCAACCAAGGTACATGCCCTTGACCAGAATTGAACCTGGGACTCTTCAGTCCGCAGGCCGACGCTCTATCCACAGAGCCAAACCAGTTAGGGCTCTCCCTTCTTTTTTAAAAAAATAAATATATTTTTACCGATTTCTGAGAGGAAGGGAGAGAGAGAGAGAGAGAGAGAGAGAGCGAGCGCGAGCTAGAGAGAGAGAAACATCAATAATGAGAGAGAATCATGGATCGGCCACCTTCTGCACACGCCTCCCCTTATCCCCCCCACTAGGGATTGAGCCAGCAACCTGGGCATATGCCCTGACTAGGAATCAGACCATGACCTCCAGGTTCATAGGTCGACGCTCAACCACTGAGCCATGCTGGCTGGGCTGTTTCCCTTCTGTTTTGACTTATATCTGTTTTTTAACATTTAAAATTAAAGCAAAGGGCCCTGGCTAGATAGCTCAGTTAGTTAGAGCATCGTTCTGATACACCAAGATTTTGGGTTCAATCTCCCGTCGGGGCACATACAAGAATTAACCAGTGAATGTATAAATAAGTGGAACAACACATTGATGTTTTTCACACACCCTCTTCCTTTCTCTCTCTCTCAAATCAATAAGTAAAAATTGAAGCAAAGGAAATGATTTTGGAGAGGTTCAATTTATGATAAAGGTTCTTATGTGTGGGAACATTTTTGGCAGAAAAGATGTATTTTATTTAATAAACTGGGCTATATGGAAACCTAAAAAATAGCAGAAGCATAATAAGAAGGAAAGAATGGTGAATAAGGTGTGAGAAAAATTTTACGTGGTTATTTGTCGAAGAATATTAAAAGAGGAAGGACTTACAGCTTACGCTTTCCTTTCTTCAAAGGCCACTGCTGAAGCCAACAATTTAGCAGCTGCGGCCTCTGCCAAGGACATTTATTACAACAACATGGAAGAGGTATGTTGGGCGTATGTCTTATTCTGAAATATCTATAACCTGGACACGGTTGCTGACTTTAAAAGCCCAAACTTGATCCTTTTTACCGTCTTAAGATCCCGAGGGAACACAGCTGTACCCAGGCCACCTGGGAATGAGGGCCTGCTGTCAGGGTTCTAGCCAAGGCTCCTGCCGTGTCACTGCTCTCACCGAGCACCGTGGCCCCGGAACTTAAGTGTTCTCTCGGAGGCAGCCAGCTGAGCTCTGCTGGCCTTGGTCATCACTTACAGTTAATTTCTAATACCATAATAGCCAAAGCTTTTCAGCGTTTTCACTTTATAAATTTTATTTGTCACTTGTTTTTAAAGGGATCTTCAACACATTGCGTCTTTTTCTTTGTTTTTTAGGTGTGTGGGGGAGAGAAACCTTATTTGTCTCCAGACATCCTAGAGGAGAAGCACTGCGAATTCAGACAACTTGCTCTGGACCATTTTAAGAAGACCAAGAAGATGGGTGGGAAGGATTTCAGCCTTCGCTACCAGCAGGAGCTGGAGGAGGAGATCAAGGAACTCTATGAGAACTTCTGCAAGCACAACGGCAGCAAGAACATCTTCAGCACCTTCCGAACCCCCGCGGTGCTCTTCACGGGCATCGTGGCTTTGTACATAGCCTCGGGCCTCACTGGCTTCGTTGGTCTGGAGGTTGTGGCCCAGCTGTTCAACTGTATAGTTGGACTGCTGTTAATAGCGCTTCTCACTTGGGGGTACATCAGGTACTCTGGTCAGTATCGTGAGCTGGGCGGAGCTATCGATTCTGGAGCAGCATATGTACTAGAGCAGGTAAGTGCTGCCCGCTGGGAGTGGGAGGGTCGACAATGGACAGATACTGTGTTTCTTTTATAAAGTATCTCCACTTGGCAGAGCTTCCTCGTGAGAGAAGGCATGAGAAAATTTCCTTGACTATTTTTTTCTGATGAGCATTATGTTTATTATCCTTTTTTAGGATATTAATGTTTAATTTTGATATTTTGTTTTCATGCCCAATGATTACCCTTCAATGCCAAAAGTTTTTCAGCTTAGACACAATTGTGTTCCTTGCGGGAAACTTTTAACTATATGTTTGTCAGACACAATTCCTGTGTGATTCTTTCCCTCATCCAAGATTAATTTGCTTTATTAGAAATCAAGAACTTTGAAAAATATGAACTTAAATTTTTTTGTTTTAAATCTTATTAATGGATGGCATTTTTTCCCCTTAAAATCTTCCAAAAGCCAGTGGCTTTTGACATTGACATGATCTCTAGGTTTATAGATCCTCGAGACTCTGGTTTTTTTTTCTGAGTTGCTTGAACAGATCAGTTCAGTTAGAGGCTTGTGAAGGGAAACAAATTATTTTTACAATGTCAATCCCAAACTCTAGCTTCTGAGTGAAAATATTTTTTCTACTAAAGGAATAAGCATTTGGCAAGCCTCTAATAACACAATAACAAAGCAAAGGGTCAGCTAACTCCCCTGGGAGGTAGCTGCTGTCACAGGCCCCCCTCCCCCACATTTTCATTCCCCTATTTTCTGTAACGTACTGATGATGTAGACAGAAATTTTTGAAAGTTGATCTCCAAGGACGTATTCTCTCTTTTTTTTTTTTTTTTTAAATATATTTTATTGATTTTTTTACAGAGAGGAAGAGAGAGAGATAGAGAGTTAGAAACATCGATGAGAGAGAAACATCGATCAGCCGCCTCCTGCACATCCCCTACTGGGGATGTGCCTGCAACCCAGGTACATGCCCTTGACCGGAATCGAACCCGGGACCTTTCAGTCCGCAGGCTGACGCTCTATCCACTGAGCCAAACCGGTTTCGGCAAGGACGTATTCTCTTGATGCTGGGCTGTATTTCCTTAACTTACGTGTTGCCTCGTGGACTTTTGCAGGCTTCTTCTCACATTGGTAATTCCACTCAGGCTGCTGTGAGGGATGCAATTGTTGGGAGACAACCTATGGACAAAAAAGCTCAATAGCATCTTAACAAGAGGATCCAACAAGAACCCAACCAGCCCCTTCTGATTTCTGCATTTCTGCTGTAGCCACAGGTACAGGTCCAGAGGAATGTAGCTTTGGGACCACCCAGGAAGAGCTGGAACATGGCACCAATAAAGGAATAGACCTTTCCTGTGGTTTCAAACTCTTAAACACACTTCCATTTCTGTGGGAAGCGTTTCTTTTCCTTGCTTATGATATAGATCCAAGCTTGCGTCTGTTTTTTATTACTCTCTGCTTTGTGCACTTTATGGGGGGAAAGCTAAAGGAGAAAATGGAAATGCAGTTTTAAGTCCTTTATGCGCCACTTAGTGCCTTTTAAAACTGAATTCGTGCTTTTGCAGGCATGAGAGGGAAGGACTGAGGAAGCCTCAGGAAAGAGTCTGTTTGGGGTGAAACCTGTCAGTTCTTTTATACCTTCCTCTATTGAGAAGGATTCCTTTTTAAAAAGTTTACAAAACTGGCAAAAGCTTTAGAACTAAAGACTGAAATGATGCCATTACATAAAGTCTTATAATATTAGAGAATCCTGTCTGCCACAAAGTGTGGAAAACTACTATCATGTTTAAATCTATTCACTGAAATGTAAGGTCTTTTACCTGACAGGCTGTCAGTTTTGTTGGAACATATTTTTTTCTTTTGCCTTTATTCCTATACCTTCTTTCCAGAAAAGAGCAAACATGCCTTGAAAAGCCAGAGGCTCATAATAAAAGGAATGAACTTGATAATTTAAGAAAAGAGCTAGAGTTTAAATGAACCATGTGACCTCTGATAAGTCACTTGAACTTGTGCCTTGGCCAGATTCACTGTTTGTAGGTTTATATTGGTACTAGAGGCCCGGTGCATGAAATTTGTGCACTTGGGGCGGGGGGTGTCCCTCAGCCCAGCCTGTGCCCTCTTGCAGTCCGGGAACCCTTGCTCCTTACCACCCCGCCTGCATCAGAGGCCGGAGAGGCTCCTGCCACCAACGCTGTGACGCTGTGCTCACCAGTTGTGAGCCTGGCTTCTGGCTAAGTGGCACTCCCCCTGTGGGAGCGTCCTGACCACTAGGGGGCAGCTCCTCTGTGGGTGTCTGTCCCCAGGTGGTCAGTGCGTGTCATAGTGACCGGTCGTTCCGCCTTTCGCTCGATTGCATATTAGGGCTTTATTACATTGGTATATGTATTATACACTACCCTCACACAGTTGTCATTTGAGAAGTTTTGTTTTTTGAAAGTTCCGCATAAGAACAAAACTTTATTGATTAGAGGAAAGACCGTATCAAACATTATGGCCTTTAAGTGATGTCCTCTTGCACATGGCTTAGCAGTAAATCAGGTCTTATTTCCTATGCACTGTTTAATATATTTAGTAATGGAGCTAAAGCTGTCAGTTTTATTTAGTGATTTTTCCTTTATTTAACTTTACTTGACCTGTCTGGTAGCTTTAAAATAGCTTTGGCTTAGTAAGGACCAAAGCCCCATCCACATATGGACAATATCCAGAAATATCTAATAATTCTTCTTTATTTACCTTGGTTGTGTGATAAAATTTTTCATCTGTAGTTGCCTTTTTCTTTGGCTTATAATGGTGAATTATTACAGATTTCAAACTTAAAATTTGCCTGCAAATATTTATATAAACATTCAGGTATGTGAGCCTTAATTCTTAAGATAATTTTATTTTTGTGGGAGGGTGGTAAGGAAGGCTTAGGCAAAATCTGGGAAAATTCTATATATATGAAATATGAGTGGAAGGTGGGAAAACAAAGTTTCTTCTGGCATATAATCTATTAAAGATTTTTTTTGACTACTTTAACACTTAACCATTTAAGTATTTTTATAAGGCCTGAATTAATTCCAAGCATTTTATATTTTTTTCATATTTACATACCATCTTGCCCTGAAGTTCTTGCTATTTTATTCACTTGCTGTTAGATTTAGAAAAATTCCAGGTTGTTCTAAAAACTGTTTCCTTGCTTATCAGTGATGCTTAGTTTTGAATGTTAAATTGAAAGCTTAGCTTTGAAAAGTTAGTGCATTTTCAGGGGGCCTCTCATCTTCCTGCAGGCTCATACTTCTCAGCAAAAGGCCTTACAGATATTAACTAAAAACAAACCTATAGAATCACTATAGTTCAGATTGAAAACATCAATGTGATGGATGATGTTTCGCTAGAACTAAATTACTGATGTTGGGTTTAATAAACCTACTATTTACATGTTTTACTTTTTGCTAAAAAAAAAAAAAAAGCCTTACTGCATTTTATAAGCATATTTATAGATTTCAGAATAATTGTCTAGATTGGTCCTACTCCTTTTAGTTGTGAGAAAAGGAAGATGTGTCTAAAAGGTACTTTAATTCTAAAGTATTAGATTTTTAAAAATAAACATGATAATGTATGATTTAATGAAATCTTAGGATTGATTTACTGTTTAAATTCACCATTTTTTGTTTTGATCTTAAAGGAATAACTTGGTTTAGTTACCTACGGGGAAACTTTGTTTTTTGGGTCTTTATTAGTTAACATATTCTGCCTCTGAAAAGTGTTTATAAAGTTTTCTCAGTGAGGATTCGTATGAGTTTTCTTTGGCTTCTCTTCTCTTTTAACAGTGAACTGATGACTTTCTATCACCTTTTTCAATAAAAGATGCATTCTCATTGCTGGCCTACATAGTCCTGGGGAGATTGATAACCAGGCTGAAAAGAATGTCTTTTACCTCGTAACTTCCCTCAGCCTTTAGTTAGTGGGTCAGGGACATTAGGAGCTCAGATTGTTTGCTTAGTGTTTGTTGCTCTGCCACTCCTGGCTGGCCTTTCCACACAGCGTTGTTTATTTACACATTCCTAACAGTATATGGGCGCTCCTATTAACATAAAAGGCGGTTTTCAAATTTTCCTCTTATAATAACTCATTTCAGGAGAAGTTAAATGTTAAGGCTTTTTTGTTGGTTTTTGATACTTCCAGTAAGCTTAGAGTAAAAATAATAGAATAAAAGTTTTGATTCTTTCATGGGGATGTCTTTCTAGATTGCTTTGTAGACAGACTGAGGGCAAACTCATGCTGTTATGTGTGATAATGAAACATCTTCAGACTCATTCCGTATGAGCAGTGCCCTGAGCGATCTGTTCCACGGAGGGCTATGTACTAACACTTGGTAAAGTCGCTTGGGAATATTGGTTTTGTTTTACCTGTTATTTTTCTTTTTTCTCTTACATGAAGTTAAATGCTTTAGGCAAACAAACTGCTTGGTGCTGGCAGTGTGTTTCTTTAGCATCGTACCCACCGTTCTCATGGGTGTGTCTCAGATAGGGTATGCATGTGTGAATTACAGAAGAGTCGAGTAAATTGATGTAAAAATGTTTTATATTTTTCCTAGAGGTTTTTTTTTTTAAATAGTTTACATGGAAGTCATCATGGACCTTTTTTCTTTTTAATCTTCACCTGAGTATATGTTTATTGATTTTTTTAGAGAGAGAGAAGGTGGGGAGAGAGTGAGAGAAACATTGATCGGTTACCTCCCATATGGGCCCTGACCGGGGATATAGCCTACAACCTGGGTATGTGCCCTGACCAGGAATTGAACCTGAAACCTTCTTGGTGTGCTGGACGACACTCCAACCCATTGAGTCACTCTGTCGGGGCTTCATGGAACTTTTTTTTTTTTTTTTTACCCCATTGTAAAAGACCATTTGCAATTGGATAGTTTTCCTTGTTAAATCATACTGTAGCTATGTTTTGAGTATTGGTTCTTACCTATCTTGGAGTACATAAGACTTACCTGGAATTCTTGTTTAAAAAGTTTAAATTACCAGCTTTCTACCCCAGGGGTTGCCTCAGTTGGTCTGGTCTGTGGCCCCAGAATCACTGCTTTTGTAACAGTAGTGCAGGTGCCTCAGAGACAGCAGTGAGAGACTGCGCTGCATAGTGGGAAAGTGCAGTTCAGGATGGCCTGGCGGCAAGTGGTGGCTTTTCCTTGCAGTTCAGATGAGGTGGTCTGCCGGGTGCAGTCACTGAGAGTGCACAGTGTTCAGAACAGCAAGGGTGCCTGTAATTGGGAGGATTATCTCAGCTCCTTGAAGCCGTTTCTCAAAATGAGGATGTCACAGTGCCTTCTCTGAGCAATGAATGTACAAGTTATACAAGTGTCCTATTTGGTAGCAGGTGCAATTAGGATTAAAAAAAACTTTTGAAAATTGTGTTTCTTTTTTTTAATCCTCACCCAAGAATATGTTTCCGTTGATTTTTAGAGAGAGAGAAACATCGATTGGTTGCCTCCTGTATACATCCTGATCAGGGATCAAACCAGCAACCTTTTGGTGTACGGGAGACGCTCCAATTAACTGAGCCACCTGGCCAGGGTAAAAGTTGTATTTCTTCTAAAAAGCAAAATTTAGCACTGTAACTTGAACCCCTAACTCATACACAGAAAACCTTAAACCATAAATAAAAGTAATGAACAAAAAGACAGGAGATGACCATAACTTTGAAAATTAGCAACAAAAGTAACCCATATTAGGAACTTTTCAAAATCTAGGAGCAGAAAGATTAAAAATATTTCTTTCTTGGGAAGAATTTTGTTTGCCAGAATAAATTTAAATGTGGTGTTCTTGTGACCAAGGGAAGGTGGACTTTGACTCCCAAAACTTTCCAATTTAGATGAAAAAATGCTGTCATAGACTAAAGCCTTAAAGGAGTGGATGTTAATCTTGAACATATACAATTTTCCTTCTCAGATTTCTTTTAAATGATTTGTTGAAAGTACTTTTCTCTTATACCCTTTAAAAATGGCTTTAAAATTTAATATACTTTAAAAAAGTGCAATAGGATGAGATGTTGCTATTAGTATATTAAAAGCATGTTTCTGTTTCTGTAAGGTCATTTAATGGAATAAAGATCACAGCCTCATGTTGTCTCTGTGTTTTTTCTCTTTAATGTGGGAAGATCTGTGAAACAGGTTTGGGCTTGGCAAAGTGAATAGGATATCTAAGAGGATGAGTAACTTGGTGTCAAATGTAGTGATAATGAGGTTTGAGTGAGTCAGCTTTCTCTGTCCTACAAAACAGTATCTCACTGGCATGGTGCTGGAGAAGGCTGTGCTGTTGGTGGTGTTGCTTATAATCCAATACAAGTTTTATTTATAGTAACACGGACTGATGACGACCCTTGAATTTGTGGCACTTCCATGTGGCTGTCCCATCTGGACCCACCTGGTTAAATGGTTCCTCTTTGGGGTGGGGTGAGGTCAAGTTCTACTGAAAGCTTTCCCTTTCATCGGCCACCTTGGAAGTAGTAGGGAGCTGCAGTGACCCTCTCATATCTTGACTAAGTAGATATGCTCTACTTAGCTTTGCAGTAAAAACGGTTTCCCTAGTTTGAAACACTGGGTCGGGTCAGTAGCCTCCCTCTATCCATCCATCCATTCATCCCTCCACCCCTAGTGATGGTCATCTGTCAGGCGTCAGGCTCAGGGCTACACTGAGCTCATCACAGATTAGTAGGGAAGGGGCAAACCCACAAGTTGGTATGATTTGAAGAACATGGTGGAAACTTGGGTGCTCCCATCAGAGTGTTGATGCTTGCCTCACTGTAAGCTGGGAGAAGGAAGGCCAAGCTGGGGGAAGTGGCCATGTGTGGGTGGGGCGGAGTCAAGCCAATGGGCTTGTTTTGGGCACACTGGCATTCTTGCCTTTGATGAGCATATATGAGTTTGCCAAAGATCAGTCCGACTTTATTAGATTTTTTAAAAAGAAATGGTAGACTGGGATGTGAAGTACAGCATAGGGAATATGGTGAATAATATTGTAATACTATGCCTGGTGTCAGATGAGTACTAGAGCTATCAGGGTTAGATAGATCTAACTAGATCACTTCGTAAGTTATGTAAATATCTAATCACTATGTTGTACACCTGAAAATAATATAATACTATATGTCAATTGTAATTAAAATATTTTTAAATAGTAAAACAATAAGACAACCCTAATAAAAATAAAAAATGGTAACTGGGAAAACGGGCTGCCTAAGGAGTAAAACTGACATCAGGCACTGGAAGAATTCAAATACCACCAGGCCATTTCCTCGTCTGCAGTGGCCAGGTTATCTGCTCTCGCAGAAGGGTTTCCTTCCGGCTGCAGGGGAGGGCAGGCACGAATGGTTCCCGGCTTACATCATCCGCCTTTCATATCCCTGGAGGAAAGAGACTTTTTTTTTGAGCCACTGCCTATTTAAAAATGTGTGTATGTATAGCTCCATCCTAGAGAAAGCTGCTGATGGGTCTGGCTTGGGGCATATGCTCCTTCCAGGGCCAATCCCTGGCCTGGGGGCTGGGGCACAACAACCAGCCAGACCGAGGTCACATGTTCTCTAGTCGGGGTGATGGGGAACAGACAGGCAGCCCCACCAGAACCCACAGTCACCAAATGAAAGACTGCTGGGCAGACAAAAACGAGTGTCCACAACAGCCCCAGGCCCCCGGCCCCCGGCCTGGCCGTTGACCACAGTGGAATGGGAGCCTGGGGCATTTCAGGGTGCTCCTTCAAGGGGCAGTAGAGGTGGTTAGGCTTCCACTCAATGCAGTGGAAGCTCTTCGGGGTCTCATAGGGATTCGTAGTCGCCCCAGTAGGACTTGAGGGGTTTCAGAGCTGCGGGGGAGGGTTCAGGAGGAAGTTATATTTCATCTTCCTTTTCTTTGGAAAAGCCCGATTTTTCTGTTCAGAGCAAACTGTCAAAATTGGTGTATTCTCAGACCGTAGCCGAGTAGCCTGTGTGAGTGTAGAGAGCTGTACAGGCTGCTGATGGAGCACCTTCCCGAGGAGCTCCCATTTTGAGAGTTGCTGTTTGCAAGACAAACCCTCATGTTACCACAAAACGATCCCATGCTTCTGCTCCTGTGTGTACAGAAGCATCGCAAACAGCTTCCCGTAAATGCTGTTGCCTGCCCCTCACCCACCCCCGTTCCTCAGCCCTGGCCTCGCTTCCACTCCTACCTACCTGCTCAGGATCCCCACAGGGGGCATCTCCGCCCTGGCATGCTCGCCAGACTAAGGAAGACCCGGAAACTTCAAGGCCACATGAGCCACGGCCCTGGCCACGTCGGCAAGCACCCGGGGGCCGAGGTAATGCTGGTGACTTGCATCGTCACAAGATCAGCTCCGACAAATACCGCCCAGGTTCCTTGGGGGAAGTTGGTGTGAGGCATGGCCACTTAAGGGGACCCAGACTTCTTCCCCACTGTCAGCCTTGGTCACCTGTGGACCTCGGTCAGTGAGCAGACAGGTAAATGCTGCCAAAGACAAGATGGTAGCCGTTCCCATCACTGACATGGTGCGGTCCGGCTACTACGGAGTCTGGGGAAGGGATGTCTCCCCAAGCAGCCTGTCGTGGTGAAGGCCAAGTTCGTCAGCAGAAGACTGAGGAGAAGACAGGGTGTTGTGTGTGTGTGTGTATGGGGGGGGGGCAGGGTGCTGGTAGCTTGAAGCCACATGGACGGAAGTTCATTAAATGCTCACAAGTGAAAAAAAAAAAATCCCCACACACTATTCAGCCTTGTGCCATTTTCTTCTACTTCTCAGCTATTCCTTCCTCAGAGACTCAGCAAAAACAATCTTGGAGAGGCCTTCCTCCTCCTCAGAAGGCAGACAACGGGGAGAGATTGCAAATAATTAAGAAGTAACACTTGCTTCTGCCACAGGGCCCATCGCAGAGAAGCCCGGAGGCGGGTGACAGCTGGATCCTGGCGGCGGCGGCCCCCTGTTCGGTGCTCACAGTGCGGAATGGGGTTGAGGATGGTCCTGCTGGCGGTGCTGGCATTGCCTGGGGCCGGCCTTACAGAGCTCCCCCTTGGAGAGCTGCTTGGAAAGTAACAGTATAGAACCCTTACGTCCCTGCCCCTCCAATGTTTTTCGTTTTGTTTTTCTTGGCACAGGAATAGGACGGGGGAAAAAGGGATGTGACGTTTGAGCAACTCTGGAAGCAGAGAGTAAGGAGAGGCAGAAAGCAGTCTGGTTTCCTCCCAGCCGAACCTCTGCTTCCTGGGTCTGGACTGCCTTCCAGCTGCTCACTGGCTCCACGTGCACAGCGCTGAGTTGGGTGAGTGGTAACTCGCAGGAAGCTTTGGTATTTACTTATGTTGCCTCTGACTCTCCCTGCCCGGAAGCTGGTGAATAACGTGTAAAGCTGATGAGCATATACCTTACCTCATGCTAATAACATGATTTGCCACGTGCCCGGCACTTTATAAGCATCATTCCATTTGTTGCTCTCCCTCTGGGGAATGTAGTTTTATATGTTATCTTACATGTTGTACAGGATCGTCATCACCCCATTTTACAGATGAACAAACTGAGGCTCAGGGAGGGAAGGGTGCCTGGATCCTATAGCTAGCAAGTGACAGGGCCAGGGTGTGGCCCAGGCATCCTGATTCCAAGGCTGGGGGTTGGGGGTGGTGGTAACATGGAGATGGACAGGAGCTGGTTCTATTCTTGTGGAGTCACAGCCCAGTGTGACAAAGGACCTGTGTTTGGTCATTCATTCATTCATTCATTCATGGGGTGCCTACTGTGTGCCAGGTTTGGGGGTATATCTGGTGACTTAAGACCCAATAGTTAAAAGTACTTTCTCTCTGCTAGACCCTTGTCTTCTAATATCTTTAAAATTCAATAGAGGGCCCTGGCCGGTTTGGCTCAGTGGATAGAGCGTCGGCCTGCGGACTCAAGGGTCCCGGGTTTGATTCCGGTCAAGGGCATGTGCCTTGGTTGCGGGCACATCCCCAGTAGGGTGTGTGCAGGAGGCGGCTGATCGATGTTTCTCTCTCATCAATGTTTCTAGCTCTCTATCCCTCTCCCTTCCTCTCTGTAAAAAAATCAATAAAATATATTTTAAAATAAATTCAATAGAGGTTTGAACTATGAGCCGGCTCTAGAGGAGGAGGTAAATTGCTCACATTCCAGTGTGATGTGTACACAGGGATCGCGTATACAACAGCTCTGTTCTTGAACGTGGAGTCCCCGCAGCCCGTGTGTGTGGACGAGGTGAGGAGGGGCGGCTCAGTGGGAGCCTCCGGGCGGAGGGGGAGCAGGGAGGGGCGGTCGGTGCACCGGAGGAGGCATCCAGACCTGCCGTCCTGGAGGCGGAGGCGGGAGCAGGCGGTCCCTGTCGGGGGCAGGAGGCTCGGCGAGGCTCTCATTAGCCAGTCGCTCTGGGAAGGGCTGGTGACCTCACGCTGGGCGGGACTGAGGCCTTTAAACCCGGTCCCTGTGCCGCCGCTGCGCCGGCCTCGCAGCCTCGCAGCCTCCCACGGCCGTCTGTCCCTCTGTCCGAGAGGTGGGCGGGCGGTTCCTTCCGGACTTCAGGAAGGGTGAGGATTCGGGGTGGCTCTCCGGGTCGGGTGGGAGATGGAGAAGTTGGGCGAGGCAGGGCCCACAAGTTAGGGAGCAGCGGCCGCCTCCCAGCACCTCCGCCGGTGGCGCAGCTGACAGTTGGGGCGCGGCCGCCTGGCAGGCGACCCTATCGCGCTCCCGCAGCTGCGCCCCCGCCCCCCCAGGTCTCCGGTGGACCCCTCTGCCCCCACCAGGGGTTCGTCCTTCCACAGGGCAGGGAGCAGGCAAGCGAGGGACCCCTATGGAGGGGGAGCCGGTGGCTCCCGGGAGGATCAGAGACCGGCTGCACGGTCTGGTCTCCCTGCCCGGAGCCGCCGTCCCCCCTGGGATCGTGGGGTCGCCGTTACCTGTTGCTGACGTCATGAACCCGTGCTCCCCCTGCCCCAGGCACTCACACAGCGGACCAAGCAAACTCCAGCCCGCAGCTGAGGGTCCACAGCAGGAGAGAAGATGCGGGCGCCCATTGTAAGTGTGGGGCGCGGGGGCTGGGCCGGGCCGTGTTTTGGTGGTGACTCCCGGAGTTCTGACGTCAGAGGCCACACCTCCACCGCCCTGGCATCGGGTGTCAGGTGTGGGCAGCAGGCACCTGCTGGGGTTGTCTCAGTGTTTGAACTTGCGTGGGCCCCGGGGAAGGCAGGTCCTGCAGGAAGAGGGGGGCAGCCAGGGGAGCCTTGCCCCTCCAAGGCCAGACCCCTGCACTGGCTCCCGGTGCTGGACCTGCGGCCCCAGGTGCCGCTGGGGTCTGATCACAGTGGCTTTTTCTGGTCTCAGCTGATGCGCCTCGTGACCGCCCTGCCAGCGACTGCCCAGCTTGCACTTTTTCTCTAAAACCCGTGATGCGAATCAGGGGTCAGAAAGGGGCTTAGCAAATGCTTCCTTCCAACTTGGCACTTCTGGCTGCAGAGGTGCCCAGCGCAGCCTGGGGGGCAGGCCCGCCTGGGACCTGTTCCCGAGCCCCTGGCTGTGGAACTTGGGCCAAGTTTCAAATCCATTCTGTTTCTCCAGAGAAGATCTTATGACTTAAGACCGAGGAAGTGCTCAGAACAGTGCTTTGCACACACGTGAAGTGCTCAACCGCAATTCTCTACTGTGATTATGATTTATTATTATTACTAAACAGCTTCACAAGTGCCTGGGGGCACCTGGCATATTTGCTACCTGGAGTGGTCATTTTTAAATATCCCTCTCCTTCATCTGACGACATTGTTTTCAGTATAATAATGGAGTAAATAATAATAATGAATAGTAATAAGAAACAGTAAAACTTTTCTTTTATGGAGCTTTGTATATGAACTCATGCCAGTGAAAAAATAAAAAAGTGAAAAGTAAATGTTATAGAGGAAAATAGAAAAAAGCAAGGTATTAATTGATAGGTTTTAATTGCTTTAACGTATTTTTGGAAAAAAAGTTATCCTTACATACAGGTTGGTCACAGGAAGGAATTAACATTACAGTTTCTGTTTTGGAACTTTAACTTCTGAAAAATTGTCCATGACTTTGTCAAAGTTGTTCTTCTTAAAGGAATTTTAAAAATTATTCTTTGCTTATTAATGTTCACAATTCAGTAGAGCTAACTTGTCAGCTCATCATTGCTCACAGTTGATTGAAGAACACTTTTTATTAATTTTAATTTCAAAAGCTCTCATATGAAACAGCAGATATAGAAATAGGAAAGGCCATAAACATTAGGATAAGTTTGTCAGAGATTCATTAAAAACCCCATTTCATAATACACTCCAGAAATTGCAATACTGCCTATATCTTCTGAAAAATCAATTCTGGTGGCTCTTAAATACCTCCACATTTGAAACATTTTTATTAAAACATCTTCACCAGAAAAATCATCATAAGTTTTTATCTTATTTGGCAAAATTCTCCCTTTTTTTTTTCCTGCAAAAATCAGAGGAGATGGCTGAGTGATGGAGACACTTATTTAATCCGTTGCTTTCAGATGAGAGTCTAGTTCTTGGTGGAAATGATCCAGGCTGTCAAACAGTTCCGTTTGGGTTTCTTGGGGCACTGGGCAAGCAGGGTCTGTCTTGTTTCAGCACAGGAAGATGTTGGCGACACAAATCCTGTCAAAAGGGAGCTCGGACCCTGCTGAGCTGTTGGGGAAATTACCTTTGTAGCCGAGCATGTGCTGAGGGCTGACTGTCTAACTCAGTGGTTCTCAACCTTCTGGCCCTTTAAATACAGTTCCTTATGTTGTGACCCAACCATAACATTATTTTCGTTGCTACTTCATAGCTGTAATGTTGCTACTGTTATGAATCGTCATGTAAATATCTGATATGCAGGATGGTCTTAGGTGACCCCTGTGAAAGGGTCGTTCGACCGCCAGAGGGGTCGCGACCCACAGGTTGAGAACCGCTGGTCTAACTGGATGCTCTGATTAAACTTCCATGTCGAGGACAGGGTTTTAAAGAATAAGAAATAAAAACAGGCTAGCTAGAGGCTCACATCTATATTATTAAATCTCAGAAATAGAATTTAAATCTGCAGAAATGAAAACTTAGAGCGACAAAATCGCTTTGGGGAGAGTTGTATTTTTTCGCTGATGGTCTTTAAAATTGTCAGCATGTGGAGATGATAAACAGGAGACTGACTTTTCGTGTGTCTTATTATTGCTTTGAAATTCTCCATGGACAACTCACTCCTCTTTGCACCCAGGGAATATAGCTGGCACCTCCCCGTGCTGGGTGTGTCACTGCCCGGCTCTTAGGGCTTGACAAAGGTTAGCTGTTGGTACAGCAGCTCCCCAGACCACCCTGGGATGGAGAGGCTGTGGTCTATGGTAGGGCCCTGGCTTCCCTAAGCCCTCTGTCCAGCCCGGAACGCCTCCCGGTCAGTGCCAGTGCTGGTGTGTCCCTGTTTCTCTCCTGTCTGTGTTCCAAATGTGCTTAGAGTAAGTGGGCCAGGAGCCTCTGTCCCCCATCTCCCCCCCTCTCCCACCCCCTGTCCTTAATCTGTGTCTTGTTGAGCAGCTGCTGCTGGGGAAGTGAATATCCAAGTGAAACTGAGAGTCTAGAACATGAGGAAATGGGTGGGCCTGGTCTGGTCTCCGGCCCTGCAGGGTTCCTCCCCTCCCCCGCAACCCGCAACCCGAGGAGCCCAGGCTGGGAGGGCCGCAAGCCTCTGCTGAGAACCTGTAAGTGCCAGGCTGGCGGCTCAGCCTAGCTGGCGGGCTGGGTATGGAAAGTGATCACTCCTTCCCCTGGGCTCAGCCCACAGTTGGAGTCACTGGACAGCGGGGCTGTGGCTTTGGAGGCAGCAGCGACTCTGTGCTGGGGCTTCTGGGAGGCAGTGAGGGTGGAGACGTTGAGCCTGTTTTGAGGGATGAGTAGGAGTTTGCCAGGGAACAGCCAAGAGAATTTCAGGCCTAGAGTACAAGGATGCAGAGGCAAAGTGTGCCATGGGGCTGTCATCGGATTACAGGACCTTCGTGTGAATTGTGTGGCGTTGTGGAAAAGAACTTGGCCTTGGGACCTGGCACTACCTCTCGGAGAGCTCTGAGACCTTGGGCAAGTGACTGCCCATCTCTGAGCCTTTTCCTGGTGAACTGGACCGCTGCAGGATCCAGATACGTGTGACAAGCCCAGCAGTGCCTGGTGGGGATGGAGGTGGTTTCCAGATGAGTCGGGGGCAGTCCCGATTCACGTGGGGTGGGGTTGGACACATAGAACAGACCTGTGGCCTGGAGGGCAAGAGCCTGGGAGGGTGGATGAGTTTTTTCCCAGAATACCCGTGACCTTTGGGTCGCTGGGGCTCGGCCTGGTGCCTGCTGGAACCGACACTGTCCCTTTCCCAGCAGCTGGCAAGGGCAGAGGTAATGTGTCAGTCCAACCCCTCCTCCATCTTCTCTCTGGGCCTGAGGCTGGGGAGGCTGGGCAGTCAGGCCTCTTCCTCATGTTCCCTGCACCCACCCCGCCTGGGGCACAGGTCTCAGCCCTCTCCTGGGCACAAGTAGTTCTACAGTTTTTCCCTGTTATCTTAGTTATTTTCCACACAGACCCTGCCTGTTGGATCATAATAGCCCCATTCTACCAGAGAAGCTCAGAGAGGTTAAGTGACTCCTAGAGGTCACACAGCAATATTGCAGAGAGGGGCTCAGTCTCGGCTGGACTGTGGAAGGCAGCCTCAGATAGCCAGGACGGACAGCCAAGTCCTCAGGGCTTTCTTCTCTTCCTAGGACGCCGTCACAGAAACTCCCCTCTCCCAGCCGGCCAGTTCCTCCCCAGCACCCACCTGGGACTGCAGTCCTTTTTGTTTTGAAATCCTCAGTTTCTAGACATTTGCCCCAGTGTGAGAAATGCAGGGGCTGAGGCTCGGGGTCGCCACACTCACACAGCAGGGAGAGGAACTTGCTCCCAGATTGGGTTTCACAACATCCCGAGTGTCCCCAGCTAGTCCCGGAACCGCCCCGGACCTTTCCAAGTACAAAATAGAACAGTGGCAGCAAGCCCGCCGTCTGTGGCCTGGCTGGGGAGCTCCGTTGGTTAGAGCATCCTCCCGACTCGCCAAGGTTCTGGGTTCGATCTCCAGTCAGGACACTGCAGGGATCAACCAATGGGTGCATAGGTAAGTGCGGCAACAACCCCACGTCTCTTCGTCTCTCAAAATCCAACAAAACAAACAAAAACCCCTGCCATCTCTAGCCTGCGCCCTCCGTGCCGGGCGGCACTTGCTGGGTGTGTCACGGGTATGAACTTATTTGATCCTCAGGAGAACCCCAGGAAGCAGGTGCTCTAATGCCTCCCGTTTTACAGCGGAGGAAACGGAGGCCGGGAGAAATTGAGTAGCTCGCCCCAGACTGTCCGGTTAGTAAGTAGCAGAGCCGGGATTTGAACCCGGGCTGCCTGGCTCTGAGCCCGGCTGTGACCAGTGCACTGTTTCTGAAGACTGAATCCACCTTGACTGAAACACAGCCCACTCGCTGCGTTTTTTCTACGCCTGAAATATTTCATGACCAGACCAAAGTGGCAGACGCCTGACGGTGGGCTCAGTGGGGCCGAGTGTGGGTGCACTGGAACACTTCCTAGTGGCCTCCGGGAAAAGCATTCTCTTTGTTGTGTTTCAACCCTTGGACTGAAAATTCCTCTAAAAGTGCCCTCGCTTCCCCCTCGGGCCCTGCCTGCCAGGTGCCCACGGCCGAGGGCTGGCCCTGGGTCAGAGTTGCAGGGCGGACCCGGTGAGATCTGCTCCGGGGATGCTTCCCTTCCTCGTGCTGGGGCAGGGGCGGCGCCGCCAACCCCTGTGCTGCCACTCTCAGGCTGGCCCTGGGCGGTGACCTCATCTCCCCCAGCCTCAGGTTCCCTCCTGCAAAATGAGGTCTGACCGCTCATCTCAGACAAACCTTTTGGTCTCACCCCCTCTCCCCTTCAGACACCCTCTCCCGGGCTGCACCGTGGGGTCACCTGGAATATTTTATTTATTTATTTTATTTTATTTTTAAAATATATATTTTATTGATTTTTTTTACAAAGAGGAAGGACGAGGGATAGAGAGCTAGAAACATCGATGAGAGAGAAACATCGATCAGCTGCCTCCTGCACATCTCCTGCTGGGGATGTGACCACAACCAAGGTACATGCCCTTGACCAGAATCGAACCTGGGACCCTTCAGTCCACAGGCCGACGCTCCATCCACTGAGCCAAACTGGCCAGGGCTCACCTGGAATATTTTAAAAAACGCCAGCCTTGGGCTTCATCTCAGAGGTCCTGCTTCTGGTCAAACCGCAAACCATCCCGAGGTCCCCGCCCAGCGCCGTGCGTTTGCCCGTTTGCCCCTGAGAACCCTCTACCCCGCGCCGCCGCCCCCCCCCCCCCCCCCCCCCCCCCCCCCCCGCCCCGTGGACCTGTCTCCCTCTGCCCCCTGCAAGGCCACTCCCTCCCACAGCCTTCTCTCCTGGCAGGAGAGTGTGAGGGTGGAGAGTGTGGGACTTGGTCTGAATTCTGTCTCTGCCGCATACCCGCTCCCTTCGGCAGCATCTCAGGTGCCTTTTCTAGAATCGTCTCCAGTCCCGCTCCCCGCGTTCTCTCTCAGAGCCGGGTCGGCCAGGCTTGTGTTCCAGTAGGACCTGTTTTCATGCAGGGGACATGGCCCTCATCCCAGCCGCTCTCCTGACCTCCAGGCTCACGTGCTCAGCAGCCCTCGAGCCTCTCCCTTTGGCTACCGGGTGGCATTTCAGCCCAGCCTGCCCCCCCCACCCCCTGGGCTCCCGTTGCTCCGGCCAGAAACCTTGGGGTCATGGTGGCTCTTCTTTCCTTTACACCCCGCTAGTATTTTTAAGGCTAGTGAGACAAATTGCCAAGTTGCCCTTCAAAAACCTTGTACGTTGATTTATAGGCCCAGCAGCAGTGAATGAGAGTAGGTTTGCCTGCGTCTTTTTCTATATTTAGTATTCCTGTTTTAATTCCCTCCAAACTAGTTTTTTATTTGCATTTATTTCATTAGCAGTGAGGTAGAATATGTTGCCTTTTATTAGTGGTAATGTATTGCTCCCTTTAAAATTATTTCTCACGCCCTTTGGCCAGTTTTTCCTATTTTGGTGTTGGAATACTTTTTTTTAAAACATTTAAAAAATATGCTTTTATTGATTTCAAAGAGGAAGGGAGGGGGAGAGAGAGAGAGAAACATCAATGATGAGAGAATCATGGATCGGCTGCCTCCTGCACCCCCGCCCCCGACTGGGGATCGAGCCTGAAACCTAGGCATGTGCCCTTGACTGGAGCCAAACCCGGGACCCTTCAGTCCGCAGGCCGACACTCTATCCACTGAGCCAACCAGCTAGGGCTTGAAATATATTTTATGGATTTATAAAAACTCTTTATCTGTTAAAGATATTAACTGTTTTTCTGTAATTTTCTTTCAATTGGCCAAGACAGTTTGCCTGTGGTATTTTTTCCCATGCATAGGTGTTCTAGTCTGGCTTTCTAAGAAACAAGCACCCACTTAGGCTAGTCCAGGGAAAGCAGGTGTAGTCTGAGGACCTCTGTGGAGAGGGAAGGGGATTCTGAGAAAACCCAGCATCAGGAGCTGTCATGAGGCTGGGCCTGCCAGGGCCTAGAGCTGGGAGGCGTCAGGGTCAAGGTGGTTCCAGGCATCTCAGCCCCGGGAGTTTACGCACCTCCACTCTAGTGCTCTGCCATCCACATGATGTGACTCGGCTAGCTTGCTTTATTTAAAAAATATATTTTTATTGATTTTGAGAGAGAGAGAGAGAGAGAGAGAGAGAGAGAGAAGTATCGATGTGACAGCAGAACATCAACTGTCTGCCTCCTGCAAGCCCCTCACCGGGGATAGAGCCACAACCTGAGCATATCCCCTGACCGGGAATCAAACTATCAACCTTTTGGTTATGGGTCAACGCCCAGCCACCAGCCAGCTAGCTCTCTTCATAGGCCCGCTTCCTTCTCTCCCGCTATTACCAGGGGCTTCTATTTGGTTTGAGTTGGTGATGTCTCCTCTCACCCATGGTCCACTGGCACCTTTCTTGCCTCCTTACATCACGATTTTTCAGTTTCAGCCCCTACTGCCAAAAAGCTATATTTTTTTCCATTTCTTGGTTCAAATTTCTGAGAGAGGGGATTTGGTTAGTCCAGCTCCATTTCTCACGGTGGATCATAGGATGCTGACCTGCTTGGGGCCCTGACTCCTTCTAGTCCAGCTAGATCTAGTCCAATTTGATCTCATCACATGGTGTGAAACAGCTGCCTGCGCACCTGGGATTGTGGGGATCATCTTCCCTTAAAAGCAAATATGAACATAATAGGCAGTAATAGATTCTTTCAATAATAGGAACTTAACATTAAAAAATTATAAAACTTTTTCATCTTTTATTTCATGCTTTTTTCTTTTTTTAATATATATTTTTTATTGATTTCAGAGAGGAAGGGAGATATATTTTTATTGATTTCAGAGAGAGATAGAAACATCAATGAGAATCATTGAGTGGCTACCTCCTGCCTGCCCTCCACTGGGGATCGAGACTGCAACCCAGGCATATGCCCTTGACTAGAACTGAACCTGGGACCCTTCAGTCCGCAGGCTGAAGCTCTATCCACAGAGCCAAACCAGCTAGTGCGACTTCATGCTTTTTTCTTTGGCCTTTATCCTTAGAGTGTCTTTCCTAATTCCAAGATCTGATACACATCCATCTGTATTATTAAAAAAATCTAGGGGCCCGGTGCACGAAATCTGTGCAAGGGCTGTGCAGCCGTGGCCGCAGGCCTCTGCCTTGGCTCCCACCCACCACGCTTTAAAAAAAAATATTTTATTGATTTTTTTACAGAGAGGAAGGGAGAGGGATAGAGAGTTAGAAACATTGATGAGAGAGAAACATCAATCAGCTGCCTTCTGCACCCCGCCCCGCCCCCCACTGGGGATGTGCCCACAACCAAGGTACATGCCCTTGACCGGAATTGAACCTGGGACCTTTCAGTCCAAAGGTCGACGCTCTATCCACTGAGCCAAACCGGTTGCAGCTCACCATGCTTTTATTATTATAGATTGCTTTGTGGTTTTATGTTACATTTAAGTATTACTTTTTAAAAAATATTTTTAAATTAATTTCAGAGAGAGGAAGGGAGGGAGGGGAGAGAGAGAAATATCAATGATGAGAGAGAATTATTGATCGGTTGCCTCCTGCATGCCCCCTACTGGGGTTTGAGCCTGAAACCTGGACATATGCCCTGACTGGGAATCAAACCATGATCTTCTGGTTCATGGGTTGATGCTCAACCACTGATCCACACCAGCATGGCGGTGTTACTTATTCTTTTAAAATATATTTTTATTGGCCCTAACCGGTTTGGCTCAGTGGATAGAGCGTCGGCCTGCGGACTCAAGGGTCCCAGGTTCTGTTCCAGTCAAGGGCATGTACTTTGGTTGTGGGCACATCCCCAGTGGGGGGTGTGCAGGAGGCGGCTGATCGATGTTTCTAATTCTCTATCCCTCTCCCTTCCTCTCTGTAAAAAATCAATAAAATATATTTAAAAAAATATTTTTATTGATTTCAGAGGGGAAGGGAGAGGGAGAGAGAGAGATAGAAACATCAATGATGAGAGATAATCATTGATCGGCTGCCTCCTGCACGCCTTCTACTGGGGATCCAGCCCACAACCCAGTCATATGCCCTGACAGGGAATCGAACCATGACTTCCTAATTTATAGGTCGATGCTGGGCAATATTACTTATTTTTAAGGAGCATTAACATGGTCATAGTTGCAGGTTCCAGATGGGAGATGGTTTCAAGATAATGTCCTCCTTTTTCAGTTAAAAAAAATGCAAGTTCATCATCATGAGGGGTTTTTGCCCATCTAAACATCTTAAAACATTTTTTTTTATGGAAGGAATTCATGTTGGTATAAAACCAATTAAATCATATAGCATAAAATATTAAAGTCCCAGCCCCCCACAGTACATAATATACAACAGTTTGGTGTCTTTTCCTCAGATCATACATAGTGTATAATACATTTTGCTTTATGAATGTATAAACATGTATTTTAAGCAAAAATGGAGATAATAATGTTTCTCAGCACACTTTTTTCAATTATTCCCATGTCTGCTCATGAAAATCCACCTTCTCTGTACTGCCTGTACATATGGGTGTGGAGTAACTTATTCAATTGGTTTTTATCAATGGTTGTTTAGGTCGTTTTTCCAATATGAATGTTGGAGGCCAGAAAGTGTGTTTTAATTTGCTTGCTAAGGAAAACGGCTGCTCCACAGCCCTTTGTGGCTGTTTTTGTGGGGAGGATAAAGGCCTTTTGTCCTACAATCCCGTGGGTGCAGGCTCAGCTTCGCCATTGTCCCGCCTGGGCTGCGCGAGGGGCCCTGGTCCCTGTGCTGCCTGCGGACCCCCAGCCCTGCCCTGGAGAGAGGCAGCTCTTCCCAGCGCTTCCTGCTGGTCCCCAAGCTGAGGGAGGGAGGCCGCACTGCTGATCCCTTTATGACAGGAGTCCGCAAACCTGCTGTAAAGGGCCCGAGAGTGAAGATTTAGGTCCTGCAGGCCCTGTGGTCTCCACTGCAGGGACTCAGCTCTGCCGTGAGAAAGCATCCGTGGACAATGCAGGTGCCGGGGTGTGGCCGCGGCCGGGAAACGGTCTGGCCTCTGCCGTGTGAATTTCATGTGTCACCAAACAGTAACCTTTTGACTTTTCCTCCAGCCACTGGACAAGGGTAGAAACCCTCCTCAGCTTCACGCAGGAAAAAGCAGAGGCACAGAGTTGGCGCCCGGATTACAGAACGTGCGCTTCTGATTGTACAACAGGATTTCTTGAGTCATTAATTTTGATTCAGCGGACTTGGCTGTGTCTGTCATGAAGTCATTGTTCCTCTAGTGCAGCGGTTCTCAACCTGTGGGTCGCGACCCCTTTGGGGAGTGAACGACCCTTTCACAGGGGTCGCCTGAGACCATCAGAAAACACATATATAATTACATATTGTTTTTGTGATTAATCACTGTGCTTTAATTATGTTCAATTTGTAACAATGAAATTGGGGGTCACCACAACATGAGGAACTGTATTAAAGGGTCGCGGCATTAGGAAGGTTGAGAACCACTGCTCTAATGAGATTTCAGTGCTCGAAGGAGAGCCAGACCCTTAGCTCCTGGCAGGGCTGTTGTTGTTTTTTGGCTCCCTTACTCCATCTTCCCAATGGCCAGCACCCAGTGTGCTGCATGTGTGGTTCTTTACTTTGTGCGAATCTTTTCTTGTTGTTGCTGTTTAAAGTTTATTTTGCAGGGGTGGCTCTCACAGACGTGCATTCCTGGGTTCGGTGGGACATCTTTAATTGATGGAAGTGTATTGTGTTGCGGCGCTCATTCTCACTTTCCACTCAGCACTGTGTCTAAAAGGTGATCCTCGTTGCCACGGGAACAGCGAGCCGTTGCTTCTAACTAGTGCGCAGGGCTCCGTGGGCAAGTCCACTTCCTCTTCTTTTAAAAAAGAAGTTTCCTGGGGTGGTAGCATGTTTTGAGCTTGTGTGCATTTGGAAATATAAATGATAATTACTGCTCAAGAGAAGTCTCTGTAAAAGTCCTGTGAAAATAGCCCCCCCTTACCGTATGTGCATTTTTTTCTGTTCAGTTTTTATTTTCCTGTAAATGAAATGAGCTGCCATAGACCTGGCTGCGCAGGCATTGTGATGTGACTGGCTATTCCCACTGCCCGTCGTTTTTATCCCTAAGGAGCCCGTACAAGGCTGCCTCCTTCTCCCCTCCTCAGCTTTGCTGGAATCTCTCAGCCAGGCCCACAGAGCGTGGGGGTGGGATGTGGGCAACCTCCTGACCCACCTCTTCACTGCGCTGGATGTGTCCTATAGGGATGGTTTCCTGGCTCATTAGAGAGATTTAAGGTTGGTTTGGACCAGAGAGGCTCTCACCCCTGATTCTGGTCCAAGTCCCAATGTCCCCCGGCCCAGCACTTAGCACACTGTGTTGGCACCTCAGTAATATTGAATGAAAGTGATCTTGAACCTCTCGGAATGTTTGTCAAGCTCTGTTTGTGCTCCCCTAACAGGGTGGGCCTCTAAGCGGATTTCAGCACCCTCCCCACCTTCCCCTGCACACACTCTCACACACACACACACACACATATTCCCCCCCACACTTCATTGTGATAGAATAAGAAATGCATATTTGGTCCTAGCTGGTTTGGCTCAGTGGATAGAGCATCGGCCTGAGGACTGAAGGGTCCCAGGTTCGATTCCAGTCAAGGGCACATACCCAGATTGCGGGCTCAATCCCTAGTAGGGGGCGTGTAGGAGGCAGCCAATCAATGATTCTCTCTCATCATTGAGGTTTCTATATATCTCTCTCTCCCTCTCTCTTCCTCTCTGAAATAAAAAAAAAGAAAAAGAAAAAAGAAAAGCAATGCATATTTGGTCTTCGTCCCCAGTTCCTGGCACAGAGCTCCTATAACCCTTGTAATTTCCTGAGTGATTGGGTGAGAGCAGGTTCCGCCGCCCCCCTCCCCCCAGTAATAAGCCCTTTTCAGCCATAGCTGAATTGATGCTAATGAGGTAATGCGGGCTCAGAGCCAGGGAGGCAGCCTGTGTTAAGAGGGCTGGAGGTTGTCAGTCACTAATGGCCAGTGATGGAATCAATGGTGCCCACCTCGTGTAGCCTCCATCCAAGCCCTGCTGTAAGGGACGGGCGGACACGGGGAGGCGCTGGGCGAGGGCGTGGCGCTGGGCCCCTCCCCACATCCTTGCCCTGTGCATCTCTTCCATCTGGCGGTTCCTGAGTGTTATCCTTCTGTTCTAAGCCGGCGATCCAGTAAGTAAACGGTTTTCCTGAGTCCCGTGAGCCGCTCTAGGAAATGATTGAAGCTGAGGAGGGGTTGTGGGAACTCCCAACGTACAGCTGGTTGGTCAGAAGCTCAGGTGATAGGTTGGACCTGTGATTGGCACCTGAATTGCGGGGGGCAGTCTCGTGGGACCGAGCCTTTAACCTGTGGGGTCTGCGTTAAGGGTGGTGGTTAGTGTTCACTGAAGATTGAATTGCTTGGTGTGGAAAACCCACACATGTGGGCGGGGGTACAGCAGAGGGGAGGAAGGGTTTTCACACACACACACACGCACACGCACATGCACATACACACATACACATGCACATGCACGCACTCACACACGCACACGTGCACACACACATGCACACACGCACCCACGCACACATGCTCACATGTACCCACGCGCGCACGCACACACATACACATGCACATGCATTCACTCACACACACACACGTGCACACACGCATGCACACATGCACACGTGCATACTCATCACCAGTTCTCAGGTCCCAGGCCAGGTGTGGAGCCTCTGCGGGACACGCTTCTGATTTGACAGCACCGGGCGGGGACCCCAGCCTTTGCCCAGGGTTCCAAGGTCTCGCTCCTGCCGCCCCTCACAGCCCTGTTCTTGGTTTTGCAGCCAGAGCCCAACCCTGGAGACCTGATTGAGATTTTCCGCCCCTTCTACAGACACTGGGCCGTCTACATTGGTGATGGATATGTGGTCCACCTGGCGCCCCCAAGTAAGGATGCCCAGGGCCTCCACTGTGCTGGGGCTGGGGGAGAGGGAGACGGGGAGCTGTGGGCAAAGCTCTTTGTTCCTGGACTGGCAGTGGGTCCTGAGAGCTGCAAGAAGGCAGTTTGGTCGGGGCAATGGTTTCCAAACTCTGCTATGTTGCCCCTTCCAGCGCCTCAGCTCTGGCCAGGGCCGTGCCGGGGAGCCCACTGGGCCTCCCTGGCGTCACCTCGCAGGGAGCAGCTATGGGGCTTTGGTCCCTTTGCTCCCAGAAGGGCAGGAACTACATGTGCAAATCCTCCACCTTCCTACAGTAGTCAGCTTTGTATACGCCAAGGAGGGGTAGCCCCGATAGAATGGCAGGAGGTTCACACTCTGTTGGCCCAGGGAGATGGGTGCGCTCAGGGCCCATGTCTGCATCACCGAGAGGGCCTCTGAGGCGGCACAGGGTGCAGAAGGCCAGCCTCTCTCGGTTAAAATAAAATCACCACGAATCATGGACCTTCCCTAGCTCCTGATTTCAGGTGAGGAAACCAGGGCCCAGAGACCACAAGCACCTGCTCCAAAGCCTCACAGTGTGTGTCTGACCCTCCCCCCTTTTCCTTTCCACATCTCATCTGCGCAAACAGAGGCTCACAGCCTTAAGGAACTTGTCGATCACCATTGATTTTATTTAAATTATCTGTGTTGAGTCTGCCAAGGGTGGGTGGCCAGCAGGAGGGCCGCTGTGAGCCCGGGACCATCGCTCCCTTTCCTCTTTGGGAACCACAGGTGAAATCGCGGGAGCGGGGGCGGCCAGCCTCATGTCCGCCCTGACCGACAAGGCCATAGTGAAGAAGGAGCTGCTTTATTTTGTTGCCGGGAAAGACAAGTACCATGTCAACAACAAGCATGACCAGAAGTACTCCCCGCTGCCTCCCAGCAAGATCGTGCAGCGGGCGGAGGAGCTGGTGGGGCAGGAGATGCTCTACAAGGTGACCAGCGAGAACTGTGAGCACTTCGTGAACGAGCTGCGCTACGGAGTCCCCCGCAGCGACCAGGTGCGTCCTCAGCCCGTGTCCCTGTCCCCAGGAACCAGACCATTCCCTCCGCTGACAGTGTCCGGACATCCGTGTGGGCGCCCGGGGTGGAGGTGGAGGCACAAAGGAATCAAAATAGCAGGGACAGAATCCCTGCCCTCGAGGGAGTGACAGTCGGGGTAGGGCTGAGGGTGAGGAGAACTGCCAATCAGCAGAGTAGAGCAGTTCAGTTAGGGGGTGATGTCACCCCCATTGCCAAGGCCTCCCTGGCTGCCTTCCCACAGGCCCAGGGGTGGATTTTATTATCCCCACTTTACCGATGGAGAAGCAGAGGCTCACAGCACTTAAGTAACTTGTCGAGGACCATTTGTTTGACCAAACAAATCTGTGTTGAGTCTGCAGACCTGGGACTTGTGTCTTCCTGGGGTCGGCAGCTGTGCTGATCAGTAGCAGCGGTGGGATTTGGAGCCCAGGTCTGTCTGGCACGGCTCTTCATGTGAAAGGTGCTGTTCTCAGCCCTGCCGCAACCCCAGGGCCAGTCCAGGGGGCGCCAGGGGATGCAGTCTTGTTCATTTTCTAAGTTTGATTTTGGCCGTGATCCCTCTCTTTTGGAATCTGTTTTTCTCCTGGGAAGCTAACTTCTTTCCTGTTCCCTCTCACTCCTCCTCTCCCTTCCTGCGCCTTCAGGACCATTTGTTTTTTTTTGTGTGAAAACATTGGAAAAGTTCTTAGGTGCATGTTGATGCAAAAGAGTATATTCCCCGCCCCCCCCAACCCCCAAAATGTGAAGGCATTGTTTCATTGTCAAATAACTAATGCTCTTGTTGTAGAGAAGTCTGAAATGGTTCAGATTTTGGATCCTTTGTATGTGATCTACTTTTTCTTTGCAGAAGATATAGAATCTTTTCTTTACCTTCAGTGCTCTGAAATTTCACGACGATATAGCTGTGTGGATCTATTTTTATGTATTGTGCTGGGTACTTGATGATTCCTTTCACTCTGGAAACCTCTTTCCTTCAGTTCTGGGAAATCTTCCATTTTCTCTTCTCTCATTCTGAAACTCCATTTATTCCAGTGTTGGACCCCCAGACTGCTCCTATGATTTTATTATCGTCTCTGTTCTGTTTTCCATTATTTATTTATTTTAAATGAGAACACTAACATTTATTGATAGATTGGGTATACAAGAAGTTTTTCTAGAAAGTAGCAGTGACACTATCACATAAAAAGAGAAACTTATGCTAAATAAATCTGTTTTCATTATTGAAGATATTGCCTAACAATTGAGGTCCTCACTCTCAGGTGGCTTTTACTTCAGGTAAATTTCCATACTCCTCTGCAGCAATAAACTTGAAGTAAAAGTGTCACTCTAGAAACTTGAAAGCAATAGGATACGCTATAAATTCAGGGTGCTGCATTAGGAAGATTTGGTAGATTTATAGAATATCTCCTAGTCATCTCGTTTTTCATTATTTTCCATTGATTATTAATAGACTAAAGAACAGACTCACAGATTTATATAAATGAAGAATTATGTGTCAATACAAAATCATTACATAATTTCATATGTCACTAGGCATGAATAATATTCAGAGCAATTACATATAGTTCCAAGTTTGAGATAGTAAGATAGCTAAGAAATAGTTTCTATCATTTACTCTATGGAAACAATAATTCAACTCTTCTTGCAAAATGAAGCATTGGAAATTGGACATGTCACACTTTTCTTCCTATGGCTTTAGCCCTATGCACTACCCACCCACGGGAAAGACAAAACAATGACCACACAGCAACAAAAAAACAGCATAAACAATTCTATTGGGCCTCCTCACACACACACAAAAAATGAAACCAGAATATATTACAAAACAAAAAGAGGTGCCATTTATACTGTTTTCAAACATCCCTTCTTTCATTTCTTGGCCTAAAAATGAGGGTTTATCAACCTCAGTACTACTGACGTTTTGGGGTATTGACAATGGAGACAATTCTTCACTGTTCTGACTGGCTCTGTGCTGCCAGGTGGTTAGCAGCACCTGCGGCCTCTCCCCACTAGGTGTCAGTAGCACTTCCTCACCGCCAGGTATGAGGAGCAAATGTCTGTAGCTGTTGCCGGTTTCCCCCAGAGGGCAAAGCACCTCTGTCCCCAGCTGCGAACTACTGGCCTAGTGAGTAACGGTCACAGTACATGATGTGAACAAACTAAACGTGACTTCCACACGCCTCCCAGCTCGGGAGGGTGGTGGTTTAGTGGGTGCTGGAATGTCTGGCGGTGTTTCCTCGGTAAGTGCTGTCCGAGTGGCAGTCCCCTTTCCATTTCACCCACCAAGACATCTTTGTTTGTCTGTAAATTAACGATCTGGTCAGTCATTATGTTTACTTGTGCTGTGCTCTTTGAAGCAGATTAGATTTTCCTTCAACAGAATATTTATGACATTTAATTTACCAGTTGGAAAGGGCAGTAATGGCCCCAGCTGGTTTGGCTCAGTGAATAGAGTGTTGGCCTGCGGACTGAAGAGTCATGGATTTGATTCCGGTCAAGGGGACGTGCTGGGGTTGCGGGCTCGATCCCCCATTGGGGCCGTGCAGGAGACAGGTGATCAATGATTCTGTCTCATCATTGATGTTTCTATCTCTCTCTTCCTCTCCCTTGCTCTCTGAAATCAATTAAAAAATATTTTTAAAATATATATATTTTATTGATTTTTTACAGAGAGGAAAGGAGAGGGATAGAGAGCTAGAAACATCGATGAGAGAGAAACATCGATCAGCTGCCTCCTGCACACTCCCTACTGGGGTTGTGCCCGAAACCAAGGTATATGCCCTTGACCGGAATTGAACCTGGGACCTTTCAGTCCACAGGCTGACACTCTATCCACTGAGCCAAACCATTTAGGGCAATATATATATATTAAAAGAAAGGGTGGTAATGGATTTAGACTAAAATGTAGTTTGTGCTTTATTTTTTAATTTTTAAATATGTTTTATTAATTTCAGTGAGTAAGGGTAAGGGAGGGAGAGAGAGAGATAGAAACATCAATGATGAGAGAGAATCATTGATCGGCTGCCTCCTGCACACCCCCTAGTGAGGATCAAGCCCGTAACCTGGGCATATGCCCTTGACCGGAATAGAACCCAGGAGCCTTCAATCCGCAGGCCAATGCTCTATCCACTGAGTCAAATCGGCCAGGGCTGGTTTGTGCTTTACATGCCTACGTTTCTAAAAAATAATTCCATGACTTTCCACCTACCTAAAAATCCTCAGGCTTCAAAAAAGATATATTTATAGGCTTTTGTAAATAAGCTGCCATTCTGAATAGTACTTTTAATTTAATTTGACTTTTCTTTCATTTTAAGTCATTTTTAATTTTTCAATTGCAGTTGACACACAATATTATATTAGTTTCAGGTGTATACCACTACCCAGTGATTAGATATCATATAAATTACTAAGTGATCGTCTCAAGAAATCTTGTACCCATCTGACACCATACATAGTTATTAGAATATTCTTGACTATATTTCCTAAACTTGACATTCCTGTGACTATTTTGTAACAATCCAATTTGTACTTCTTTTTAAAAAATATATATTTTTATTGATTTCAGAGAGGAAGGGAGAGGGAGTGAGAGAGATAGAAACATCAATGATGAGAGAATCATTGATCGGCTGCCTCCTGTATGCCCCTACTGGGGATCAAGCCCACAACCTGGGCATGTGCCCCTGACCAGAATCGAACCTGGGATCCTTCAGTCCACAGGCTGACACTCTATCCACTGAGCCAAACCAGGTAGGGCCCAATTTGTACTTCCTAATCCCTTCACTTTTTTAACCATCCCCAATCCGCTCCTATCTGGCAACTGTCAAAATATTTTCTGTATCTATGAGTCTGTTTCTGTTCTGCTTCTTCATTTATTTTGTATTTTTAGATTCATTTGTTAATAGACATGTATTTATTGACATATTATTGTTCATATTTTTGGTCTTTTTTTCCCCTTCTTCTTAAAGAATACCCTTTAACATTTCACCACAATAAGGGTTTGGTGGTGATAAATTCCTTTAACTTTTTCTTGTCTGGGAAGTTCTTTATAGGTCCTTCAATTCTAAATGACAGCTTTTCTGGGTAGAGTAATCTTGGTTGTAGGTCCTTGCTTTTCATCACTTCATGAACATTTTTTGCCACTCCCTTCTGGCCTGCTGATAGAACTTCTTAAAAAAGCAACTAGGAGCCACACTCATAGTGAAGTCTACTCTTTGTCAGATAAAGTAGTAGAATAAATAGAAATTGAAGATGTGGCCAATGGTAATGCATATATTACATAAATCTGGATAAATTGCAAGGAATTATTTTTTTATTATTGTAATTATTAAAGTTAGATTTCTATACCAATACTTTATACCCACTTTTATTTCGTAACCTCTTATAGTCAAAATCCAATTGCTTTTAGAATAACACTTTTCTTTTATCCACTTAGAACATTACTGAATTTGCAGAAAGCACCTTAAAATTTTCTTTTTCCCAGAAACAATTCTGGCGCTTAACTAAGAGAAGCTGTGTAGTAGCATAGACAGCGAGTTTTCTGTAGTCTGACAGTATTTCAGTTTGTCCACTTAAAAAAGAAAGATGGATTTCTTAGCGTTTCTCCTTCATAGCATTCTGAGTTAAGGCCTGTGACGCACACCGTGTAGCCCATTTTCCTGATCAGAACCCCAGTGGTCTCAGCACGGAGGCTGCGCTGGACCCACCAGCCTCGCACCAGAAAGCCATCCGTGGCCTCTGCAGTAGCGCTGACTCTCAGGATGGTTTTCCTGTAGCACTTGCACCACCAGAACTAACCAGAGGGCACTTTCCTGGGTTTCATTATACTCTGCACACAGCATGACCGCAGACAATGGGGCTGCTGCTGTTGCCTTGACAAAGTATCTTTTATATGATCCAGCTGCATCAGCATTTCTTCTCTGTAGAGAACTAGGGGCCCCTTGTGCCTCCTCCATCATCTGCCAACCACGTCTCCCACCTGACACAGAGCTGAGCCAGGAAAACACGGGGTGCAAGTGGGTTTACCCAGGTTTCCTAGCAAGTTCACCAGCAGAACCAGGGCGACCACAAAGCCGCGCCTCATGGCCTTTTAGGGGAAAGTTAAAGACTGAGCAGTAGTCAACCTCAGGTCTGTAGCTTCCTCCAATTCTGTCATCACATTCTCTGGCTGCTAAGAACATCAGTGAAGGGTGCCTTGTCATGTTAGTTACACGGGTGTCTCCTGACATCTCACACAGCTGGACACATTTGGCATCTATATATCCCTAGAGGAGCTCCAAATTGTTTCCTGCACTGGTCACCGAGGGGTTGTGGCAGCCACACATATACAGTCCAGGCAACTCTGTGGTTAGAGCAGCGAGGGCAGCGCTGACCGGGCCATGTAAGGATGTGGGTTCAGGGTATCAGGTCCACATTTTCATCCTTCTTATTCCTGGGATGTTTGATGCACTGTCTTCATTGGACTTCTTGGCATACAATGATTAAGAATCTGGTCCTTTGCTGATCTTTTTAAAATTATTTATTTACTTATTTACATGTTTATTTATGTTTGCTGTTCTTGATTCTGCTTAAATGCCTGGCTTGGTTTTGGGGTGAGATTTCTCTATTTGTGCTCAAGACACTCTTTCAAGCCTTCAGTGGGAGAAAGTACAGCTTTGCTGCTTGGGCCATGTGCCTTCATGGGGAACATTGCTGTGAGCTGAAGACAGAGCTTTCTCTCCCTTGGCATTATCACAGGAGCTGGTGTTGCTTGTGGCTGGCCGGACCCTGGGATACAGCAGTGAACAAGACATGTGAGGTCCTTGCTCTCATGGAGGTCATAGTTTATTGATGATTCAGTAGCAATTCCTCCTTGACTTCACACTAGCTTCAAGGGCTCCTTGTTGGCCCGCCAGGACCGCAGCCATCCTGGCTGCATCTCCCTGTCCTTTCCACAGCCACCCTCTGGGATTCCTGTGCTTTAAACACCCGCCGGGGGAATCGAGGTTCCCTCTTCAAGTCCAGGTCCATTCCTGGCCAGCTGGCTCCATCCACCAACTCTTTCCCCTTCCAGCCCTCTCTCCCCATTTCCTTGCCAATATTTGTTGACTTCTGAGTTTGTTGTGGAGACCAAGGGGCATGCGAGGCTCTATGAGCTGAACATTCTTGTTGACTGTACAGCCTGTACTCAGAGTCCTGACACCGAGTCTGACCCACCTCCTCTCTCTTGCAGGTCAGAGATGCCATCATGGCGGCTGGCATCGCAGGAGTGGGCTTGGCAGCCGTGGGCCTCATTGGAGCCGTGATCTCAAGAAACAAGCGACAAAAGCAATAAGTTGAAGGGACTGTCCTGACAGCAATTACTTTATACATTAACAGGAACTTGTTTTGCTAGAGGTTTTGAGGTTTGGTTTATGGCTTTCATTCTGTTTTTATAATAAGGCATATTTTCACAGAATTAAATACAGCCCAATAAAGGAGGATTTTATTGGGGAAAATGCAGCCAGAACTGCCTGGTGTGAAGACCGTTGAGGGCACAGCTGGGCTCTGTTCCTGGTGACGCCAGTTTGTGCCCTGGCCCTTTGGTGATCTTCTTTCACTTTCTCTTTGCGGCTGCGTTCTTACCTTGTAGGAAACACAGTCCAACTCCTGTTACCTCAAGTAATGGGCGCTTCTGGTTGTGAGGACACACTGGACAGCAAGACCTCGTGGATATACAAGAACAGGAACCATGGGATAGTCAGGACCTTGGCCTGGAACTAGACCCAGGATGGCTTCTAGGCTCAGCAGCCGGAATATGCAGATGCTCATTGAAGTTCAAACCAAACCAAACCTTTGCCATAAATAAACTCAATATATGCTCTTGCCAATCTTAAAACCAGCCTTATTACCCCTCTGCTCTTCACATCTTTCCTCTGTTTGTTGCTTTCACCCATCCCCCACCCCATCCCCAGAACTCTTGCTTCCTCACCACTGGGCTTGGGACAATCCCGAGGGCTCTGATCGCACATCCCCTCCTTTGCCCCCTCCTCCCCATATCAGCTCAGCTCTATCCCTTCCTACACCCTGTCAGGTGCTCCTAGTTTATATTCTTGAGAGAGAATCAGCTCACCAAATCCTAGTTCAGCCTACTGATTGGCTGCTGTTGGGTCAGGTGACCCTATTAGGCCAATCAGCTCTTTCCTGTTGGGGCCAGGTCACATGGTGGTTGCCTCTCACCTTCTGGTTTGGGGGTGTGGCAGGCCCTAAGCCTGACCTCCCTGCTGCCCAACCCTCCTGGGAGGGGTTGGGGGAAGGAATGACCCCTTGTGGCGAGTCCCTTGAGGTCTGCTTCTGCTCTCTGGGCTTAGAAGGTGTTCAAAGTGACCATTTCTCTAAAAGGGGCTTTTGTGGGTTCCTCAGAGACACTCTACTAGTGCTGCCAGTGTTTCCTTTGTCAGCCCTGGCTGTCAGGGGACCATGTGTCTGTTGGAATCCTGGACAGGACTGTCACGGACAAGAAAACGGACTCTGTAAACTTAAGAAAAGAGTTTTATTGAACACTTACTTGTTGAGGGCGGGCCTTGGAACAGTGCTCTGACTTGGGGGGAGTGAGAGGGACTTATGTAGGAAGAAAATAAAGTGAAGGTACATTTGACACTAGAACAGCGTTGTGGGTTGTGACCCCTTTGGTGGTCGAACGACCCTTTCACAGGGGTCGCCTAAGACCATCCTGCATACCAGATATTTACATTACGATTCATAACAGTAGCAACCTTACAGTTATGAAGTAGCAACGAAAATAATTTTATGGTTGGGTCACAACATGAGGAACTGTATTTAAAGGGCCAGAAGGTTGAGAACCACTGCACTTAGAAGTTACGACTCGGGTACATAAGCTTCCATGGTTGTTTGACATCCACTGGAAGGGACGCATAGAAAAGAGGAGGTTGAGTCACTGCTGAACCTCCTGCTGTGGAAACTATCCAATTGCTTTGAGACTCTTGAGATGAATCTTTGATCAGGATGGAGGGAGGACAGACACTCTCTCTGGTAATCAGTGTTCCTTAGAGGGGAAGCATTGCAGGGTCTGTGTGTGACTAGCCCTGCGGTTAGTAAAGAATCTTAGTTAGTAAGGCTCCTGGTTCTTCCCTGGTTGCTGATGTAAACAGTGGAGCTCAGGCACCCTTTCCCTTCCTCAGGACTTACAGGTGGCTCCGTGCCAGCTTTCTCCTGCTGGGCACACATCTGGGGATGGAACCAGCAACCTGGGTATGTGCCCTGACTGGGAATCTAACCGGCAACTTTTTGTGCACAGGACATTCAACCAACTGAGCAACACCAGCCCGGCTCAACTCCCTACATTTTCAGTGACTCTCTTAGCATGTTTATTCCATTTTATTTTCTCTTGTGTTATTATTCTCCAAACACAAGAAAGCAAAACAGAAACACCCAGTTCAATTAAAAAAAATTAACAAATTGCATAAAAAACTGGAAGGTGTAGAAATAACCAAATAAGATGGAAGAACCAATTCCAGATATATTGGTAATCACCATAGATATAAATGGGTTAAACTTGCCAAGTAAAACACAAACATTAGCCTTGGCCGGGTAGCTCAGTTGGTTAGAGTGTTGTCCTGACATGCCAAGGTTTCGGGTTTGACCCCTGGTCAAATCAGATACAAGAATTAACCAATGAATCAATCAATTAAGTGGAACAACAAATTGATTGTTTCTCTCTTTCTTCTCTCTCTGATGTATAAAATAAGTGGTAAAACTGCCATTTTCTAGAGCATTTTTTCAATCTGATGAGATTTTGCTTCTCAGCAATTGTTATAAGTTTGGATGAAATAAACTCATAAAAATTCTTACAAGTTTGAATGTTTCTTACATTGACACACTGTACAGAGAAACCTCTAGGCCCAAATGGCATCGCTTATGCTAAAATCCCATGATACTGACCCTAGATTTAATACCTGATTTGGTTGTAATCTCAACCTCTTTCGGAAATTGAATCTTAATTAACCAATTTGGAATTTTCTGGTCGGGCCCCAGTAAAGTAATCTGTCCTGTAGGCTCATTCCCCGCCTTCCTCCCCATAGAAAGAAGAGGCAACCTGCATGACAAAAAGCCTTGCTGTTCCCTTTCCCCCAAACCCAGGTCCTGATCTAAAATATAATCCTTTTCGTTTGTTAAGAGCTCTCGTGCCCTACCCTTTTACCTATAAAACACCTTTCATTTTGTACAACCCCTCAGAGTCCTGTGGACGAAAGGGGCCACATGCTAACCTGACAAGCTCAGGGAAGGCCTGTATGGCAGTCATGCAAACTCAGAGACCTAAAGTAACCACAGGGATGGTCTGAAATTAAACTTTAACTAAAAGCAGTTATGGTGGGTAGTCACCTCCTAGGCTGGTATCTTCACTGACAAGGTCAACCTTTACCTTAACTGAGCCTATCTGTCTTTCTGCATCTCTGATAACATATCCTTGAAATGTCTGGGTAACTTGTAACTTCCCTTTTTCTGGACCCCCTCAGGGCACAACCAAATGTGCCTGGGCGCCAGGACAAAGACCACAGATTCCTTCATTGTTGTTGTTATCATGTCAATTGTTGACTGTTAACTATCCTGAACCCACCTAAGTATGTGTCTGTCTTTTACTTTTTATCCAATCCCAGAGGTTCCCCACTTTGCTTTCTCCCGCCTCCCTAATTTATCACCAGTGGATTTCTTGTAACCCTCCCATGTCCCCTCCTTTGATTGCAATGTATAAAAATAGATGAAAAATGACCATTCTTTGGAGCATTATCCCAGTCCATTGAGAATCTGCTTCCCGGCAATTGTTGACAGTTGGGCTCAAATAAACTCACAAAAATCTTTACAGGTTTGAATGTTTTTATGTTAACATTGCCCTTGTACTTGCTGGATGAGATGTTGCCCGATTCATTAGTTCCTTAATAAAGCCAAGGAGATCTTCAAATTTACTAGGTTGAATTTTGTTTTTTAATAAATGCAAAGGGCAATGTGTTAGGGTTCTCCAGAGAAAAAGAACCGATAGGATATAGCCATAGATACAGGTATGGATATATGAGATTTATTACATGAATTGGCTCACATGGTTATGGAGGCCGAGAAGTCTTACAATCTGTCACTTGCAAGCAGTGGACCAGAAAAGCCAGTGGTATAATTTGTTGAGAGGCTAAAGGCCTGCAAATAAGGTGTTAAGGTCACTGGTGTCAACTCTGGAGTTCAAAGCCTTGAGAAACAGGAACTATGATGTCCAGGGCATCATAGGTGGACATCCCAGCTCAAGAGAGAGAGTTGGTGTTTTCTCCACCGCTTTGTTCTGTCTGGACCCTCAGTGGATTGGATGACGCCTGCCCACACTGGTGAGTCACCTTCTTTACTCAGTCTCCTCATTTAAATGCTAATTTCTTCTGGAAACACACTCAGAGCTCACGGTGTAAATACAAATGTCCAATAAACACAGAAATGTGAAAAAGATCCCATGCTATTACTTCCAGGCTGACAAATATTTAAAAGGATGTTGAACAATTGGGACTCTGGTGTACTGCCCGTGGGAAACTTAATTTTGCATTTTTTCTCTAATAAAGTTGAAGAAGGTCATACTGCTACCAGAGAACTGCCTAAGTCTAAGGGGCCTCTCCCCTCCTAGGCTCGTGTCAGGCATTTGAGAAAGAATTCAGATAAGTGACAAAAAGCAGTGCTGAAGCAAAGCAAGAACATTTATTAAAAATACACTTGGCATAAAGCACAAGTTGGCAACTCAGCTAGTCTCAGCGCCCCGCCTGGTGGGGGTTCAAGGGTTTTATATTTTCCCCCCTTATAGGTTTCAAGATTCCCCTGCTGGATCTTGGGCAACAGACTAGATTTCCAGGTCCCCCTTTTACATTGTTGTAGCTTTCCCCCAAATTTATGAGAACATTGCACAATTTTATCTTGGCAAGTTCCAAGATTGCTGACTTCTTCATTCAGTGGGTGAGAAAAATTCCCTCTTTCCCTACCCCCTTCCCCTCCTCCTGCCCTAGCAGCCATCTATCCTGTCTAACAATACCATACAACCCAACAACTCTGGTTGGTGACCCTTTAGCCCCTGATAACTTTAGTTTAGTCGGTCACAGTCAGTATGTTAGAAAAAACAAAGAACAGAATTTATCAGAGTGTATCTCATCCAGATTTTGGTAAGACTTTTATTTATATGCCTGAAGTCCTATATATCCTGGTTCCTTATAAAGTGTATTTCTTACCGTGGATCTTGGTTAAAAAGGTTTAGCAGCTTCTGTTTAGAGAAGACTCCAGGTGCACTAGGAGGCTTGTGTGAGGATGCTCATGGCAACTTTGTCTGTAATGCAACCCACTGGGAACACCCCAATGTCCACTGACAGCAGAGGATGATTGAACTGTGCTACATTCCACATGATGTGAATGAACACGAATCCACAAGGAACCTAATATTGAGTAAACATCATCAAGTTGTGCAATGTGAGACGCTTCATTCTGATTTTACCACATTCAAAAAATGCAAAATAAATATGTCTATGTTGTTTAAGGGACACATTTATACGCAGGAAATATTTTCTAAGAGCAAGACAATCATAGACACAAAATTCAGGAAATTGGCTACAACTCCCACATGCCACACAATGAGGATGCGACGGGCCCTCCCCACTCCACACCCCTTGGCCCAGGAGGTTACAGCCACAGGGGGTGTCAGTGAGGGAATCTGATTTGGGGCTTTGGATGGGGTCGCACGCTGGTGCCAGAAAATGGGCCTCTCCACACCCAGGCAGTGGTGGGTTTGTGTTTCCTATTGGTCTGGGATGTGTTTCTGAACTGGGGGAAGGGTGGAGGAAGGGGGAGGGCGAGGAGCGAGTGGGCGCCCTGTTCCCAGTGTGGGGCATGCGCCTCTGATGACACGTTTTGTCTGGTTCCATCTGCTTAGCGGTTGCTGGAATCGTCGGTGTGTTCTGGTCATGGTCAGTCCCGGTGTTCAGGCCTCCTTGGAGCTCCTCCCTCCTTCTGTCTCTCCATCCCTCCTCCCCACACCCCCCTGACCTGGCTGTTCCTCTCTCCTCTTCTCTGGGCCCTCAGACTTGGTGACTTATGACCGTGACGCTGATCGTAGCCACCACCGAATCCTTCTGACTCTGCATGTGGACTTCGGTTTCTCTCTGGCTGGTTTCCAGGCCTATGTGTCTACCTGGCCTGGACCTGGGCCCTGCTTTGAACAAAGAGCAGATTTTGTGTGACCTTTGATTTGCATTTTCATTTTTAAAAAATGTATGTATTCATTAGTAGCATATGGTAATACATGCTAAACCTAAATGTGAAGAACATGACCCTCCTCTCACTGAGTCATTACCTCGCAGGTCACCTGGACACATGTCTCACAGAGGAACACATCACGTGGCTTTAAGTACAGGTGTTTGTCTTCCTGGGCTGGGTCAGCGGGAAAACGAAACTCTTGATAATAGAAGGCTGGGCCCTGAGGCAGCAGCACGCAGACACACCTGCACAGAAGGATGGCTCTGGTAAGTCCCCAGAAAGCTTTTATTTCAAACACCGCAATCCTGTTAGTGGTGATGATGTGGGTCTCCTTGCTGGGCTGCAGCGCTGGCACCGAGGGGCACGGGCGCCTGCTGAGGCCTGAGGGTCCGCTACCCGGGGCGGGAGGGCTCCCCAGAGCCCTCCTGAGGAGGCAGGAATGGTGTGCTCAGGGGAGGCAGCCTCTGCCCACTGTCCAGTCCCACCTCCTCAGTCACACTGTCCTGCGTGGCTGGGAGGAGCTGGGAGGGAGGGACCAGGAGAATGGCTCCCAGTGGTGTGGGGCCGAGGCGGGGGCTGCAGGAAGGGTTCTTGTCCACCCTCCTCTCCAAACTGCTTACCGGTTCCCTCTTCTTTTCTTTCCATCCCTCTCTTTCCTTTCCATATGTTGCTCCTTCCTTCTGGCTGCGTAACAGTCCCATTTCCGAATGCTCACTGCATCCTGACACCATGCAAATGGCTTTTATTTAATCTCTGCTTCAAGTGTGTGAGCACATTTTCCTTGTTAGCCTCTCCCGCAAACCCAAATGGAAACCGAGGCTAAAATCCTCTGCACTCCGAGCCCGCCCCCCTGCCCCGCCCCCGGCACACAGTCCCTCCTCTGTGTGGCTCGGTACGTGTCCTGCCAGGTGTTTTCTAGTCCTTTGCATATAGACGTGTAGCCATCTTTAAGTGTTGTTTTGTGGCTTTGGGTTTGCTGTCATTCTTAACTTGGTTGCCTGAGTACAGTTCACTTAGGAAATGCTTGAATCTTTTCCTTTATTTACCAGATTTTGTAATAATATGGTGATTCTTTCGCATCCTCCAAAGGTGACTAAGGCATTTTGAAAGTGTCATTATGAGCACATTGATGTCATTATTCACATATCTGCTGTGTGTCTTTTTGATGCTCAAATTGTTCCATCTTCGGTCAGGTTGACACATGACGCCTGTAGCCAAGAGCTTTTCTCTCAACCATGTCTCCCCAGCAGACTTCCGGTTGGCAGCCACCCTCACTTCACCCAGCAATAGCCACCCAACCTGCTCACGGTGGTTGGGCCCCTGTGACCACACTCAGCTGAGTCAGGGAGGAGAGGTGCTGGCTGGCCTCGGAGCGATCCTAAAATAGAACCTGTGTGATAAGGGCATATCTCGCATTCCCAGTGGGATGAGGGCAACAGACTTCCTGCTCATGCAAACCCCAGAAGGGCACTGCCCTGCCACCAACTCCAGTCACACCCTGGGTCCCCAGCTGGGTCTTGGCCTGGAGCCCAGACTTCAGCGGCCCCGCCCGCCTGGGATGCTCTGGGATTGTCAAGGGCACAACATTGGTAACATGCAGACCTAGGTTTGATCTTTCTCTTCTATTCACTGGGTAAGGATCTTTGCATGTTACCTAACCTTCCTGAGACTCAGTCTCCTCATCTGTCAAATGGGGTAATGATAGCTTGTAGTCAAGGGAGTGATGGATATGAAATGTGGGCATGTTGAGCACCGTGTCTGGCTGTGCAGGTCGGGGCTCTATCACTCAGAATCACTCAGGCCCGGCGCAAAGGTGGGTGGCTCTTTACTGGGCATTTGAGACTTCCTGGGAGTCATATACTCACTGACACCAACATGCTCTGGCATAAAATGTGCTCATGCCCATGTCTGCACACCCATGTCTCGGCCACACCCCTGTGTTGCACACCTGCCCACACCTCCCCTCCAGACACCCTGTCCATCTCTTCTTTGTCCCCCAATGAGCTCACTTCCAGCTCAGCAGCCCCAGTAAAGGAGGGACTTCCCATCTGAGCGAGGAGAGCGCCCTCTTCCGTTTCCTGCAGGAGATGCTCAGAGGGAGCTTGCAGGCTGGGCTGGGGCTCCTTACAGAATATGGTAATACATGCTAAACCTAAATGTGAAGAACATGTTCCCTGTGAGGACTAGAATGTTCCCTGCGAGGACTAACCTCAGCCTGTCTCTGGTTTTTCAGTCACAGGCCAAACCAAAACCTGGAGACCTGATTGAGATTTTCCGCCCTGGCTACCAGCACTGGGCCCTCTACGTGGGGGATGGCTACGTGGTGCACCTGGCTCCTCCAAGTAAGGCTGGTTCTCCGCTGAAGCTGAGGGCAGAGGTGGGAGTGTTAGCGGCTGCACACTCGTGCGCTGTTCTCACCCAGTGCCTGGATGGCGGGCTCTCCCTGGCCATTGGCTGCATGATGTTCCCTGGTAGGTCTGCAGCCGCTCCTCTTCCTCAGCAGCGAGTTCGTGGAGAGATGGCCTATTGGCCTTTATTCCAGGTGATACTGGGGTTCACTTCCAGCCAACCCACTGTCCCAGGGAAGCACCCCTTTGTGTGCTCGATGTTCTGGGGGCAGATGAGTAGGACACAGCGTACAGCTGGCTCAGAGGCATGGAAGGAGCGAGGGCCTCCCACTTAGCAGCACCCGTTTGGGGTCCTGGGGCCTCCGCTTGCCGACCGGTGACTTGCCCGTGTGACTTGCCCCCTAAGCTCAGCTGCACCCTCTGGAGAGCAATGAGAAGCCACCTCCTGGTCGTGCAGGGTGGGATGCAGGACAGTTCGGGGGAACCCGGGCGGGGCTTGGCCGGTCCTGGGCCAACCTCCCTTCCCTCCCAGAGCTTCGTGGCATTAAAGCAAATGCCGAAAGCCTGGGAACCACCAACAGCAGGCAACGGGCCAAATAAAATCGGTGCCTGAATTTCATGGCAGACGGTGCCACCGTTACAAGCAGCTGTACAGCAGGTGTGGGCACACACATGTGAATTTGAAAGCCAAATGCAGGCTTTAAAAAGTGAGGCTTATGGAGGAATAACTTACTGTTTTATTTTTTTGTTAATCCTCATCTGAGGATATATATTTTTTTAATATATTTTATTAGTTCTTTACAGAGCAGAAGGGAAAGGGATAGAGAGTTAGAAACATCGATGAGAGAGAAACATCGACCAGCTGCCTCCTGCACACCCCCTACTGGGGATGTGCCCGCAACCAAGGTACATGCCCTTGACTGGAATTGAACCTGGGACCCTTCAGTCCGCCGGCCGACGCTCTATCCACTGAGCCAAACCGGTCAGGGCTGAGGATATTTTTTCCATTGATTTTTAGAGAAGCGGGTGGGGAGAGAGAAACATTGATGTGAGATGTTTCTCTCTTTTCCCCTCTCTGTGTCCAGGACGATGCTCCAACCAACTGAGCCGCATTGGCCAGGGTCAAATGTCCTTTTAAGAACCAAATAAGGACTGCTGTGGGTTCCAGGGCCCATCGCTCACCTTCTCCTGTCAGCTTTCCCAGAAGCCTGGGTGAGGCAGGAGGTGGGCGTCCGGTTAGGGGCAAATCCTAGAATTCAGAGCTGGGAGAGGGTGGCCACCCCCTGACCCAGGCCCTTCCGTCTGTAAGTGATGAAAGCCCCTGAGAGGAGAAGGGACTGGCCTGAGGCCACACGGTGGGTGGGGCTCTGGGTTTGCAGGTCAGGCCTGGGCTTGCTCAGCAGCCTCCTTTCCTACTATTGGAAAACATGTCACCCTGGCCGCTGAGGGCCCACCCCGCTCTGGCTGGGCTGCACCTGGGGTCTGTGCCCTGTACCCTCTGCCCCTCCTGCATCTTTCAGGGACATCTGCGCCCACAGGGGCCTTTAGAAGAATCCACATCCTCGGCTTTAGAAATGAGGAGCCAGAGTCCAGGGGCATCTGTGTCTTCTCCAAGGGCACCCAGGCGGGGGTCGGCCTGTGTTTGAGTTTGGAGCCAGGCAGGGGGCTGGCCTTTCCCCAGCTCATCCTCACTGATGATGCCCCGGGCAGTGGGGCTGCCTGGTTGCCCGCTCTCAGCCCCGACCATCGGCCTCTTTCCTCTTTGGGAACCACAGGTGAAATCGCGGGAGCGGGGTCAGCCAGCCTCATGTCCGCCCTGACCGACAAGGCCATAGTGAAGAAGGAGCTGCTGTCCGTGGTGGCCGGGAAAGACAAGTACCGTGTCAATAACAAGCATGACCAGAAGTACCCACCGCTGCCTCCCAGCAAAATTGTGCGCTGCGCGGAGGAGAAGGTGGGGCAGGAGATGCTCTACAAGCTGACCAGCGACAACTGTGAGCACTTCGTGAACGAGCTGCGCTACGGAGTCTCCCGCAGTGACCAGGTGAGTCCTCCGCCCGTGTCCCTGTCCCCAGGAACCAGACCATTCCCTCCACTGACAGTGGCTGGGCATCGTGGGGGCGGCTGGGGTGGAGGCAGAGGCACAAACAAGACAATATAGCAGGGACAGAATCCCTGCCCTCGAGGGAGTGACAGTCGGGGTAGGAATGAGATTGGGGAGAAGTCCCAGTCGCTGTGCAGACCAGTGAGGTCAGGGGGTGATGTCGCAGCCATGACAGTCACCCCTGGCCCCTCCCATAGCTCCAGAGGAGGGTTGTTTTATCCCCACTTTACAGATGGGGAAACGGAGGCTCACGGTGCTTTACTCTTTCACCCAAACTCATTCCACCACTAGGCATTGAGTCTCTAGCACCTGACAGCCATGTGCAGAGGTGGGATTTGATCCCAGGTACCTGATCCAGAAGGCATCACAGAAGAGGCAACATTCGAGCTGAATCTGATTTAATTCTTTTGATTAATCTGAAACTGCAAAATGAGATGGAAATGACCAGGGGCGACAAGGACTACAGGCTGAGGGAGGAGGAAAAGTGGGAGCCAGGAAGAGGAAGAGCCACACAGACGTTTTCTGGGAAGGGCCGGGGATTAAACCTTTCGGGCTCTGGCCCATGTGGGCTCTGTCTTCCACTCAACTATGCAGCTTTGTTGCAGAAACGCAGTCGTGGACCATCCCTAATGGAGTGGGTGAGGCCATTCCTAAAGAAGCTTTTTATGGAAACAGTGGTGGGTGTTAGAATCGCTGAAGGAGGAACACACGGGCCTAAAGGGGTGAAGAATTATGAATTTACTAGAGGCTGGGTGCATGAATTCATGCACATTGAAAGGCAATTAATTAGAAGAAATGTTTTAATATAGATATTCACCCTTTCTCTGTAATACAAGTGTCAACTGAATTCACGATTGACAATGACAGATGGAATCCACATGTGCGATTGACGCCAGCAAGAGCTTTATATATATAGACTAGAGGCCTGGTGCATGAATTTGTGCAGGGATGGGGTCCCTCTGGGTGACCTGCGGGGATCGGGCCAAAACCCACAGTCCAACGCCGCCTGCAGTTGCTACCTGCTGCTCCCACTCATCCTGGCTCCACTGTGCCTACTGTGGGCTCATTCCCAATCAGTCCCAATCAAGAGAGGCTTGCACTGCTGCAGTAGTGCTCACCAGCCATGAGCCCTGTGTCTGGCACCCTCCCAAGGGGAGTGGCCTGTAGGATCGGGCTGAAACTGGCTCTCCGACATCTTCTGAGGGTCCCAGATTGTGAGAGGGCGCAGGCTAGGCTGAGGGACCCCACAGGTGCACCATTGGGCCGGGGAGGGACTGCGGAGGGCTCCAGGATGTGTCCAGCCCATCTTGCTTAGTCCTGATCAATCAGCCGGACCCCAGCAGCAAGCTAACGTACAGGTTGGAGCATCTGCCCTTCGGTGGTCAGTGCATGTCATAGCGACTGATCGACCAGTTGACTGTCTGCCCCCTGGTGGTCAGTGCGCGACATAGTGAGCAGTTGAGCAGCCTCAGCATAGCATTAGCATATTATGCTTTGATTGGTTGTTTGGTTGTTCTGTGGTTCGATCTATTTGCATATTACTCTTTTATTATATAGGATAAACTTGCTTAATTAGACCTGCTTTCTGATGTAGCTAAACTTTTTCCAGCCCAGGGAAGCACCCTAACTTCTCTTTCAGATAATTGTCAGCAACACAGCAGTAAATATCAACATGAAGCAGATTATTATTGTACACCACGCAGGGAGAACAGAGAGTAAAATTTTTTTTTTAAAATATATTTTATTGATTTTTTACAGAGAGGAAGGGAGAGGGATAGAGAGTTAGAAACATCGATGAGAGAGAAACATCGATCAGCTGCCTCCTGCACACCCCCTCCTGGGGATGTGCCCGAAACCAAGGTACATGCCCCTGACTGGAATCGAACCCGGGACCCTTCAGTCCACAGGCCGACGCTCTATCTACTGAGCCAAACCGGTCAGGGCCAGAGAGTAAAATATTTAACTGCAGCAGTGTTTGACTGTATTCTGCAAAGTGAGAAAACATGAAGTCATTTTCAAGGTCCACCATTTCTTCTTTTCAGTCAGGTCAAGTTTCTAAACTTTCTAAATCACCGTTTTCTGGCTAATGAAAAGAAAATAGGATTCTACCGAGTCTCCTACCTACCTACTCCAGGACTTCTGTGAGGATCAAATGAGATGAGACATGGGAAAACACTTCACAGATATTTGGTTAAAGTATAAAATGTTCGCACCTGGCTATAAAGCAAGTTGTGTTCCTGGGCTGAAGAAACTCCAAGGACACTAGTTGCTAGGGAGAGGAAGCTGGGCATTGCTACATGATGTCATTACCAGGCGCCCACAGCCAGTTTCTGGGCTGGGCTGGGCTGGGGGCCGCATTTTGTGCCATGGGGCCATGGGGTCTTGGCAGTGTTGGCTGCCATTTGGTGGGCTGCTGCTCTGGGGTGGTGGTGGGGCCTGTGTCCCACTTGGGGGAAGCTGAGTGTTGCTTTATTGATGCCAGGTCCATGGTGCCATTTCTTTGTAAATGGCCAGTACGCATCACGGCAGCTCCTGCATTAAGCGTTTGCCTCCTGGTGGTCAGTGTGTGTCATAGCGACCGGTTGGACTGTTGGATAGACACTTAGCATATTAGTCTTTTATATTATGAATTTATTAGGTTATCGGGATACCAGATGGGCTGAACCCCAAAATGGCACCAGAACCCACAGGAGTCAGAAATTTTAAAGCACTCCAGGTGGGCTTTTTCTGGGCGGAGAATTCTCTAGGCAGGTCCTGAGGGGAAAGATAATCATCTTAGCAAGTGGAATGTGGTCTAAGCAAAAGGGAATGTCGGTTGTGAAGTGGCCTAAAGGTCAGTGCCCAGGGGAGGGGGTATCATCTCAATTATGTGGTCAGGCCTGGCAGTGGGCTGGCTTGGGCCCCTGTGCCATAGTTTGCTGACTCCTGGTCTCAGATCATTTGAAAAACCACACACCCCTCACACATTCTTAGCTGACATCAAACATTTAAAAAGTTTATAGATACTAAAGAGTTCAGAGGACGGCATTTTTGGTACGTGGTACACATGTGTCTATTTTCTTCACGTCCTTGGCGTTGCACAGTTAGCTCACGCAGTTCATGGAAACTGTCTGCATGTCATTTAAATAGTCAGAGCAGGCGTCACTGCCAACCAATCAGCCAAAGCAGACCTATTTCATTCATTTATTTATATTTATTTATTGTTAGTCCTCATCCAATGATATTTTTCCATTGATTTTTAGAGAGTGGAAGGGAGGGGAGAGACAGAGAGAGAAACATTGATGTGAGGGAGACACATCGATTGGTTGCCTCCCATCTGAGCCCCGTCCAGGGCTGGGGATGAGCCTGCAACTGAGGTATGTGCCCTTGACCTGAACTGATCCTGGCACCCTTCTTTTCACTGTATCCACTGAGGCCAAACCGGCTAGGGCCAGACTCAACTTCTTTTAGGAAAAAAGCTTGCTACCCCTGTGCCCCCCAACTCAAATGAATACATTACAGCACGTTTCCATGGCAACTGTCTGGGGCCAGAATTCCAATCTAAAGTAACAGAGGTGGAGGGAGCCTCCCAGGGGGGATGTGGTCTCCTGGTTCTTCCCACGGCCGGTCTGTCTGGGAGCAGTGGGTGCCCCATCCTCCCTGGAACCTTGCGCCTCGTCCAAGGCTGTAGATCCCGGTCGGTGAAGATGAAGCTCCTCTTCTGTGAGGGGAGAAGGGCTGTGGTGAAAGGGGAGGGGCAGGGAACCCGCTGGGAACTGCCCCCTGGTGCCTGCGGGGACCCTGCTGTGGGGTCTCCCTCCTTTGAGCTGAGGTGGGAGGCGTGGCAGCCTGCGGGTCTGGCTGCCCATCAGGCATCTGTGCTGGAACCCCCGAGGGCCAATCTGGGAGACCCCAGCGTTTCAGGGGTGGTTGGCCGCCTGCTGTGCTCCCGAGGGACTGGAGGGAGGTCTCCTCCCCTGACCAGCTGGTCCCTGGCGCCTCTCTTCTGAGCTCCTTCCAAGGCCGTGAACTCAGCCTTGCCTGTCTGTCTCCCTCTTACTCCTTCCTGCTCCCTGACTGTCTACAGAGACTCCCTCCGGAGCGTGACGCGTCATCTCTTGTGCTGCAGGTCACCGAAGCGGTCGTGGCAGGCGGCGTGGCTGTAGGCCTCCTCGGCGTGGGCCTGGCCATCGCGGCCCTCATCGGGTCCCTGCGGGGCAGACGCGAGCGGGAAGAGCAGTGAGGTCAAGGAATCATCCCAGCGGCAACCAGGTAGGCGGGAGAGGCCTTGCTTAGTCAGCGGGGGTGGGGTGGGGTTTATTGATTTCACTTTGTTTTATACTCATTTAGACTAAATTTTTTAAAAATATGTTTTTTTGTTTGTTTTTTAGAAAGAGAGGAAGGGGCTGGGAATAGATAGAAAAATCGATGGGAGAGAGACATCAGTGGCTGCCTCCTGCACACTTTCTACTGGGGATGGAGCCTCCGGGAATTGAACCAGACACACCTTGGTTCATGGAACAACACTCAACCACTGAGCCACACCAGCCTGGCCATTCAGGCTGCTTTTCATGGAGCTATAAAAGCACAGGAAGATTTAATTGGGGAAATACGGCTGGTGTGAATGCTATTAAAGACACAGTTGGGCTCTGTCATGCACTGAATGCTTGTGTTTCCCCCCCCCCCCGCCATTCACGTTGCAGCCCTAACCCCCAATGTGACGGTGTTTGGAGCTGGGCCTCTGGGAGGTCATTAGGCTCAGAGGAGGTCATGAGGTGGTGGCGAGGGTGCGGGGTGGACATGATGGGATCCGTGCCCTTACAAGACAGACCAGAGCTCTCTCTCCTCCATGTGAGGACATAGAGAGAAGGTGGCCATTTACAAGCCAGAAAGAGGTTCCACCAGGAACTGCATCTGCCAGCACCTTTGCCTTGAACTTGTCAGCTTCCAGGACGGGGAGAAATGAATGTCTGTGCTGCGCCCCCAGCCGGGGTGTGTGGTCATGGCAGCCGAGCTCAGTGACGGGCTCTTCCCCAGCCGCCTGAGTGCGTCCTGGCCATTCTCTGCTTTTCTCAGGTTTCCTCTTGGAGGGCGAGGATGGGTGAGGGGCGGGAGACACAACTGTGGGGGCAAGAGCAGGTCCCATTGTCCCGCCAGGGCCGGGGCTCAGCGGCTGGAATTGTGTTGAGGATTCTCGGCCATGAATGTGACGCAGCCCCAGTGGCCGAGGCTCCCTTCCTCCTGCTACTCTCTCCTCCTCTTGGTTCTGGAATAATTAGTACCGTCCTCTCCCCAGCGTCGCTGGTCCCCTGACACCTCGCTCCACGGCTTTCCTTTCTGCATCAGCTCAGCAGCATCTCTGCTCAGTGCCTGCAGCTCCTGGGTTCCCTGTTCCAAGTTCCCGAGAGAGAATCTGATTGGCTCAGCTTACCGCATCCTAGCTCAGCCTCCTGATTGGCTGCTGTTGGGTCAGGTGAGCACACTGAGCCAATCAGTTCTGACTGATGGGGCCAGTCACATGGTTTACACCTGACCCTGGAGGCAGAGGCAGTTTCACTGGGAGGGGACTGTGGGTGAGTCAAACTCCATGGTTCGGCACCCCTGGTCCAGGGGCACCCAGGGGAGGGGGCGGAGCTGGCACCACCCTTGGGTCCCTCCAGAGCTGCTGGGAGCCTGGGGCTGGTCCCAGGGGAGATTTCCTGCCTAGAATTAGAGCCGGAGCTCACATCTCCCATTAGACCCGAGTCCCCGGATTCCCCGGCTCCCACGGCTATGGGGGAGCTTTAGACCGAGAAGCGAGAAAGCCTTCTCCTGTCTCACCCGCTGGGTATGGGGCTCACAGAGCAGCTGTGCCCTCTGACCCAGAGGGAGCCTGGGAGCGAGGCCAGCATGGATCCTCCCGGAACTGCATGGAGGCGGACAGTCCACCTGGGGATCTGAGCAGGGCCCTGCTTGGCAGCAAGTACAAGTCCTTCTCCTCCTTCTTCAACCTTCTGAAGCCCCGTCTTCGTCCGCGCCTGGTGTCTGTGCACCGAGGGGATCGGGGCCCCCAGCTTCCTCCTGCCGGGAAGGCGCAGCCCAGGGGAGGGGACGCCCCAGGTCTCCAGTCAGAGTGTGAGGGGCTGTGCTGCCACCAGGGAGAGTGGCCATTCAGTGGGGCCACTGGTGGCAGAGGCCAGGGGGGAAGAGGAGAGCATGGGACCCGCCCCTTTAGAGACCACGCCCAGGGCACACTAGGTACTAGCGGAGGGATACGCTGAGGAGGTTAATTTTTTAAAAAGACTTAATTTTATTTTTAGAGAAATTTTAGGTTTAGATAAAAATTGAGAGAAAGGTACAGAGATTTCCCATATGCCCCCAAACCCCACTCACGCAGAGCCTCCCCCATTATCCGCATCCCTGTCCAGAGCGTGTATTTTTGTTATAACGGATGTACCTACATCGGCACACCCTAACAACCCACAGACCTAAGTTTAGCCCAAGATTCGCTCTGGGTTTGGTGCATTCTATGAATCTGAACACATTATAATGACACGTACCCATCATTACAGGGTCACACAGGAGTTTCACTGCCCTCAAAGTGGAGGTGACCCATTTTCAATATTTAACCAGGGGAGCTTGAGCCATGGCAAGTTGGGCCCGGCAAGACGATTTAATTCCATGTGGTCGTCACAGATGGGTGAGGAGTTGACCTTTGAGTTAAAAAAGAAAAATAAGCCCCATGGCTCAGTGGTTGAGCGTTGACCTATGAACCAGGAGTCACAGTTCGATTCCTCATCAGGGCATATGCCCAGGTTGCGGCTCAATCCCTGGTGTGGGATGTGCAGGAGGCAGCTGATCAATGATCCTCTCTCATCACTGATGTTTCTCTCTCTCCTTCTCCCTTCCTCTCTGAAAAAAATATGAAAGAAAAACAAAACTTCTAAAAAGGAGGGCTGACTGAAGGAGTAGGAAGCACTGGGAAGATGCTGGGAGATGTTTATGCCTCATCAGGCGATTCAAGGACAGAGGGTGGGACTGCACGGGAGGTAACCGTGTGTTTCTTTTTGCACCATGAGAGTAAATGAGTGATGTGTGCTGAGCACAGTGGTCAGTCTACAGAGAACAAGTAGAGAATCCATGGAGCACCTGCTACAGGCCGGACAGGGGCTGGGGTCCTCCATCCACCACCTTATCTGATCCTCACGATGCACCTTTGAGTGGGTCACGACTCCCGGCTCGGAGAGGAAGGGACTGAGGCTCTGAGAGTCCAGAGCTTTCCCCAGGTCACACGGACAGAAAACGCTGGGTCCCCACCAGGTGCCCAGGTCCTTCCGTTCCGCTTTAGGGACCACAGAAGCAGCGGGACTCCTCCCTGGAGGGTAGGTAGGTTCACGTATGAATTCCTCAGTCTTGTCACAATCAGTCCATCCTTCAGCCAGTGAGAGAGGGACAGTGAGAGAGAGAATGACAGGCTGCCTGAGAGCTCGGGTAAGAGGACAGGACTGTGCGAGGTCGTCTCTACAGCGGCTTCTAACGTGGGGTTTTGTGCCCCTTCAAGCTGTCACAGGCGTTGGGATGGCTTCTTCATGACAGAACAGGCCACACTAGCCATAAATATGGCTCCAAGGCTCACACTTGCTGCAGTCACGAAGTTTTCTGCCTGAAAGTGAGCAGCCCAGGTTTAGAGTCCACAGCAAGTCCAGGCACGTTCTTCCTCCCACCAAAGGGGCTGGAGGCCACACTCATGCTCCTGCCCTCCCCGGGGGCCTGGCCTCTCAGAGATGCTGGCCTTGTCCCAGCAACCCTTTCCCGGGGAAGCCGAAGGTGTGACCACATGTTAGTGCTGGGCTTGTCCGGATGTGTCCTGACAATTGGCAGGATGGACAGATGGGATCCTTCTGTGTGAGCCTCCAGGGTGGGGCCACTTGGTCCTGACGGGATTGGGTAGGGGAGGGGGCTTCCTGCCTGGGCTCCTGGGGCCAGAGCTCTGGGGGTGAAAGTGGGAATGGCTCTGTGGAGGGGGCTCTTCCTGGGCTCCAGCTCTGCAGAGGGAGGTGGTAGCAGAGCTGAGGGGAGATGATGGGAAACCATGGCCTCAGGGATCACTGTGCTCTGTGTGCTGTTCCCAAGTGCAGCCTGGAAACTTCTATGTCCAGCCTCACCTCAGCCCTCAACTCAATTCACATGTCCAACTGCTATTCAACAGGTCCACCTGGATGTCTAATGGTCACCTCAACAACCCACCTGAGCATCAAATCCTTAATTTCCCCCAAAACCTGCTCCTCCTCCCCTCATGTCCTCCATCCAGGCTGCCCATCACCCAATCACAGGGGCTGTGAGCTCCGGGTGCCCCTCACTGGAGGTGCTGTGGTTCAGTAGAAAGAGCCGGGAGCACTGGGGATTGAATCCCACTCCTGCCTCTTAACTAGATGTGTATTTGGGACAATGAACTCAGAAGAAGGGCAAGGGGATGGGTTAAAGCTGTAACCACATTTTAAATAAGAATGCTCTTGAGCTCATACACAGGGCACAGACCGTGAGCCTCTCTGGGGCCTTAGGAGACCTGTCGTGGTCCAGGGTTGGCCCAGACTTTCCTGTCGGTACACGGGGCATCAGGAGCTGCCTTTAGGGTGGATCTTAGAGGCAAAGGATCCTAAAGGGATAGAGGTGGCCAGAGCCCCAGAGGTTCTCCAAACATCCCTCCTTCTACACATGGGAAACTGAGGCCCTGAGAGGAAGTGACCTGTTCAAAGCCCCCGAGTGGATTAAAAGCAGATGCTAGATCTGTGCTCAAACATCCTGACTCCCAGCCAACAAGATGCTGAGAGCTCCCTTTTGAATTATTCAGGGTAACTCTTGCCTCTGCCTTGTCACCCCCACCCCAAGAAGACCTCCAGAAAGGAGAGGGAGCCCTCCAGAGAAGGCCTTGCCTGCCAGCTGCGGGCCTTGCCATATCTCAGATCAATGACAAAAGTGTTCACAGTTCCTGCTCAGAACACGGTACTCCATCTCCTTACCAACCATCTCCTCCACAGAACTGATAATCTTGTTCACGGGCAGGGGTGAGTACTCGTGGTCCAGGTGGTTGTTGACCTGATAGCGGCAGCCCCCCACCACGTCACTCAGGAGCTCCCTTTTCACCAACCCTCTGCTGCTCAGCACGGAGAAGAGGCTGGAGGAGCCCCTCACTCATCTGTGACGAACACATGGAATTAAATCATCTTCCCGGGTCCAACTTGCCATGGCTCAGGCTGCCCCTGGTTAAATATTGAAAATGAGTCGCCTCCACTTTGAGGGCAGTGAAACTCCTGTGTGACCCTGTAATGATGGGTACATGTCATTATAATGTGTCCGGATTCATAGCATGCACCTCAACAAGAGTGAATCTTGGGCTAAACTAAGGTCTGTGGGTTGTTACGATGTGCAGATGTAGGTTCATCAGTTATAACAAAAATACACGCTCTGGACAGGGATGCTGATAATGGGGGAGGCTCTGCGTGAGTGGGGAGTGGGGCATATGGGAAATCTCTGTACCTTCCTCTCCATTTCTCTATAAACCTAAAATTTCTCTAAAAATAAAATGAAGTCTTTTTAAAAAATTAACCTCCTCAGAGTATCCCTCCGCTAGTACCTAGTGTGCCCTGGGCGTGGTCTCTAAAGGGGCGGGTCCCATGCTCTCCTCTTCCCCCCTGGCCTCTGCCACCAGTGGCCCCACTGAATGGCCGCTCTCCATGGTGGCAGCACAGCCCCTCACACTCTGACTGGAGACCTGGGGCGTCCCCTCCCCTGGGCTGCGCCTTCCCGGCAGGAGAAAGCTGGGGGCCCCGATCCCCTCGGTGCACAGACACCAGGCGGGGACGAAGCTCGGGCTTCAGAAGTTGAAGAAGGAGGAGAAGGACTTGTACTTGCTGCCAAGCAGGGCCCTGCTCAGATCCCCAGGTGGAATGTCCGCCTTCGTGCGGGTCCGGGAGGATCCATGCTGGCCTCGCTCCCAGACTCCCTCTGGGTCAGAGGGCACAGCTGCTCTGTGAGCCCCATACCCAGCGGGTGAGACAGGAGAAGGCTTTCTCGCTTCCGGGTCTAAAGCCCCCCCCATAGCCGTGGGAGACGGGGAATCCGGGGACTCGGGTCTAATGGGAGATGTGAGCTCCGGCTCTAATTCTAGGCAGGAAATCTCCCCTGGGACCAGCCCCAGGCTCCCAGCAGCTCTGGAGGGACCCTGGGGTGGTGCCAGCTCCGCCCCCTCCCCTGGGTGCCCTGGGACCAGGGGTGCCGAACCATGGAGTTTGACTCACCCACAGTCCCCTCCCAGTGAAACTGCCTCTGCCTCCAGGGTCAGGTGTAAACCATGTGACTGGCCCCATCAGTCAGAACTGGTTGGCTCAGTTGCTCACCTGACCCAACAGCAGCCAATCAGGAGGCTGAGCTAGGATGCGGTAAGCTGAGCCAATCAGATTCTCTCTCGGGAACTGGAACAGGGAACCCAGGAGCTGCAGACACTGAGGAGAGATGCTGCTGAGCTGATGCAGAAAGAAAGGCCGTGGAGCGAGGTGTCAGGGGACCAGCGACGCTGGGGAGAGGACGGTACTAATTATTCCAGAACCAAGAGGAGGAGAGAGTAGCAGGAGGAAGGGAGCCTCGGCCACTGGGGCTGCGTCACATTCATGGCCGAGAATCCTCAACACTATTCCAGCCGCTGAGCCCCGGCCCTGGCGGGACAATGGGACCTGCTCTTGCCCTCACAGGTGTGTCTCCCGCCCCTCACCCGTCCTCGCCCTCCAAGAGGAAACCTGAGAAAAGCAGAGAATGGCCAGGACGCACTCAGGCAGCTGGGGAAGAGCCAGTCACTGAGCTCGGCTGCCATGGCCACACATCACCGGCTGGGGGCGCAGCACAGACATTCATTCCTCACTGTCCTGGAAGCTGACAAGTTCAAGGCGAAGGTGCTGGCAGATGCAGTTCCTGGTGGAACCTTTTCCTGGCTTGCAAATGGCCACCTTCTCTCTATGTCCTCACATGGAGGAGAGAGAGCTCTGGTCTGTCTTGTAAGGGCACCGATCCCATCATGCCCTCCCCGCACCCTCGCCACCACCTCATGACCTCCCCTGAGCCTAATGACCTCCCAGAGGCCCAGCTCCAGACACCATCACATTGGGGGTTAGGGCTGCAACGTGAACGGGGGGCGAGGGAGACATAAGCATTCATTCCAAGACAGAGCCCAACTGTGTCTTTAATAGCATTCACACCAGCCGTATTTCCCCAATTAGATCTTCCTGTGCTTTTATAGCTCCATGAAAAGCAGCCTGAATGGCCTGGCTGGTGTGGCTTGAGTGTTGTTCCATGAACCAAGGGGTCTCTGGTTCAATTCCCGGAGGCTTGATCCCCAGTAGGAAGCGTGCAGGAGGCAGCCACTGATGAATTTCTCCCATCGATGTTTCCCTCTATTCCCTACCCTTTCGTCAATTTCTAAAAAAAAGAAAAAATAGAAAAAGTCAATAAAAACATGTTTTTTAAAAACATTGGCCTAAATGAGTATAAAACAAAGTGAAATCAATAAACCAAACCCCACCCCTGCTGGCTAAGGAAGGCCTCTCCAGACTAACTGGTTGCTGCTGGGATGATGCCTTGACCTCACCGCTTTGCGTGCTTGGGTCTGTTCCACAGGTACCGGAGGACGCCCCTGATGGCCACGGCCGTTACGACAATGCCTGCTGCCACTCCAGCTGGTATGCCGACTACCGGGCCAATTGCTGCGCCAAGTATCACCAAGACAACTGCCAGGACCGCTTCGATGACCTGCAGCACAAGAGATGGGGTGTCATAATCCACGTCAGGGGCCTGGCCACGAGCACACCCACCAAGAATCTTCACTCAGGAGAGACCCGGGTCCCCTCAACGGAACCACAGAAGGAGCAGTTGTTTCCCAGGCAACAGGCCACCAGGAGAGCAGAGAAGAGGCGGGGAGAGAACGGGTGGGGAAGGAGCTCTGGGTGTGAGGGAGACAGCGGCCCTGTAGATGCTGAAAGGCTCAGAAAGCCGCAGGGGGTGCCGTGGGAAGGACACAGGCAGTGCCCGGACGGTCTAGGTGAGGGCTGGCCACTGGGAGCCTGAAGCAAGTACAGAGTTGGGGAAACCCCCCTGTGAGCTCTCACCACCCAGGGCTGGGCCGGGATGGTTCTGGGCGGCCCAGGAGCTGAGCCCGGCCCAGGCACAGCGTGGGCGCTGGTGGAGGAGCTGCTGATCCCATGTTGTGACTGGGCAGCGGCTCATGGAGCGAGATCACCTGCTTCTGCGCTGACCGGGGAGGGTTCTGGACAAGGAAGCGGACACTCAGACAGCAGGGATGAGGCGGTGGAGACGTCAGGATGGTCCCTGAGGGTCGTCGGCAACGCCATGTGAGCCTCCCCTGCCTACACCCCAGGCGTCAATACTGGGCGGGACTTCCCAGGCTCTCAGTTGTCTCAATCTGCCCCCAGACCCTACTGATACCCGTGTTAGATGCCCACTGTACAGAGGAGAAGACTGAGGAGGGACAGTGGAAAGAACTCCCCAAAGCCACCCCTCGCCAAGTGCCAGGGACCAGGACGCCTGGTGTCCTAACAAGCCCACCTAAACCTCCTCCCCCGGAAGGAAAAATGCTCAACACAGAGCACATAGCAGGTTTCTGTGGAAGACCGTGACTTGGCGCCACGTGAGCGGCTGGGGAAGGAAAGCCCGCACCGCCCACTTCATTCACAGACACTCAGACTCGCTCCCACGTGTCGGCGATAAACAGACTTTCCTCAGCTCCACTCTGACTGGCACAGAGCTGCCTGGTGTTTTAAAGGGTGCACACAGGAGGGGGACACGCGGGGTCAGGAGTTCTCGAAATGAGAATTTGAAAAGGGCCGGTGAGCGTCAGTGCGGTTGGGCCCGGTGTCAGCCAGCTGGACGGATGGAAGCCAGGCTCCCACGGGAGTGGAGGCAGAGGCCGGGCCCTCCTGACCCTGCATTGTAATGGAGAAGGACAGCAGGCGTGATGATAGGAACAGTGTGAAGACAGCTTAACCCAACCCCCAACCATGACAGGATGCTGCTGATCTATAATCAGTCTAGCCTTGCTGCTGCACGGTGCAAACTCACATCCTGGAACAATAAGTTTGCAGAGGCTTGAACTGAAACCCAGACATAGATGTTTGCAGTGGGAATGAAAGGGTTAAAGAGAATAAAATGGGGCAGAGAAAGACTTGTTGTGCTTAGCAGACATCTCGCAGAAAGCTTGCAGCCTTGAGCACAGCACAGCTCAGAGAACCAGGAGACACCTGGCATGGGAGGAGCCAAGGACAGACCAGATCCCCCACTTTAGCAGAGCGGCTGCAGCCAGCAGGATCAACAGAAACCTGTCTCTCCCTGCTCTCTCTCCGCTGATGCCTTTCTCGGTCTCAGCCCACCTGCACCCAGGTGTCGGGAATCAAATCTCTTTTGATGCATTATGGCCTCATGTCATAGGTGTGCGACCCTGGCCCACTCTGAACCTGTCAGGTGTCAGCTAGAAGATTTTTTATAACCTATTTTGCAGCAAAATAGCTTTTAGACAAAACCATACAGAGACCCGGAAGCAAGAAATAGAATCTAGGGATACATATACAGTGGGGCCTTGACTTACAAATGTCCCGACTAACGAGTTTTTTGAGATACCAGCTGTCTCTCGGCAGATTTTTGCATTGAGTTGATAGAGTAATTTGAGTTAACGAGCTCCTTAATGAGCTCCTTAACGAGCTCTGTCTCGGAACGAATTAAACTCCTAAGTCAAGGACCCACTGTATCTGGGTTCAGCAGAAGAGATTTTGCTCAGCTTTTGGGAAACTGATTCCCCTGAGCCAGCAGCCCTGCATTTGGGATAAAGGTGAATTTCTGCATCTCCCGAGAGTTGGTGGTCTGTTTCCCGTCTTCGAGTACTTTGCTGTAGTAGCATCTCTATTTTTAAAAAAAATATATATTTTATTGATTTTTTACAGACAAGAAGGGAGAAGCGTAGAGAGTTAGAAACATCGATGAGAGAGAAACATAGATCAGCTGCCTCCTGCACACCTCCTACTGGGGATGTGCCCGCAACCAAGGTATATGCCCTTGACCGGAATTGAACCTGGGACCATTCAGTCTGCAAGCCCATGCTCTATCCATTGAGCCAAACCGGTTAGGGCTCTATATATTTTTTGTTAAGAAGAGTTTATTGATTCTGAGAGAGAGAGGAAGGGAGAGAGAGAAGCATCCCTGTGAGAGCACATCGATGGGCTGTCTCCTGCACGCATGCCCACCTGGATCAAATTTGCAACCCGGGCCTGTGCCTGACCAGGAATTGAACTGGCGACGTCCTTGTGCGAAGGATGACACCAACCAATGGAGACACTGGGCCAAGGGTGAACGACAACATTTCTAAGGACAGGACGGCGCCCAGGTCCATGAGAAACACACTCCTGAGCTGCAGGCCACACATGCCCGTCCCGGGACAGAGGGGGTTCCCAGTGGCAGCCCCTGTCAGTAAGCGCTCTGAGAGGCACTCAGGACCCGGCTCAGAGGTTGGCTGGACAGTCCTTCTCCTGGCAGCCTTCCGCTTCTCCCGCAGGCATTTCAGGGGCTGGGGCCGCCTAGGGACGCCCACTCATTTATGGAGGCAGATGGAAGGAGTCTCTGTAGACACAGAGACAGACAGTAAGAGGAGTAAGAGGGAGACAGACAGGCAAGGCCGAGTTACCCTCCATGGAAGGAGCTCAGAAGAGAGGCGCCAGGGACCAGCTGCTCAGGGGAAGAGACCTCCCCCGAGTCCCTCGGGAGCACAGCAGGCAGCCAACCACCCCTGAAACGCTGGGGTCTCCCAGATTGGCCCTCGGGGGTTCCAGCACAGATGCATGATTGGCAGCCCCAACCTCAGGCTGCCACGCCTCCCACCTCAGCTCAAAGGAGGGAGACCCCACAGCAGGGTCCCCGCAGGCACCAGGGGGCAGTTCCCAGTGGGTTCCCTGCCCCGCCCCTTTCACCAGAGCCCTTCTCCCCTCACAGAAGAGGAGCGTCGTCCTCACCCACCGGGATCTACAGCCTTGGACGAGGCGCAAGGTTCCAGCGAGGATGGGGCACCCACTGCTTCCAGACAGACCAGCCGTGGGAAGAACCAGGAGACCATATCCCCCCTGGGAGGCTCCCTCCACCTCTGTTACTTTAGATTGGAATTCTGGCCCCAGACAGTTGCCATGGAAACGTGCTGTAATGTATTCATTTGAGTTGCGGGGAGGGGGAAGCCAGCTTTTGTCCTAAAAGAAGTTGAGTCTGGCCCTAGCCGGTTTTGCCTCAGTGGATACAGTGAAAAGAAGGGTGCCAAGTTCGATTTTGGTCAAGGGCATGAACCTCATTTGCAGGCTCACCCCAGCCCTGGTCTGGGCTCATGTAGGAGGCAACCAATTGATGTGTCTCTCTCACATCAATGTTTCTCTTTCTGTGTCTCTCCCCTCCCTTCCACTCTCTAAAAATCAATGAAAAAATATCATTGGATGAGGACTAACAATAAATAAATATAAATAAATGAATGAAATAGGTCTGCTTTGGCTGATTGGTTGGCAGTGACGCCTGCTCTGACTATTTAAATGACATGCAGACAGTTTCCATTAACTGCGTGAGCTAACTGTGCAACGCCAAGGACGTGAGGAAAATAGACACATATGTACCACGTACCAAAAATGCCGTCCTCTGAACTCTTTAGTATTTATAAACTTTTTAAATGTTTGATGTCAGCTAAGAATGAGTGAGGGGTTTGGGGTTTTTCAAATTATCTGAGACCAGAAGTCAGCAAACTATGGCACAAGGGCCCTAGCCAGCCCCCTGCCAGGCCTGATCACATGATTGAGGTGATAACCCCTCCCCTGGGCGCTGACCTTTAGGCCACTTCACAACCGACATTCCCTTTTGCTTAGACCATATTTCACTTAAGACCATTATCCTTCCCCTCAGGACCCGCCAAGAGAATTCTCCACCCAGGATAAGCCCGCCTGGAGTCCTTCAAAACCTCTGACCCCCTATCCCTGGGTGCAAGCCCCATTTTGGGGCTCAGCCCATCTGGTGTCCAGGTGACCTAATAAATTCATATTCTTTACCCCTTTTGGCCTCGTGCGTTCCTCCTTTGGCGATTCTAACACCTACCACTGTTTCCATACAACACTTTTTTAGGAATGGCCTCATCCACTCCATTAGGGATGGTCCACAACTGCGTTTCTGCACAAAGCTGCGGAGTTGAGTGGAGAGACAGAGACCACGTGGGACAGAGCCCGAAAGGTGTACCCTTTGGTCCTTCCCAGAAAACGTCTGTGTGGCTCTTCGTCCTCCTGGCTCCCACTTTTCCTCCTCCCTCGGCCTGTAGTCCTTGTCGCCCCTGGTCATTTCCATCTCATTTTGCAGTTTCAGATTAATCAAAAGAATTAAATCAGATTCAGCTTGGGTGTCACCTCTTCTGTGATGCCTTCTGGATCAGGCACCTGGGTTCAAATCCCACCTCTGCACATGGCTGTCAGGTGCTAGAGACTCAATGCCTAGTGGTGGAATGAGTTTGGGTGAGCTAGTAAAGCACCATGAGCCTCAGTTTCCCCATATGTAAAGTGGGGATAAAACAACCCTCCTCTGGGGCTATGGAGGGGCCAGGGGTGACTGTCATGGCTGCAACATCACCCCTTGACCTCACTGGTCTGCACAGCGACTGGCACTTCTCCCCACCCTCATCCCTACTCCGACTGTCACTCCCTGAAGGGTAGGGATTTTATCCCTGCTATATTGTCTCATTCGTGCCTCCACCTCAACCTCACACTCCCACACGGATGCCCAGCCACTGTCAGCGGAGGGAATGGTCTGGTTCCTGGGGACAGGGACAGGGGCTGAGCACACACCTGGTTGCTCCGGTGGACTCCATAGCGCAGATCGTTCACGAAGTGCTCACAGTTCTCACTGGTCAACTTGTAGTGCACCTCCTGCCCCACCAGCTCCTCTGCACGCTGCACGATTTTGCTGGGAGGCAGCGGTGGGTACTTGTCGTCATTCTCGTTATTGACACGGTACTTGTCTTCCCCGGCCACCACGGACAGCAGCTGCTTCTTCACTATGGCCCTCTCAGTCCCAGAGGACATGAGTTTGGCCAACGCAGCTCCTGTGATGTCATCTGTGGTTCCCAAAGAGGAAAGAGGCCGATGGTCGGGGCTGAGAGTGGGCAAGCAGGCAGCCCCACTGCCCTGGGCATCATCAGTGAGGATGAGCTGGGGAAAGGCTGGGCCCTGCCTGGCTTCAAACTCAAACACAGGCCGACCCCCGCCTGGGTGCCCCCGGAGAAGTCACAGATGCCCCTGCACTCTGGCTCCTCATTTCTAAAGCCAAGGATGTGGATTTTTCTAAAGGCCCCTGTGGGCGCAGATGTCCCTGAAAGATGCAGGAGGGGCTGAGGGTACAGGGCACAGACCCCAGGTGCAGCCCCAGCCAGAGCGGGGTGGGGGCCCTCAGCGGCCAGGGTGACATGTTTCCAATAGTAGGAAAGGAGGCTGCTGAGCAAGCCCAGGCCTGACCTGCAAACCCAGAGCCCCACCCACCGTGTGGCCTCAGGCCAGTCCCTTCTCCTCTCAGGGGCTTTCATCACTTACAGACGGAAGGGCCTGGGTCAGGTGATGGCCACACTCTCCCAGCTCTGAATTCTCAGATTTGCCCCTAACAGGACGCCCGCCTCCTGCCTCACCCAGGCTTCTGGGAAAGCTGACAGGAGAAGGTGAGTGATGGGCCCTGGAACCCTCAGGGAGGGGCCAGTGGACCTGCTGGATAGAGCTGGGCTCACAGAAAGCCTGTTGGTATGACGTCAACCTCTGAACAGCCAGTACATCCAAGGACCAGCTTCTACATTCACTAGCAGCTACGTACAGCGCACATGTACAGTGCGACTGAAACTTCCTGGCCCATGCACAGAAGTCGGTATTTTGTGGAAGAGCCTAACTCAAAGGGCCAAAGAGCCGCATATGGCTCTTGAGGCGCGGTTTGCCGAGCCACAGTTTGCCAACCACTGCACTAGCTGTGTGTGTGTCTGTGTGTGTGTGTGTCTCTACACTTTAGTTCACCAGTTTTTATTTTCTTTTTAAAAGGGCATTTGACCCTGGCCAGTGTGGCTCAGTTGGTTGGAGCATCGTCTGGTACACAGAGAGGGTGAGAGAAAGAAACATCTCACACTGATGTTTCTCTCTCTCTCTCTCTCTCTCCCTCTCTCTCTTACCCTTCTCCAAAAATCAATGAAAAAAATATCCTCAGATGAGGATTACAAAAAATAAAACAGTAAGTTATTCCTCAATAAGCCTCACTTTTTAAAGCCTGCATTTGGCTTTAAAATTCACATGTGTGTGCACACACCTCCTGTACAGCTGCTGGTAATGGTGGCACCGTCTGCCATGAAATGCAGGCACCGATTTTATTTGGCCCGTTCCCTGCTGTTGGTGGTTCCCAGGCTTTCGGCATTTGCTTTAATGCCACGAAACTCTGGGAGGGAAGGAAGGTTGGCCCAGGACCCGCCAGGCCCCGCCCGGGTTCCCCCGAACTGTCCTGAATCCCACCCTGCACGACTGGGAGGTGGGTTCTCATTGCTCTCCAGAGGGTGCAGCTGAGCTTAGGGGGCAAGTCACAGGTCGGCAAGCGGAGGCCCCCGGATCCCCAAACCGGTTCTGCTAAGTGGGAGGCCCTCGCTCCTTCCAGGCCTCTGAGCCAGCTGTACGCTGTGTCCTACTCATCTGCCCCCAGACCATCGAGCACACAAAGGGGTGCTTCCCTGGGACAGTGGGTTGGCTGGAAGTGAGCCCCAGTATCACCTGGAACAAAGGCCAACAGTCCGTCTCTCCACGAACTGGCTGCTGAGGAAGAAGAGCGGCTGCAGACCTACCAGGGAACATCATGCAGCCAATGGCCAGGGAGAGCCCGCCATCCAGGCACTGGGTGAGAACAGCGCACGAGTGTGCAGCCGCTAACACTCCCACCTCTGCCCTGAGCTTCAGCGGAGAAGCAGTCTTACCTGCAGAAGTCAGGTGCACCACGTAGCCATCCCCCACGTAGAGGGCCCAGTGCGTGTAGCCAAAGCGGAAAATCTCAATCAGGTCTCCAGGTTTCGGTTCAGCCTGTGGCTGAAAAATCAGAGACAGGCTGAGGTTAGTCCTCACAGGGAACATTCTAGAACAGTGGTTCTCAACCTTGACTGCACATTAGAATCACCTGGGAATCTCTTTAAAATCCTGATTCCTAGGCCTCATCCTCTGGATATTCAGTTTCTTTGTTATGGGGTGGGGCCAGCCTGCAAGCTCCCTCTGAGCATCTCCTGCAGGAAATGGAAGAGGGCGCTCTCCTCGCACAGATGGGAAGTCCCTCCTTTACTGGGGCTGCTGAGCTGGAAGTGAGCTCTTTGGGGGACAAAGAAGAGATGGACAGGGTGTCTGGAGGGGAGGTGTGGGCAGGTGTGCAGCACGGGGGTGTGACCGAGACATGGGTGTGCAGACATGGGCATGAGCACATCTTATGCCAGAGCATGTTGGTGTCAGTGAGTATATGACCCCCAGGAAGTCTCAAATGCCTCATCAAGGGCCCCCACCTTGCGCCGGGCCTGAGTGATTCTGAGTGATAGAGCCCCGACCTGCACAGCCAGACACGGTGCTCAACATGCCCACATTTCATATCCATCACTCCTTTGACCACAAACTGTCATTACCCCATTTGACAGATGAGGAGACTGAGTCTCAGGAAGGTTAGGTAACATGCAAAGCTCCTTACCTAGTGAATAGAAGAGAAAGATCAAAACCTAGGTCTGCATGTTACCAACGCTGCGCCCTTAAATTCCCAGAGCATCCCAGGCGGGCGGGGCCGCTGAAGTCTGGGCACCAGGCCAAGACCCAGCTGGGGACCCAGGGTGTGCCTGGAGTTGGTGGCAGGGCAGTGCCCTTCTGGGGTTTGCATGAGCAGGAAGTATGTTGCCCTCATCCCACTGGGAATGCGAGATATGCCCTTATCGCACAAGTTCTATTTTAGGATCTCTCCAAGGCCAGCCACCACCTCTCTTTCCCTGACTCAGCCGAGAGGGGCCATAGGGGCCAGACCACCGTGAGCAGGGTGGGTGGCTGTTGCTGGGTGAAATGAGGGTGGCTGCCAACCGGAAGTCTGCTGGGGAGACATGATTGAGAGAAAAGCTCTTGATTACAAGTGTCATGTGTCAACCTGAGCAAAGATGGAACAATTTGAGCATGAAAAATAAATACATCAGATATGTGAATAATGACATCAATGTGCTCATAATGACACTTTTAAAATGGGTGAGTCACCTTTGGAGGATGAGAAAGAATCACCATATTATTTCAAAAACTGGTAAATAAAGGAAAAGATTCAAGCATTTCCTAAGTGAACTGTACTCAGACAACCAAGTTAAGAACGACAGCAAACCCAAAGCCACAAAACAACACTTAAAGGTGGCTACACTTCTATATGCAAAGGACTAGAAAACTGGCAGGACACGTACCGAGCCACACAGAGGGGCTGGGGGTAAGAAGTGGGGGGGGCGGTGCAGGGGACTTCAGCCTCAATGTTAGGTTTCCATTTGGGTTTGGGGGAGAGGCTATCAAGAAAAATGTGCTCACATATGTGCAGCAGAGATTAAATAAAAGCCTTCTGCATGGTGTTGGGATGCAGCGAGCATTCGGAAATGTGACTGTTACGGAGCCAGAAGGAAGCAGCAACACATGGAAGGGAAGAGAGGGATGGAAAGAAAAGCAGAGGGAACAGGTGAGCTGCTTGGGGAGGAGAGTGCACAAGAACGCCTTCCTGCAGCCCCCGCCTCGGCCCCACACCGTTGGGAGCCATTCCCCTGGTCCCTCCCTCCCAGCTCCTCCCAGCCACGCAGGACAGTGTGACTGAGGAGGTGGGACTGGGCAGTGGGCAGAGGCTGCCTCCCCTGAGCCCACCATTCCTGCCTCCTCAGGAAGCTCTGGGGAGTCCTCCCACCCCGGGTAGTGGACCTTCCGGCCTCAGCAGGCGCCCGTGCCCCTTGGTGCCAGAGCGGCAGCCCAGCAAGGAGACCCACATCATCACCACTAACAGGATTGCGGTGTTTGAAATAAAAGCTTTCTGGGGACTTACCGGAGCCATCCTTCTGGGCAGCTGTGTCTGCGTGCTGCTGTCCCGGGGCCCAGCCTTCTATTATCAAGAGTTTCATTTTCCCGCTGACCCAGCCCAGGAAGACAAACACCTGTACTTAAAGCCATGCTTCTCGGGATGTGCTCCTCTGTGAGACATGTGTCCAGGTGACCTGCGAGGTAATGACTCAGTGAGAGGAGGGTCATGTTCTTCACATTTAGGTTTAGCATGTATTACCATATGCTACTAATAAATACATACATTTTCTAAAATAAAAATGCAAATCAAAGGTCACACAAAATCTGTTCTTTGTTTAAAGACGGGCCAAGGCACAGGCCAGGTAGACACATAGGCTTGGAAACCAGCCAGAGAGAAACCGAAGTCCACATGCAGAGCCAGAGGGATTTGGTGGCGGCCACGGTCAGCACCACGGTTATAAGCCACCAAGTCTCAGGGCCCAGAGAAGAGGAGAGAGGAACTGCCAGGTCAGGGGGTGTGGGGCGAAGAGGGATGGAGAGACAGAAGGAGGGAGGAGCTCCAAGGAGACCTGAACACCAGGACTGACCATGACCAGAACACACCAACGATTCCAGCAACCGCTAAGCAGATGGAACCAGACAAAACGTGTCATCAGAGGCGCACGCCCCACACTGGGAACAGGGCGCCCGCTCGCTCCACGCCCTCCCCTGCCCCCAGTTCAGAAACACATCCCAGACCAATTGGAAACCCAAACCCACCACTGCCTGGGTGTGGAGAGGCCACTTCCTACCCCACCCAGATAAGATTCTCTCATCTGATACCCACCTGTGAGCTATAACATCCTGGGGAAACTGGACAGGAAGGGTTGAGTGGGGGGGCCCTTAGCATCAGAGCTGTGGGGCATGTGGGCGGGCAGCCAGGATCAATAACTTACCATCTTCAGGCTCTGAGCATAAAGCGGTACTGTTAGGAGGCAGGGGGGCAGGAGCTGAGCCTGGACAGCTCTCCAGGATGGACATCTGCGGACCAGCGACCTCACAGCACACGCGGTCTCGCTCCCCAGAGACTCGCTTCCTCTCAGCATCTCCACTCCATTCTCCTCTGGTGGCAGCAGGACCATTGGGCAGTATTTCCCACCCTGGATTCTGGAGGGAGAATGAGGGGTTGGCTTAGCTGATTCCCTGCAGTTTCATTGGTCAGAGCCCTTTGAGCCGGCCCCCACTGGATGCTGGACACCTTGGAGTGGCTGGCCTGGGTCAGGTGATCTCCGTTTGTCCAATCAGTGCCATCCCCTTGCGACATCACAGCCCTGCTTCCCTGAGCAGGAGGACTTGGCTGGGCGCTAGCAGAGCCCTCAGGTAGGGTGGGCACAGTGACTGGGAGGTGCACAGGCAAGGCGGGAGGGGTGGGTTCTCAAACAAAGAACTTGTCTGCATATATGCATAACCCATGGACACAGACAGTAGGGTGCTGAAGGCCTGGGGTGGGAGTGGGCTAGAAGGGGCCAATGGGGAGAAAAAGAGGACATATGTAATAGTTTCAACAATAAAGATTAGAAAGAAACCGCAGGACATATGATCATTTAACCACTATGTTGTACCCTGAAACTAATACAAAATTATATTGAATGCAAACTGTAATTGAAAAATAAAATGTAAAGTTCTTTTAGCCCAGACGGTGTTGCTCAGTGGTTGAGCATCAACCTATAAACCAGGAGATCACAGGTTGGGTCTCTGTCAGGGTACATGCCCAGGTTTTGGGCTCAATCCCCAGTAGGGGGTGTGCAGGAGGCAACCAATCAATGATTCTCTCTCATCATTGATGTTTCTATCTCTCGCTCCCTCCCCCTTCCTCTCTGAAATCAATAAAAATATATATTTTAATTAAAGTTCTTTTTTTTACTACTATTTGTAATTATTCATTTATTTTTTTAAAATATATTTTATTGATTTTTTAAAATTTACCTTTTTTTTATTTCTTAAAGTATTACAAAGAGTATTACACATGTCTCCTTTTTTCTCCTCCGTGACATTCCCCCGGTCTCCCCTACCCCCCAGTGTCTTGTGTCCATTGGTTATTCTTTTTTTTTTTTTTATTGCTTAAAGTATTACAAAGGGTATTACATATGTGTCCTTTTCCCCCCACCCCTTGACAATCCCCTGGCCTCCCCTACCCCCCAGTGTCTTATGTCCATTGGTTATTCTTATATGCATGCATACAAGTCCTTCGGTTGATCTCTTAATCCCCCAACCCTCCTCAGGCTTCCCACTGTAGTTTGACAGTCTGTTCAATGCTGCTCTGCCTCTGTATCTATTTTTGTTCATCAGTTATAATGGTCATTATTATCCATAAATGAGTGAGATCATGTGGTATTTTTCTCGGATTCCCAGGGGCCGTCGCAGCCTCGCAGGGGCCATCTCAACCTCACTGGGGCAGTTTCAACCTCACCGGGGCCGTCTCGACCTCACTGGGGCTGTCTCGACCTCACAGGGGCCGTCTAGACCTCACAGGGGTCATCCCAGACTCACAGGGGCCGTCCCTGCCTCATAGACGCCGTCTCAACCTCACAGGGGTCATCTCAACCTCACCAGGGCTGTTTCAACCACACAAGGGCCATCTCAACTTCACAGGGGTCGTCTCAACCTCACCGGGGCCGTTTTGACCTCACAGGGGTCGTCCCAGCCTCACAGAAGCTGTCTCAACCTCACAGGGGTCGTCTCAACCTCACCAGGGCTGTTTCAACCTCACCGGGGCCGTCTCGACCTCACCAGGGCCGTCTTGACCTCACAGGGGCCGTTCCAACCTCACCGGGGCCATTCCAACCTCACTGGGGCCGTCTCGACCTCACCGGGGCTGTCTAGACCCCACTGGGGCCGTCTCAACCTCACCGGGGCCTTCTTGACCTCACAGGGGCTGTCCCGGCCTCACAGGGGCCATCTAAAGTTCTTTTTAAAAAGAGAAAGAAATTAAAATGTGTAATTGCATGTATCAGGTCCAAGGCAGTGACTAACACAGAGCAGAGGCTCAAAAACTGTTTGGTCAATGAGTAAATGGAATAATAATTTAATGCAAATAAAAACATGTATTTGCTGAGAATGGGGGGGAAGAGCAATAACAATAAAATTCCCATGTACCAACAACCTAACTGAAGAAATAGAAAACAACCAATAACTTAAACAAGCTTCATGACACAAAAAAGTTTGTACACACATGTTTATAGCAGCACTATTCATGCTGCTAAAAGGTGGACACCATCAACTGATGAATGGATAAACAAAATGGGGTATATCCATAAAACGGACTATTATTCAGCCATAAAAAGGAAGGAAGTATTGATACATGCTTCAACATGAAGGAAACTTGAAAGCATGCAACTGAAAGAAACAAGTCCAAAAGCCACATATTATAAAATTCTATTTATAGGTAATATTCAGAATGAGTAAATATATAGAGAGACAAAAAGTAGATTAATGATTGTTTAGGATTGTTCCCACTGGGGTGGGAAGTGGCAGCTAAGGGGGATAGAGTTTCTTTTTGAGATGATAAAAATGTTCTAAAATTGAGTGTGGTGATGGTTTCACAACTCTGTGAATCTACTAAACACCACTGAATTTTACACTTTAAATGGGTGAACTGTATTGTATGTGAATTATATCCTACATAATAAAGAGGTAATATGACCACAGGCCTGGTCACACCCTCACAGGATGGCTGCCTATGACCAGGCCGGCAGGGGGGTTAGTGAGGGACGACCAAAGGACTGAACAAGCAGGCTGTGTGGGGTGACCAGGCCTGTGGGGGGGCTGTCAAGGGCAACCAGGCTGGCAGGGGAGGCAGTTGGGGGTGACCAGGCTGGCAGGGGGGGCAGTTAGGGGTGATCAGGCAGGCAGGCAGGTGAGCAATTAGGAGCCAGTGGTCCAGGATTGTGAGAGGGATGTCTGACTGCCAGTTTAGGCCCGATCACTGGGCCTAAACCAGCACTCAGACATCCCCTGAGGGGTCCCGGATTGAAGAGGGTGCAGGCTGGGCTGAGGGTCCCCCCTCCCACTGCACGAATTTCGTGCACCAGGCCTCTAGTATACATATAAAGAGGTAATATGCTAATTGCTGTTACAGTGTCCCCATAATGACCAATTTGCATATTGATGCACGAGCAGCAGGGGGCAGGCGACTGGTGCCAAGTTCCTGGGGGTCTGAGGAGAGCACCTGACAGGAGCCTGGACCACAAAGAAGGAAGAGGAAGTGGCCACGGGGAGCTCTTCCAATCACCCTCCATGGACACCCTAACCCAGCATCCACATCCCAAGGGCAATGGGGAGGCTGACCTGACAGGAAGAAGACCCAGCCTCGGGGGTAGCTGCAGCCCACACATCTGACTCCTGATCTCTTCCCCCACCAGCCCTGCCAGGGGTGCCCACAACAATAGCACTCTGGACACCACCCATCGGCACCCCTGAGGCACCCGGGGCCTGCGGCCTGTAGCTGCTGAGCCCCCTCTGCTGGAGCCAGGCATGCCTCTCCTTCCTATAATTCCAGCCCTGGGTGGAGGCAGGCCTGAGGGCCCCTCAGGGTCAGACCCCTCCCCCCTGACAGCTGCACCACCATCTCCGCAGTGGGAGCATGCTGAACCTCACTGGGGGTGAGGCTAAACCCACCCTCCTAGCCCACCTGGCTCTGCCCTGGCCTGGCCCCCACCGGGCTCCAGGAGATTGAAGAGATTGGAGCCCCACCCTGCGCATGTACAGCCGCAAAACAGCCACATACAATTTAAAGAATGGCACCAAGCAGGAAGGTTTGACAGTTACTCCCACTTTGGCCTCACAGCCCCCCTAACTCCCTGCCTTCTGCCAGTGCCTCTAGGGATGACCACCGCTACAGGGCTGCTGGCCAGAGCCCTCCCCTCCAAGGCCTGCGGAACCCTCTGCAAAGCTTCCATAGCTATAGTCCCAGGAAACAATCATGCCCTCCTCCCCTAATCAGCACCTGCTACCTGTGAGGGTACTTGTGGGCTTAAAAATAGCAATCCCTTCCAATTTAGACATCACTTACTTGATGAAACATTTCTAGGTTTATTAGCTCAGAGCCTCCTCATGACAACCCAGTGAGGTAGGCGGAGAAGAGATTACAATTCCCACAGTATAAGCGTATGTATTCAGAAATGAAGCTCAGAGAGGAAAAGTGTCAAGCCCAGTGGTTCCCAAGGTGCAGCACACACCCCATGGGGAGGGGTGGGGAGCAATTTGATTTTAAGTGGTGGCAATTTCAGAATGAGTTAACAGTGAATTTTTTGCATTTCTTATGGTTCTAGGGGGCCTCATCTACAGTGTATCCTACATAATAAAAGGCTAATATGCAAATGACCAAATGGTGGATGTCCAGTCACTATGATGCGTGCTGACCACCAGGGGTCAGACACTCAACACAGGAGCTTCCCCCGATGGTCAGTGTGCTCCCACAGGGGGAGCACCACTCAGCCAGAAGCTGGGCTCATGGCTGGCGAGCATAGCGTCAGTGGTGGGAGCCTCTCCTGCAATGCTAAGGATGTCCGACTGACGGCTTAGGCTCACTAAGCCGTCAGTCGGACATCCCCCCATGGCTCTTGGACTGCTAGAGGGTACAGGCCAGGCTGAGGGAACCCACCTCAAGTGCATAAATTTCATGCACCGGGCCTCTACTATCTCAATAAAGATATTATTAAAGAAATTAGCCCCATGTTCCTCTCCCACCTAATGGAGTTGTAGCCAATTTCCTGAATTTTGTGTCTATGATTGTTTTGTTTTTAAAAAATATTTTCTACATATAAATATATCACTTCAATAATATTTATTTAGTTTTCATTTTTTGAATGTGGTAAAATCAGAATCAAGCTTCTTACATTGTACAACTTGATGATTTTTGCTCAATATTAGGTTCCTTGTTGACTCGTGTTCCTTCATATTCATGTGGAACTAGCACAGTTTAATTATCCTCTCCTGTCAATGGACATTGGGGTGCTCCCAGTGGGTTGCATTACAGACAAAGTTGCCATGAGCATCCTCACACAAGCCTCCTAGTGCACCTGGAGTCTTCTCTAAGCAGAGGCGGTTCCACCTTTTTAACCAAGATCCACAGTAAGAAATACATTTTATAAGGCACCAGGATATATAGAGACTTGAGGCATAAAAATAAAAGTCTTACCAAAATCTAGATGAGATACACTCTGATAAATTCTGTTCTTTATTTTTTCTAACATACCGACTGTGACCGACTAAATTGAAGTTATCACTGACTAAAGGGTCACAAACCAGAGTTGTTGGGTTGTATGGTATTGTTAGGCAGGATAGATGGCAGCGAGGGCAGGAGGAGGGGAAGAAGGTAGGGAAAGAGGGAATTTTTCTCACCCAGGGAATGAAGAAGTCAGCAATCTTGGGACTTGCCAAGATAAAATTGTGAAATGTTCTCATATATTTGGGGGAAAGCTACAACAATGTAAAAGGGGGACCTGGAAATCTAGTCTGTTGCCCAAGATCCAGCAGGGGAATCTTGAAACCTATAAGGGGGGAAAATATAAAACCCTTGAACCCCCACCAGGTGGGGCGCTGAGACTAGCTGAGTTGCCCACTTGTGCTTTATGCCAAGTGTATTTTTAATAAATGTTCTTGCTTTGCTTCAACACTGCTTTTTGTCACTCACCTGAATTCTTTCTCAAAAGCATGACAAGAGCCGTGGGAAGGAGAACCCTCTCCGACGCAGGCAGCTCTCTGGTAGCAGTATGACCTTCTTCAACTTTATTAGAGAAAGAATGCAAAATTAAGTTTCCCACGGGCAGTACACCAGAGTCACAATTGCTCAACATCTTTTTAAATATTTGTCAACATGGCAGTAATAGCATGGGATCTTTTCCACATTTTTATGTTTATTGGACATTTGTATTTACTCCTGTGAGCTCTGAGGGTATTTCCAGAAGAAATTAGCATTTAAATTAGGAGACTGAGTAAAGAAGGTGACTCACCAGTGTGGGCAGGCATCATCCAATCCACTGAGGGTCCAAACAGAACAAAAAGGTGGAGAAAAGACTAACTCTCTCTTCTTGACCTGGGACATCATAGTTCCTGTTTCTCAAGGGTTTAAACTCCAGTTGACACCAGTGGCCTTAACACCTTATTTGCAGTCCTTTAGCCTCTCAACAAATTACACCACTGGCTTTTCTGGTCCACTGCTTGCAAATGATAGTTTGTAAGACTTCTCAGCCTCCATAACCATGTGAGCCAATTCATGTAATAAATCTCATATATCCATATCTGTATGTATATCTATATCCTATTGGTTCTTTTTCTATGGAGAACCCTAACACATTGCCCTTTGCATGTGTTAAAAAATAAAATTCAACCTAGTAAATTTGAAGATCTACTTGGCTTTACTAAACAATTTGTGGAAGGGTCAACATCTCATCCAGCAAGTATAAGGGCACTCTGAATTGTTATATAAAATGAAAGGTCTTTTGTAGGTAGAAGGGACAGGAGAGCTCTTAACAAAAGAAAAGAAAGGATTATTTTTTAGATCAGGACCTGGGTTTGGGGGAGAGAAAGGGAACAGCAAGGCTTTTTACGAAGCAGGTTGCCTCTTCTTTCTATGGGGAGGAGGACGGGGAAGGAGCCTACAGGACAGATTACTTTACTGGTGCCCGACCAGAAAATTCCCAATTGGTTGATTAAGATTACATTTCTGCAAGAAGTTGAGACTTCAATCAAATCAAGTGTTAAATCTTGGGTTGGTATCATGGGATTTTAGTTCAAGCAATGCCATTTGGGCCTAGAGGTTTCTCTGTGCAGTGTGTCAATGTAAGAAGCATCCAAACCTGTAAAAATGTTTATGAGTTTATTTAAGCCAAACTGGCAACAATTGCTGGGAAGCAAAATTTCATCATACTGAAAAAATGCTCTAGAAAATGGCAGTTTTACCACTTATTTAATACATCAAAATCAATGGGGAAGATGGATGGGGGTTATGTGAAATCCACTGGTGCTAGATTATGGAGGTGGGAGAACGCAAAAAGGATGGATCTCTGGTATTAGATAAAAAGTAAGAGGAATAGACACAAACTTCTTTTACACAGGCAGGTATAGGATAGTTAACAGCTAATTAACGTGATAACAATAACAAAGAGGGGATTTGAGGTCTCTGGTCAGGTGTGGTAGTTGTGCTTTTAAAGAGGAAAATAAGACGGGGGGCGGGGGTGGGGGGGGGTAGGGGGGCGAGCAGAGGAGGGGCGGCTAGCTATCTGAATCTGTGCCAGGAGCCTGTATTCTGAGGCACACTCTTGCTAGCGAATAATTAACACCATTCTTATCTGTGATTCCTGTCCTTCCTTGGAAAGCCTGTTTCCTGGAATACTCCCATTTTACAGAGGCCATAAATCATGAACTATATACTAGTACAGGGGTGGGCAAACTTTTTGACTCGAGGGCCACAATGGGTTCTTAAACTGGACCGGAGGGCCGGAACAAAAGCATGGATGGAGTGTTTGTGTGAACTAATATAAATTCAAAGTAAACATCATTACATAAAAGGGTACGGTCTTTTTTTTTTTTTAGTTTTATTCATTTCAAACGGTCCGGATCCAGCCTGCGGGCCGTAGTTTGCCCACGGCTGTACTAGTACAACCCCTGGAGGGGGTTGTCAGCACTGGCCCCAGCCAGGCCAAGCCTCTGGGTGTAATCTCACTTCCCCCATCCCAACTCATGGGAGGCTGCAAAGCCTACGAAAAGTCTGGAAACCTGATCCATATTTGGGGGACAAAGAAACTAAAAGGGATAAAAGGAAGTCTTCCTCCATATTCATCACTCAGGCTTTGGAGGCTGATTCCCCTAAGTCACCACACTAGGGCATTAAAGGCTCCTCTTCTGACTCCCGAGTGCCCGACTGATTATTCTCCCACACCGCCTGGCAGCTTATCTACAACACTTTGAGGGAAGGGGATGAATATTTCTTTGATATTCCAAAGATATGTTGTCAGGTATATTATCACAGATGCAAAAGAAGACAAATAGACAGGCTCAGTGAAGGCAAAGGTTGACCTTTGTTAGGGAAAAATACCGCCCTAAGACATGACTAACCACCATGAACAGCTTTTAGTTGAAATTTTTAATTTCAGACCATCCCAAGTGGTTACTTTAGGTCTCTGAGTTGGTAACAGGCCTCCCCTGAGCTTGTCACTTTAGTATATGGCCCCTTTTCCATCCACACCTAGTCCATATTCAAATTTTCCCAATTATCCCAAGTTGCTTTGAGAGTTCTTTTTTATACTTAGTTGTTTTATATTCAACATGTTTTTTAATCCAGGTGTGGATGAAAGGGGCCATATGCTAACCTGACTAGCTCAGGGAAGGCCTGCGTGGTGGTTGTCCAAACTCAAAGACCTAAAATAACCACAAAGGATGGTCGGAAAATTAAATATTTAACTATAAGCAGGTATAGTGCAGTGATGGTGAACCTATGACACGCGTGTCAGAGGTGACACGCGAACTCATTTTTTTGGTTGACTTTTCTTTGTTAAATGGCATTTAAATATATAAAATAAATATCAAAAATGTAAGTCTTTGTTTTACTATGGTTGCAAAGATCAAAATATTTCTATATGTGACACGGCACCAGAGTTAAGTTAGGGTTTTTCAAAATACTGACACGCCGAGCTCAAAAGGTTCGCCATCACTGTTATAGCGGTTAGTCATGTCCTGGGCCAGTATTTTCCCTGACAAAGATCAACTTTGATCTTTACTGAGCCTATTGTCATTTTGCAAATAAAATAACACTCCTGTGAGATGTCTGGGTAACTTGTAACTTCCCTTTTGCTGAACCCCTCAGGGCACAACAGATGGCACCAGGGCATTCCCTCATTGTTATTGTTATCATGTTAATCGTCAACTGTTAACTATGTTAACTATCCTGTATCCATCTGTGTAAAAGAAGCATAGCTCCATCATTTCACTTTTTATCTTATTCCAGAGGTTCCCCCCCTTTGCTTTCTCCCACCTCCCTAATCTATCACCAATGAATTTCAAGTAACTCACTTACGTATTTTCCTTCTGATGGTAATTTATAAAAACAAAGTATGAACTCCCCATTCTCCAGAGCATTATCTCAATTCGTTGAAGTTCCGCTTCCCAGCATTTGTCAACAGTTTGGCTCAAATAAACTCACAAAAATTCTTTACAGGTCTGAACGGTTTTACGTTAACATTACTTGGCATAGTTGCCTCAGGATTCCAAAGAAGCTCATCCAGGACTACCCTGCAGACTCGGACTTGGTGTTAGGATCCAGCAAGGGGCCCATTGAGCCCCGCAGGCTCCCCGCCATCTGAGGTGAACCCGGGTGAGTTGTCTCTTGGTTCCAGGACCTTCCCAGCTTTCTTAGAGGGTCTGACTTTATTTGAGCTGTATTTTAAAGTCCTCGAGGTGGAACCAAGGTGAAAGGTTAATAGACCTCAGGCTGAGGCAAGACTGGAGGGAAAAACGGGTGACTGGTTGTGATTTCGGCTCTTCAATTGGAATTGCTTTCTGAGAGTCTGAGCAAAACACCTTCGCCATATAAATGAGAGCTGAACTTGTTCAGCTCCGAAGATAAAGGGGAACATCCACCCTCCTACCTGATTCTCAGGTGCTCTTAGCGTTACAGAAGAGCAAAGAAATGCCAAGCATGCTTCCTAGAGAAAGGGAGGGACCCCATTTATTAACACCAGTGGACTCGGGGAATAATTTTCAAATCAGAGTGAAGTAACACACAGAGGTTTCGCTTTTTATAAACTTCTGGGGTCATTGTCTTGCAAATATGGTTCCGCCCCCTTTCATGGGCTTACAGGAAGGTACCCAAGGCATCTATGATCTGTCCTGGGGCCAGCAATAATGACTTCCCCACCTCCCCAGGGCAATGCATTATTCACAGTTTTTATGGCCTGACATGCCTTGCAAGACCAGTTTCCACCTCATCCCCCCCACTCCCTTGACCCAAAAGCTTCTTTTAGCCTTGTGGGGCAACAACCACGGGATGTTATGGTGAACAGGGCTGACGACCACTCTTAGCTACGTCCTGCTGGGAAGGGATGATGACCAAGGGGTTAGCATCCCGCTTCTGCCTCTCAGAGGAGTTTGTAGGGAGTTCTTGTTTCAGGCAGGCAGAGGTAAGCAGTGGTCCCACACGTGTAGAATGTTCCTGCAGGGGGCACCAGGGGTAGGTGGTATTTTCAGCCTTGGAGGTAGAGCTGCATAGTTCATCTGGGAGGTGACCTGTTGGATGGTGGCCCTGTGTACTGCTGAAACAAATAGGAGCAACATTAGTTAGCTGCACATTGGCCGTGACAGGTCCTATCCAATACAATCCCCCTCCCCACCTCCCCCACCGTGCATTTGGTAGTAGAGTCGTAACATGCCACAGGCTGATAAGTATAGCTAACAAAGATCTGGCTTGATTGTGCAGTTTGTGGTCCGCTTATGGTTTTCTTGTGGACTACCTGGTCTAGCATATTTGGGTAGTGAGTTTCCAAGCAAAGAGCAAAGGACGGCATGACAAGGTGTAATCCAACAATTTATGATAAGGCCTTTGTTTTCTTGCTGTGTGGGGAGCAGTAATTTTATGGTGCTTCTGTGTCCCAGCAAGAGCAGACGAGTTCTCTTCCTGTTACTAGTCTCGGATTCCGCTGGCACTCATAAAAAGACAACATGAGAGTTATTAGAAAGATAAAACCAATGATTATCCAGAATTACCAGAGCATATTACCTTTAGGAGGAGATAAGAAAGATTAGTGTTAGGGAGAATTCAGGAGGGTGTTATCTGAATTCCTTGGAACAGATTGATCTGCCAAGTCCACTGTCTTCTTGAGGGTGATCCGCAGGGGGGTGTTCTGGTCAGAGGTCACCTTCCACTCAGACTAGATGTCACTCAGCTGGTGGGCTGCCTTCACCTGAGGGTGGTGGATCCAGGTGTTCAGTCCTGCAACCTTAAGAGCTGTGGGTATGGTTAATATGACTGGATAGGGTCCCTTCCAGGTAGGCTTGAGGGGCTCCTTTTTCCAATCCTTTACCCAAACCTGGTCTCTGGGTTTATAAGGATGTACGGCTGTTCCTAGAGAGATGTAACCCACTTGTGGACCTCAAAGACAGTTTTTTCAAGTCCTTGTAGTTGCTTCTGGATTTGTAAGTTTCCTATTTCCCCCAAATTTCCCTTTGGCCGAATTAAGGGAGGGGGGTCTACCATATAGAATTTCAAAGGGAGAGAAACCTACATTGGCCCTTGGGGCACAGCATACTGCAGGAGTACAAGAGGCAAGGTATCTGTTCAGGGTAAGGCTGTCTCTTGGCATAGCTTAGCCATAGCCTGCTTTATGGTCCAATTCATGCTTTCTACTTTCCCTGAACTCTGAGGCCTGTAGGCTTTATGTAGGTTCCATTTAATTCCTAAAGCCTTGGCTACCTGTTGTACTATTTCTGCTACAAAGGCTGGGCCATTATCAGACCCTATGGTCAGAGGCATTCCATACCGTGGAATTATATCCTTCAGCAATGCCTTAGTGACTTCTCTCGCCTTTTCAGTGCGAGTGGGATATGCCTCAACCCAACCTGAAAAGGTGCAAACAAAGACTAGCAGGTATTTATTCCTTCTGGTAGGCCGTATTTATCCATTTTGAGTTTATTCTTGTGTATGGTGTAAGTTGGTGGTCTAGTTTCATTTTCTTGCATACATCTGTCCAATTTTCCCAACACCATTTATTGAAGAGACTATCTTGACTCTATTGTACGTTCTTGCCTCCTTTGTCAAATATTAATTGAGCATATCGGTTCGGGTCGATTTCTGAGCTCTCTATTCGATTCCATTGATCTATATGTCTGTTCTTGTGCCAGTACCAGGCAGTTTTGAGAACAGTGGCTTTGTAATACAGCTTGATATCTGGTATTGAGATCCCACCTACTTTGTTCTTTCTCAGGATCGTTGCAGCTATTCGGGGTCTTTTTTTATTCCAGATGAATTTTTGGAGAGTTCGTTCTAGATCTGTGAAGTATGCCGTTGGTATTTTAATGGGAAGTGCGTTGAATTTATAGATTGCTTTGGGTAGTATGGACATTTTGATGTTGTTGATTCTACCAATCCATGAACATGGTATGTTGTTCCATCTGTTTATGTCTTCCTCTATCTCTTTTTTCAACGTCCTGTAGTTTTCTGAGTAGAGGTCTTTTACCTCTTTAGTTAAGTTTATTCCTAGATAGCTTAATTTTTTTGGTGCGATGGTAAATGGGATTGTTTTTTTAGTCTCTCTTTCTGAAAGTTCACTATTGGTGTATAGAAATGCCTCAGATTTCTTGGGGTTAATTTTGTATCCTGCTACATTGCCAAATTCGTGTATTAAGTCTAGTAGTTTTTTGATGGAGTCTCTAGGGTTTTGTATGTATAATATCATGTTGTCTGCAAATAAGGACAGTTTTACTTCCTCTTTTCCAATTTGGATGCCTTTTATTTCTTCTTCTTGTCTAATTGCAATGGCTAATACTTCCAGTACTATGTTGAACAGGAGTGGTGAGAGTGGGCATCCCTGTCTTGTTCCTGTCCTTAGGGGAAATGGTGTTAGGTTTTGCCAGAAGTGACGATTACAAAGAAGCCACAAGAATGCACATATTTTCTTTATCTTAAACTTTAGTAAAACTTCCTGGTATCTTATTGCATAAAATAAATGCACTGTATTGGCTCTGGGTCCCTGTCTGTCCATCAGAGGACAGCTGTCCCACCCAGTCCCAGCTCTCCCTACTGTCTTTGTGTCTGTCTCTTTCATTTTGTCAATCTCCCGTTGCCCCCACTCAGGACTCCTGTCTGCTCTCTAGCCATGCTGGTCCTGGAAAGAGAGAAATATTTATAGGTCACAGTGAATATGTTAGAAAAATAAAGAACAGAATTTATCAGAGTGTATCTCATCTAGATTTTGGTAAGACTTTTATTTTTATGCCTGAAGTCTCTATATATCCTGGTACCTTATAAAATGTATTTCTTACTGTGGTTCTTGGTTAAAAAGGTGGAACAGCCTCTGTTTAGAGAAGACTCCAGGTGCACTAGGAGGCTTGTGTGAGGATGCTCATGGCAACTTTGTCTGTAATGCAACCCCCTGGGAACACCCCAATGTCCACTGACAGCAGAGGATGATTAAACTGTGCTACATTCCACATGAATATGAATGAACATGAATCCATAGGAACCTAATATTGAGCAAAAATCATCAAGTTGTGCAATGTGAGATGCTTGATTCTGATTTTACCACACTCAAAAAATGCAAACTAAATATATATTATTTAAGGGACACATTTATATGTAGCAAATATTTTTTAAACCAACACAATCATAGACACAAAATTCAGGAAAATGGCTACAACTCCCTTAGGAGGGAGAGGAACATGGGGCTAATTTCTTTAATTATATCTTCATTGAGATATAATTCACATACCATACAGTTCACCCATTTAAAGTGTAAAATTTAGTGGTGTTTGGTAGATTCCCAGAGTTGTGAAACCATCACCACAATCAATTTTAGAACATTTTTATCATCTCAAAAAGAAACTCTATTCCCCTCAGCTGCCACTCCCACACCCTCCAGTCCTAAACAATCACTAATCTACTTTTTGTCTCTCTATATATTTACTCATTCTGAACATTACCTATAAATAGAGTTTTATAATATGTGGCTTTTGGACTTGTTTCTTTCAGTTGCATGCTTTCAAGTTTCCTCCATGTTGAAGCATGTATCAATACTTCCTTCCTTTTTATGGCTGAATAATAGTCCGTTTTATGGATATACCCCATTTTGTTTATCCATTCATCAGTTGATGGTGTCCACCTTTTAGCAGCATGAATAGTGCTGCTATAAACATGTGTGTGCAGACTTCTTTGTGTCATGAAGCTTAAGTTATTGGTTATTTTCTATTTCTTCAGTTAGGTTATTGGTGCGTGGGTATTTTATTGTTATTGCTCTTCCCCCCATCTCCAGCAAATACATGTTTTTATTTGCATTAAATTATTATTCCATTTACTCATTCAGCAAACAGTTTTTCAGCCTCTGCTCCGTGTTAGTCACTGCCCTGGACTGATAAATGCAATTACACATTTTAATTTCTTTCCCTTTTTAAAAATAACTTTAATTAAAATATATATTTTTATTGATTTCAGAGAGGAAGGGAGAGGGAGAGAGAGATAGAAACATCAATGATGAGAGACAATCATTGATTGGTTGCCTCTTGCACACCTCCTACTGGGGATTGAGCCCAAAACCTGGGCATGTACTCTGACAGGGACTCAAACTGTGACCTCCTGGTTTATAGGTTGACGCGCAACCACTGAGCAACACCATCTGGGCTAAAAGAACTTTACATTTTATTTTTCAATTACAGTTTGCATTCAATATTATTTTGTACTGGAGGTCTGCTGCACAAAATTCGTGCACGGGGGAGGGGGGAGGGGATGTGCCCCTCAGCCCAGCCTGCACCCTCCCCAATCTGGGACCCCTCGAGTGATGTCCAACTGCTCATGTCCAGGTGATGTGTGAGGTAATGATTCAGTAAGAGGAGGGTCATGTTCTTCACATTTCGATTTGGCATGTATTACCATATGCTACAGTTTGAGTCCATGGCAGGGTACATGCCCAAATGACTTTAAGTACAGTTGTTTGTGTTCCTGTGCAGGGTCAGAGGGAAAAGGAAAGTCTTGATCACAGAAGGCTGGGCCCTGAGGCAGTCGGACATTGCTCTCACAAATCAGGACTGCTGCCTCCCAACCGCTTGCCTGCCTGCCTGATTACCCCTAACCGCTTCTGTCTGCCAGCCTGATCACTGCCTAACCACTCCCCGGCCAGCCTGATCGACGCCTAACTGCTCCTTGCTGACCTGATTGCCCCTAACTGCCCTCCCTTTCAGGCCTGGTCCCTCCCAACTGCTCTCCCCTGCTGGCCATCTTGTGGTGGCCATCTTGTGTCCACTTGTGGGAGGCCATCTAGTGTATTGGAGTAATGGTCAATTTGCATGTGACTTCTTTATTATATAGGATTAGTTTCAGTTGTACAACATAGTGGTTAGATGATCGTATATTTTACAAAGTGTTCCCCCAAGTATTTTCACTACCCACCTGGCACCATTATTGTTATTTCTTACACCTCACACTTATGCATATTCTTCTATATAGACATAAGATTTAATAAAAATCATTTAAAAGTATATGTAGTCTACAATATTCTTGGGAGGATACCAAGAAACTGATAGGGCTGCCTCCATGGAGGGGAACTGGGTGGCTAAGAGGTGGGGGTGGGGAATATGGATGCTGATCTTGTGTTTTATAGGCCTTTATATAATTAAAAAATACATATACATGCACACCTGTAAGACCAACGATGTTTGTGCTCTGGGCGGTGGTCCTAGATTGCCAGCAGGCTGGGTGTGTGCCCTCCCATCCCACTCTCTGTCCAGTTAGGAGCACTTTGGGCCTTTCAGCTCAGCACAGAATCCCCAAGCCCCCCGCCTTGAGGACTCTCTTCATGAGGCTCTTGGGCCCAATTTTCTGATCCTCTGAATAGATTGGATTCGGTGAAAAGCTACAAGCCCCAGAACAGGGACAGTGCCGTTTCTTTTTAATCTTTATTGCTGAAACTATTACATATGTCCTCTTTTTCTCCCCATTGGCCCCTTCTGGCCCACCCCCACCCCAGGCCTTCAGCACCCTACTGTCTGTGTCCATGGGTTATGCATATATGCAGACAAGTTCTTTGTTTGAGAACCCACCCCTCCCGCCTTGCCTGTGCACCTCCCAGTCACTGTGCCCACCCTACCTGAGGGCTCTGCTAGCGCCCAGCCAAGTCCTCCTGCTCAGGGAAGCAGGGCTGTGATGTCGCAAGGGGATGGCACTGATTGGACAAACGGAGATCACCTGACTCTAGGCCAGCCACTCCAAGGGTGTCCAGCATCCAGTGGGGGCCGGCTCAAAGGGCTCTGACCAATGAAACAGCAGGGAATCAGCTAAGCCAACCCCTCATTCTCCCTCCAGAATCCAGGGTGGGAAATACTGCCCAATGGTCCTGCTGCCACCAGAGGAGAATGGAGTGGAGATGCTGAGAGGAAGCGAGTCTCTGGGGAGCGAGACCGCGTGTGCTGTGAGGTCGCTGGTCCGCAGATGTCCATCCTGGAGAGCTGTCCAGGCTCAGCTCCTGCCCCCCTGCCTCCTAACAGTACCGCTTTATGCTCAGAGCCTGAAGATGGCAAGTTATTGATCCTGGCTGCCCGCCCACATGCCCCACAGCTCTGATGCTAAGGGCCCCCCCACTCAACCCTTCCTGTCCAGTTTTCCCAGGATGTTATAGCTCACAGGTGGGTATCAGATGAGAGAATCTTATCTGGGTGGGGTAGGAAGTGGCCTCTCCACACCCAGGCAGTGGTGGGTTTGGGTTTCCAATTGGTCTGGGATGTGTTTCTGAACTGGGGGCAGGGGAGGGCGTGGAGCGAGCGGGCGCCCTGTTCCCAGTGTGGGGCGTGCGCCTCTGATGACACGTTTTGTCTGGTTCCATCTGCTTAGCGGTTGCTGGAATCGTTGGTGTGTTCTGGTCATGGTCAGTCCTGGTGTTCAGGTCTCCTTGGAGCTCCTCCCTCCTTCTGTCTCTCCATCCCTCTTCGCCCCACACCCACCTGACCTGGCAGTTCCTCTCTCCTCTTCTCTGGGCCCTGAGACTTGGTGGCTTATAACCGTGGTGCTGACCGTGGCCGCCACCGAATCCCTCTGGCTCTGCATGTGGACTTCGGTTTCTCTCTGGCTGGTTTCCAGGCCTATGTGTCTACCTGGCCTGTGCCTTGGCCCGTCTTTAAACAAAGAACAGATTCTGTGTGACCTTTGATTTGCATTTTTATTTTTAAAAATGTATGTATTTATTAGTAGCATATGGTAATACATGCTAAACCTAAATGTGAAGAACATGACCCTCCTCTCACTGAGTCATTACCTCGCAGGTCACCTGGACACATGTCTCACAGAGGAGCACAGCCCGCGATGCATGGCTTTAAGTACAGGTGTTTGTCTTCCTGGGCTGGGTCAGCGGGAAAAGGAAAGTCTTGATCATAGAAGGCTGGCCCGAGGCAGCAGCACGCAGACACAGCTGCCCAGAAGGATGGCTCCGGTAAGTCCCCAGAAAGCTTTTATTTCAAACACCACAATCCTGTTAGTGGTGAGGATGTGGATCTCCTTGCTGGGCTGCAGCTCTGGCACCGAGGGGCACGGGCGCCTGCTGAGGCCTGAGGGTCCACTACCCGGGGAGGGAGGGCTCCCCAGAGCCTTCGTGAGGAGGTAGGAATGGTGGGCTCAGCGGGGGCAGCCTCTGCCCACTGCCCAGTCCCACCTCCTCAGTCACATTGTTCTGCGTGGCTGCGATAAGCTGGGGAGGGAGGGACAGGAGAATGGCTCCCAGCGGTGTGGGGCCGAGGCGGGGGCTGCAGGAAGGGTTCTTGTCCACCCTCCTCTCCAAGCAGCTCACCTGTTCCCTCTGCTTTTCTTCCCATCCCTCTCTTCCCCTCCATATGCTGCTCCTTCCTTCTGGCTCCATAACAGTCACATTTCCGAATGCTCGCTGCATCCTGGCACCATGCAAATGGCTTTTATTTAATCTCTGCTACACATATGTGAGCACATTTTCCTTGTTAGCCCCCCCCCCCAAAACCCAAATGGAAACCTAACATTGAGGCTAAAGTCCCCTGCACCGCTCCCCCCAATTCTCCCCCCCCCCGCATAACAGCCCCTCCTCTGCCAGGGGTTTTCTAGTCCTTTGCATACAGACGTGTGGTCACCTTTAAGTGTTTTGTGGCTTTGGGTTTGCTGTCATTCTTTTTTTTTTTAATATATTGATTTTTTTTTTTTCACAGAGAGGAAGGGAGAGAGATATAGAGTTAGAAACATCGATGAGAGAGAGAAACATCGATGAGCTGCCACCTGCATACCCCCTACTGGGGATGTGCCCACAACCAAGGTACATGCCCTTGACCGGAATCGCACCCGGGACCTTTCAGTCCTCCGGCCGACGCTCTATCCACTGAGCCAAACTGGCTTTACTGTCATTCTTAACTTGGTTGTCTGAGTGCAGTTCACTTAGGAAATGCTTGAATCTTTTCCTTTATTTACCAGTTTTTGTAATAATATGGTGATTCTTTCGCATCCTTCAAAGGTGACTCACCCATTTTTAAAGTGTCATTATGAGCACATTGATGTCATTATTCACATATCTGATGTGTGTCTTTTTGATGCTCAAATTGTTCCATCTTTGCTCAGGTTGACACATGACGCTTGTAATCAAGAGCTTTTCTCTCAACCATGTCTCCCCAGCAGACTTCCGGTTGGCAGCCACCCTCACTTCACCCAGCAACAGTCACCCACCCAGCTCACGGTGTTCTGCCCCTGTGGCCCCGCTCGGCTGAGTCAGGGAAAGAGAGGTGCTGGCTGGCCTTGGAGCGATCATAAAATAGAACCTGTGTGATAAGGGCATATCTCGCATTACCAGTAGGATGAGGGGAACATACTTCCTGCTCATGCAAACCCCAGAAGGGCACTGCCCTGCCACCAACTCCAGGCACACCCTGGATCCCCAGCTGGGTCTTGGCCTGGAGCCCAGACTTCAGAGGCCCCTGCCTGCCTGGGATGCTCTGGGATTGGTAGATTGCAACGTTGGTAACATGCAGACCTAGGTTTCGATCTTTCTCTTCTATTCACTATGTAAGGATCTTTGCATGTTACCTAACCTTCCTGAGACTCAGTCTTCTCATCTGTCAAATGGGGTAATGACAGTTTGTGGTCAAAGGAGTGATGGATATGAAATGTGGGCATGTTGAGCACCGTGTCTGGCTGTGCAGGTCGGGGCTCTATCACTCAGAATCACTCAGGCCCGGCGCAAGGTGGGCGGCTCTTTATGGGGCATTTGAGACTTCCTGGGGGTCATATACTCACTCACTGACACCAACATGCTCTGGCATAAAATGTGCTCATGCCCATGTCTGCACACCCATGTCTCGGCCACACCCCCGTGCTGCACACCTGCCCACACCTCCCCTCCGGACACCCTGTCCATCTCTTCTTTGTCCCCCAATGAGCTCACTTCCAGCTCAGCAGCCTCAGTAAAGGAGGAACTTCCCATCTGTGCGAGGAGAGCGCCCTCTTCCGTTTCCTGCAGGAGATGCTCAGAGGGAGCTTGCAGGCTGGGCTGGGGCTCCTTACAGGTCAGGTTCTATGTTCCCTGTTAGGACTAACCTCAGCCCATTTCTGGGTTTTCAGTCACAGGACGAACCGAAACCTGGAGACCTGATTGAGATTTTCCGCCCTGGCTACCAGCACTGGGCCCTCTACGTGGGGGATGGCTACGTGGTGCACCTGGGTCCTCCAGGTGAGGCTGGTTCTCTGCTGAAGCTGAGGGCAGAGGTGGGAGTGTTAGCGGCTGCACACTCGTGCGCTGTTCTCACCCAGTGCCCGGATGGTGGGCACTCCCTGGCCATTGGCTGCATGATGTTCCCTAGTAGGTCTGCAGCCGCTCCTCTTCCTCAGCAGCCAGTTCGTGGAGAGACGGACTGTTGGTCTTTATTCCAGGTGATACTGGGGCTCACTTCCAGCCAACCCACTGTCCCAGGGAAGCACCCCTTTGTGTGCTCGATGTTCTGGGGGCAGATGAGTAGGACACAGCGTACAGCTGGCTCAGAGGCATGGAAGGAGCGAGGGCCTCCCACTTAGCAGCACCCGTTTGGGGTCCTGGGGCCTCCGCTTGCCGACCTGTGACTTGCCCGTGTGACTTGCCCCCTAAGCTCAGCTGCACCCTCAGTAGAGCAATGAGAACCCCACCTCCTGGTCGTGCAGGGTGGGATGCAGGACAGCACGGGGGAGCCCAGGTGGGGCTGGCGGGTGCTGGGCCAACCTCCCTTCCCTCCCAGAGCTTCGTGGCATTAAAGCAAATGCCGAAAGCCTGGGAACCACCAACAGCAGGGAACTGGCCAAATAAAATCGGTGCCTGCATTTCATGGCTGACGGTGCCACCGTTACAAGCAGCTGTACAGCAGGTGTGGGCACACACATGGGAATTTGAATGTAGAAGCTGGTCATTGGATGAACTGGCTGTTCAGAGGTTGACGTCATACCAACAGGCTTTCTGTGAGCCCAGCTCCATCCGGAAGGTCCACTGGCCCCTCCCTGAGGGTTCCAGGGCCCATCACTCACCTTCTTCTGTCAGCTTTCCCAGAAGCCTGGGTGAGGCAGGAGGCGGGCGTCCTGTTAGGGGCAAATCTGAGAATTCAGCTGGGAGAGTGTGGCCACCACGTGATCCAGGCCCTTCCATCTGTAAGTGATGAAAGCCCCTGAGAGGAGAAGGGACTGGCGTGAGGCCACACGGTGGGTGGGGCTCTGGGTTTGCAGGTCAGACCTGGGCTTGCTCAGCAGCCTCCTTTCCTACTATTGGAAACATGTCACCCTGGCCGCTGAGGGCCCCCACCCCGCTCTGGCTGGGGCTGCACCTGGGGTCTGTGCCCTGTACCCTCAGGCCCTCCTGCATCTTTCAGGGACGTCTGCGCCCACAGGGGCCTTTAGAAGAATCCACATCCTTGGCTTTAGAAATGAGGAGCCAGAGTTCAGAGGCAGCTGTGACTTCTCCAAGGGCACCCAGGCGGGGGTCGGCCTGTGTTTGAGTTTGAAGCCAGGCAGGGGGCTGGCCTTTCCCCAGCTCGTCCTCACTGATGACGCCCAGGGCAGTGGGGCTGCCTGCTTGCCTGCTCTCAACCCCGACCATCGGCCTCTTTCCTCTTTGGGCACCACAGGTGACATCACGGGAGCTGCGTTGGCCAAACTCATGTCCTCCGGGTCCGGGAGGGCCATAGTGAAGAAGGAGCTGCTGTCCGCTGTGGCCGGGGAAGACAAGTACCGTGTCAATAACAAGCATGACCGGAAGCACAAACCGCTGGATCCCAGCATAACCGTGCATCGGGCCGAGGAGCTGGTGGGGCAGGAGATGCGCTACAAGCTGACCAGTGAGAACTGTGAGCACTTCGTGAACGAGCTGCGCTACGGAGTCTCCCGCAGTGACCAGGTGCGTCCTCAGCCCGTGTCCCTGTCCCCAGGAGCCAGACCTTTCTCTCCGCTGACAGTGGCTGCGCATCCGTGTGGGCGGCCAAGGTGGAGTCAGAGACATGAATGAGACAAAATAGCAGGGACGGAATCCCTGCCCACAAGAAAGTGACAGTCGGCGTAGGGATGAGGGTGGGGAGAAGTGCCAGTCGCTGTGCAGACCAGTGAGGTCAGGGGGTGATGTCACAGCCATGACAGTCACCCCTGGCCCCTCCCATAGCTCCAGAGGAGGGTTGTTTTATCCCCACTTTACAGATGGGGAAACTGAGGCTCACGGTGCTTTACTCACTCACCCAAACTCATTCCACCACTAGGCACTGAGTCTCTAGCACCTGACAGCCACGTGCAGAGGTGGGATTTGAACCCAGGTGCCTGATCCAGGAGGCATCACAGAAGAGGTGGCGCCTGAGCTGAATCTGATTTAATTGTTTTGATTAAATTGAAGCTGGAAAATGAGCTGGAGATGACCAGGGAGTAGGGGCGACAAGGACTACAGGCCGAGGGAGGAGGAAAAGTGGGAGCCAGGGGGAGGAAAAGCCAGACAGACGTTTTCTGGGAAGGGCTGGGGGTTGGGGGTGGGGGTCAACTTTCGGGCTCTGGCCCACGTGGGCTCTGTCTCTCCACTCCACTCCGCAGCTTTGTGCAGAAACGCAGTCGTGGACCATCCCTAATGGAGTGGGTGAGGCCATTCCTAAAAAAGTGTTTTATAAAAACAGTGGTGGGTGTTAGAATGGCCGAAGGAGGAATGCATGAGGCCAAAAGGGGTCAAGAATTATGAGTTTATTAGGTCACCTGGACACCAGATGGGCTGAGTCCCAAAATGGGACCAGCACTCAGGGATGGGGGGGTCAGAGGTTTTAAAGGACTCCATCTCCCTCCGTAAGCGAGTGGGCGTCCCCAGGCCGGCCCCAGCCCCTGAAATGCCTGCGGGAGAAGCAGAAGGCTGCTAGGAGCAGAAGGAACTGTCCAGCCAACCTCTGAGCCGGGCCCTGAGCGCCTCTCAGAGCGTTTACTGACAGGGCCTGCCACTGGGAACCCCCTCTGCCCCGGGCTGGGCATGTGTGGCCTGCAGCTCAGGAGTGTCGCTCTCAAGGACCTGGGCGCTGTTGTTTGAAATCTACCCTGACCATGTGGCTCCACTGGTTGGGCATCACCCTGTGCACCAGGAGGTCACCAGTTCAGTTCCTGGTCAGGCACAAGCTCGGGTTGCGGGTTTGACCCCACAGGGGTGTGAGCAGGAGGCAGCCCATCGATGTGCTCTCACATGGATGCTTCTCTCTCTCCCTCTCCCTTCCTCTCTCTCAGAATGAATAAACTATTCTTAACAAAAAACATAGAGAGAGATGCTGTTAAGGCAAAGTAACCAAAGACAGGAAACAGACCACCAAGCCCTCGGGAGATGCACAAATTCCCCTTTATCCCAAATGCAGGGCTGCTGGCTCAGGGGAATCAGTTTCCCAAAAGCTGAGCAAAACCTATTCCGCTGAACCCAGATATATGTATCCCTAGGTTCTGTTTCTTGCTTCTGGGTCTTTGTGTGCGTTTTTCTAAAAGCTATTTTGCTGCAAAGTAGGTGATAAGAAATCTTCTAGCTGACACCTGACAGGTTCAGAGTGGGCCGGGCTCGCATACCTATGACATGAGGCCATAATGTATCAAAAGAGATTTGATGCCGGACACCTGGGTGCAGGTGGGCAGAGACCGAGAAAGGCATCGGAAAGAGAGCAGGGAGAGACAGGTTTCTGTTGATCCTGCTGGCTGCAGCCGCTCTGCTGACCTGGGGGTCTGGTCCGTCCTTGGCTCCTCCCATGCCAGGTGTCTCCTGGTTCTCTGAGCTGTGCTGTGCTCAAGGCTGCAAGCTTTCTGCGAGATGTCTGCTAAGCACAACAAGTGTTTCTCTGCCCCGTTTTATTCTCTTTAACCCTTTCATTCCCACTGCAAACATCTATGTCTGGGTTTCAGTTCAAGCCTCTGCAAACTTATTGTTCCAGGATGTGGGTTTGCACCGTGCAGCAGTGAGGGCTAGACTGATTATAGATCAGCAGCATCCTGTCACGGCTGGGGGTTGGGTTAAGCTGTCTTCACACTGTTCCTATCATCACGCCTGCTGTCCTTCTCCATTACAATGCAGGGTCAGGAGGGCCCGGCATCTGCCTCCACTCCCCTGGGAGCCTGGGAGCCTGGCTTCCTTCCGTCCAGCGGCTGACACCGGGCCCAGCCGCACTGATGCTCACCGGCCCTTTGCAAATTCTCATTTCACGCACTCCTGAGCCCCAGTGTGTCCCCCTCCTGTGCGCACCCTTTAAAACACCAGGCAGCTCTGTGCCAGTCAGAGTGGAGCTGAGGAAAGTCTGTTTATCGCTGACACGCGGGAGCGAGTCTGAGTGTCTGTGAATGAAGTGGGCGGTGCGGGCTTTCCTTCCCCAGCCGCTCGCGTGGCGCCAAGTCACGGTCTTCCACAGAAACCTGCTATGTGCTCTGTGTGGAGCATTTTTCCTTCCGGTGGAGGAGGCTTAGGTGGGCTTGTTAGGGCACCAGGCGTCCTGGTCCCTGGCACTGGGTGTGGGGTGGCTTTGGGGAGTTCTTCCCACTGTCCCTCCTCAGTCTTCTCCTCTGTACAGTGGGCATCTAACACGGGTATCAGTAGGTTTAGGGGCAGATGGAGACAATTGAGAGCCTGGGAAGTCCCGCCCAGTGTTGACGCCTGGAAGCAGCCGCTCTCGGGGTCTTCGCCTGCTTCCCCAGCACAGCGGTGTGGGCAGGGGTGGCTCACACGGCGTTGCCCAGTGCACGACCCTCAGGGACCATCCTGGCGTCTCCACTGCCTCATCCCTGCTGTCCGAGTGTCCGCTTCCTTGTCCAGAACCCTCACCGGTCAGCGCAGAAGCAGGTGATCTCGCTCCATGAGCCGCTGCCCAGTCACCATCCCGGCCCAGCCCTGGGTGGTGAGAGCTCACAGGGGGTTTCCCCAACTCTGAACGTGCTTCAGGCTCCCAGTGGCCAGCCCTCACCTAGACTGTCCGGGCACTGCCTGTGTCCTTCCCACGGCACCCCCTTCGGCTTTCTGAGCCTTTCAGCACCCACAGGGCCACTGTCTCCCTCACACCCACAGCTCCTTCCCTCACCCGTTCTCTCCCCGCCTCTTCTCCGCTCTCCTGGTGGCCTATTGCCCTGCAAACAACCGTTCCTTCTGTGGTTCCATTGAAGGGGACAGGGGTCTCTCCTGAGTGAAGATTCTTGGTGGGTGTGTCTGTGGCCAGGCCCCTGATGTGGAGTGTGAGGCCTCATCTCTTGTGCTGCAGGTCACCAAAGCGCTCCTGGCTGTCCTCATAACGGTACTCGGCACGGCAGGCAGTGCTGCTGTCAGCTATGCACCTGGCGTGGCAGCAGGCATCATCGGAACGGTCGTGGCCATCACAAGCCTCATCAGTGCCCTGCGGGACAGACGCAAGCAGGAATAGTGGTGAGGTCAAGGCATCATCCCAGCGGCAACCACATAGTCTGTAAAAGACTTGCTTAGCCAGCGGGGGTGGGGTTGGGTTTATTGATTTCACTGTTTTATACACATTTAGGTTAATGTTTTTTAAAAATATATTTTTCTTGATTTTCTTTTAGAAACAGAGGAAGGGGCAGGGAATAGAGATAAACAAAAATGGGAGAAATTCATCAGTGGCTGCCTCCTGCACGCTTCTTCTGGGGATGGAGCCTCCAGGAATTGAACCAGAGACCCCTTGGTTCATGGATCAACACTCAACCCCTGAGCCACACCAGCCAGGCCATTCAGGCTGCTTTTAATGGGGCTATAAAAGCACAGGAAGATTTCATTGGGGAAATACGGCTGGTGTGAATGCTATTAAAGACACAGTTGGGCTTTGTCATGGACTGAATGCTTGTGTCCCCCTCGTGCCCCCCCCCCCCCGCCCCCCCGTTTACACAGAAGCCCTAACCCCCAATGTGATGGTGTTTGGAGCTGGGCCTCTGGGAGGTCATTAGGCTCAGAGGAGGTCATGAGGTCATGGTGAGGGTGCAGGGTGGGCCTGGTCTGGGGGAGGCAATGGTTCCCAGGAGCAGTGAAGCAGGTGGACTGGGCACTGGAATGTGCAGGCGCCTTCTCGGAATCGCCCCACTTCCTGTAAGAGCCCCGGCCACCTGGCTGCTTTCCCTGCACACCAGGCGCTGGGCTGGCCCCTCCCAGGACCTGTGTGGTCAGGACACCAGGGCTATTAAGGGCGGGAAGCTGTCCCTGTCTGACCCTGAGAATGGAATGCAAGGCATCAGCAGACACATGCCTGGGAGGAAGGAGGATCGAGAACTGGGAGGAAGGAGGAGCGAGAACAGAGGTGCTGAGGAGGCATGAACCCCAGTAGCAGCTGAGGCCCACGGCTACATGTCCTGCAGGCACAGGCCCCCAGAGGATTGATCTGGCTCAGGACGGCATTGGTGCTGAGGCGGACAGTCTCTGCCCTAAAGCTCTCACTCAGATCACAGAAGAGGAGGCCAGGCTAATGAGTCCATAACTGGGGTGAAATGGAAACAAAAAACACTCGGTTAAGATAAAAGGCAGAAGTAGAAAAAGAAGGGAATAGAGAAATCATGGGACAACTAGAAAACAACACAGAAAACAACATGTTTCTAAATAACCCCTGGGTCAAAATGGAGCCCTAAAAAATGTTAAATTGATATTAACAAATAAATAGACAATAGATTAAAATCCATGGGATGCAGGGACAGCAGCAGTGAACAGGAAATGTGTACCATAAATGCTCCCGTGGGAGGAGAGGAAGTCTCCAATTACTATTCCAGATCCATCTCAAGAAACAGGAAAGGGGAGGAGAAAACCAAGGCCAGCGCAAGGAAGGAAATAACAGAGCGCAGAAGCCAGTGAAACTGAAAACACAGACAGAACAGAGAAAATCGAACAAACAAATGCTGGGTCTTTGAAAACATCGATTATGTCAACAAACTCGTTCATTAAAACATGACAAAGGAAAAGAGAGAAGACGCTGATTACCAGGATTGGGTCGGGAGGCGGGGGCTGTTACTACAGAGCCTGCGGGCACCGGGGCTCCCAGGGATCCTGTGCACAGCGTTACTCACACTTGACATTCTGGGTGAAATGGGCCAATTTCGTGAAAAAGCACAACGTACACACCTCAGTGAGAACAGAACCCTCACCTCTCTTCAGGGTGTTTCAGTGCCAGGAACCGCTCACGTGCTGGTCGCACCCACAGCGGAGGCCTTGAGGGGGACAAAGGCAGGAAGGTGGGGGAGAGCCACACCCACAGGCCAGGGCACCAGGGGGGCAGGTGCGGAGAGGCGAGACCGCGGCTGCAGACCCACCTGAGCTCCTGGAGCCTGGACACGGGCCTCAGAGGCGGGAGTCCATGGCCCAGTAGCTGCAGCCGGGCCTGCGAGGGGCAGGCACCTCCCGTGGGCGCTCGGGCCCCACTCACGGCCTCAGGGCTGGCACAGTGAGCCCTCACCCCGAGCAGGAGGGCAGGAGGGGAGGGAGGGCGGGCAGTGGCCCAGGTGACACCCGTGGAGGAGCATGACCTGCGGGCGGGCAGGTGGGCGCTCCGGCCTCTTAGACGCCTTTCTGAGCGAAACTCACTTGGAAACAGGGAGACGCTGCCCGAGGCCCTTCTGCTTCCTGGCCGGAGGACCAGTGGCCGCTGGACCCGCAATTCGGGAGCCTGTGAGGCCCAGGGAATCGGGAGCAGGGGTCATGGGGGTTATGAGGATCATGGGGGTTATGTGGATCACGGGGGTCATGGGGGTCATGGGGGTCACGGGGGGTCATGGGGGTCATGTGGGTCATGGGGGTCATGGGGTGTTGGGGGTGATGGGGGTGATGGGGGTGATGGGGTCATGGGGGTCATGGGGTCATGGGGTGTTGGGGTCAAGGGGTCATGGGGTCATGTGGGTGATGGGGTGATGGGGGTGATGGGGGTCATGGGGTCATGGGGTGATGGGGGTGATGGGGTAATGGGGTCATGGGGTCATAGGGGTGATGGGGGTCATGGGGTGATGGGGGTCATGGGAGTCATGGGGTCATGGGGGTCATGGGAGTCAGGCTGGGAGAGGAGGCGCCTTCCCGCGACCCTAAACACAGAGCTTACTGGTGGAGGGAAGGGCTCTGCCAGGTCCCCCGCTGGCTGCCCGCCTTCCGCCTGCAGTGCGGCTCCCCGTCCTACCCCCCCTGAGGCCTGAGAGCTGGGCAGCCTCCCTGTGGCTCCAGCAAAGCTGCGTGCACAGGGGGAAGGAGGGGGGAGCGCAGCTTAGGTGCTGGTTGCCTGGCCAATAGCCACCTCCCCTGCCCGCTCCACCCCCACACACACCTCCACAGCCCTGACCTTCATTGGGCAGCGCCGGCCCCTCCGCAGTCCTGGCTGAGACCCCCAGTGGGCTGACCCCCGAGGAAGCCCCTGCCATTTGCCCAGAATGGGTTCCCATGGAAATGGGCGCAGCCCTGCACAGGGAAGGCGGGGCCAGGCCGCTGGGGCTGTGGGAGTGGGTTTCCCTGCTCAGAGGAGACCAGGGAATGAAAGCAGCTCTTATGCCCTTGGACAGGGCCCGGTGAGAATGCGTCCCTGGAGCAGGGGTGGGCAAACTTTTTGACTCGAGGGCCAAAATGGGTTCTTAAACTGGACCGGAGGGCCGGAACAAAAGCATGGATGGAGTGTTTGTGTGAACTAATATAAATTCAAAGTAAACATCATTACATAAAAGGGTACGGTCTTTTTTTTTTTTTTTAGTTTTATTCATTTCAAACGGGCCGTATCTGGCCCGAGGGCCGTAGTTTGCCCATGGCTGCCCTGGAGGCTGCTGCCACCACAGCCACCATCGCAGCAGACGCAGGACCAACAGGATGGAAAAGCCTGGGCCCTGGTGCCCGGGAGCTGCTGGGCTGAGCCTGCGCCCTGCCTCCGCCTCCTGTTCCAGGGACAGCGGCCGGCCAGGCTGGGGAAGCCGCTCTCAGGGGAGTTCTGCTTCTCCCGCCCACATGCACCCCGAGGCCAATGAGCCCTGGGCTCCCCGAGGTCCAGGCTCCCACCTGCTGAGGCCTTCCCGTGGGTCCCGCCCCGAAGGCTGCCCGTGGCTCCTGTCCTCCTGGGGCGGGTATAGGATCAGGGTCCACGCGGGCCTGGGGCTGACAGCTGGGCCTCCCATGCCCCGTCCTGCAGTGGGAGCCCATGTCCAGGGCAGGGCAGGGGTAAGGCTTCCCTGGGACGCTCACCGCTTCCAGGCGGCTCCCAGGCCCAGCCATTCCAGGCCTTGAGGTGGGAAGTCGTGAGCCTGTCCCCTTAGAGAAACACTGAGAGTCCCTTTAAATCATTTAGTGTTCAGTCCTTGTGAACAAAAAGGAAAATGAAACTGAAAGTGTCCACTCGGGTATAAAACCTGTTGCCCTAGGAGCAGAAAGCAGACCCTGCCCTGGTGAACAATGGCTTCGGTAAGTCCCCAGAACTTTCTAGAACCGGCTCTGCAGGGGAGGGCAGCTCCCTGCATTAAATGAAGGCTTCGGGCTGTGTTCCTGCTGGTAACTCCAGCGCTGTCTCTAAGGCTTCCATGGAGACCTGTATGTTGTTTAAGTCTCTTTTGCTGCAGGACTGGGAGGTCTTCGGGCAGAGGGAGCCCCGCTCTGGGTCTGGCACCGTGTGGGGTCCGGGGCCATGGGGGAAGATGTGCGGTGTCTGGGCTGTGCCCGCCTGAGCTGGGGAAGGAGCTGGAGTGTGGGCTGATGGGGGACCTGGGACTTGGGGAGCAGTGGGTCCTGGCCTGTGGGCCTCAGCTGCTGCTGGGGTTCATGCCTCCCCAGCCCCTCTGTTCTCGCTCCTCCTTCCTCCCACGCAAGTGTCTGCCTGATGACACGCATTCCATTCTCAGGGTCAGACAGGGACAGCTTCCCGCCCCCAATAGCCCTGGTGTCCAGACTCACACAGGGTCCCGGGAGGGGCCGGCCCAGAGCCTGGTGTGCAGGGAAAGCAGCCAGGTGGCCAGGGCTCTTACAGAAAGTGGGGCGATTCCAGGAAGGCGCCTGCACCCTCCAGAGGTCAGTCCACCTGCTTCACTGCTCCTGGGAACCACTGCCTCCCCCAGACCAGGCCCCAGCTCACTGCCTGCTCCTGGGACAGTGCCCAGGCCTCACCTGAATCCAACATTTCCCTTCAGAGTGAGAAATGCCCTTGTTCTCCCCAAAGGACACCAACTCTGGGCCTGCCTGGCCTGAGCCCTGGCCCCTGGCCCTCCAGCCCTCCTGCTCCCACAGGTCCTTCCCTCCTGTTCCAAACCAGGCCCCTCTCAGGGCCCAGGAGATGCAGGGAGGGGGGCCGAGCACACAGGACCCCCCTGATGGAGCCCAAAGCCCAGAGGGGGTGAGACAGGCACAGGGACCACAGCAGAGCATGATCACGTGGGGAAAGGTGGTCCCGGGGGCTGGGACCCTGAGCGTGGCAGCTGAGCCAGGCTGGGCCTTCAGGGCAGCTCCTCAGAGGAGGGGTCTGTCTGGGGGGAGGAGAGGAGGAGTGGGCGTGGGGCAGGGGCTGGGGGCAGAGAGAAGGAAGGTGCAGAGGAGCAGAGGCCAGAGGGAGCTGTGGGGAAGGAAAGGCAAGGCCTTCAGCCAGCCCGGGGGAGCGGGGGGCGGGGGGGGGGGGTGCCGAGGACAGGAAGGGGGAGGAGGGTAGGGAAGAGTCAGGAGGGGCTGTGGCTGCCCAGGGGCAACCTGTGCCCTGAGGCCAGAGGAGGGTCATGGACAGATGGGACATGTGGGAAGGACACCGGGGTCCTGGGGGACTGGATGTGGAGGTGAAGGGACAGGAGGCAGGAACCTTGTCCGGAAACTGTGGGTCACAAAATCCAGAACTGGGTGCCCTGGACCGAGTCATGGGCGGGAGGTGGACGGGGAAGTGAATCAGGAGAAGCGTCCAGGGTGAGTGTGGGCTGCTGGGCACCGGCATGGAATGGGGCAAAGGAAGCTGAGCCCTGGCCTCAGGTTGGGCCGCCTGGGGTGACGGATGCAGGAGGTTTCTCATTCGCTGAGGTCAGACACAGAGACACAGAAAAGCTGAAAAATTCTCTAATCATGAAGCAGAGGTGCCCTGGGCCGGACACTGAGGAGCAGAGAGAGGTGGGCAAGGCAGGGAGGGAGGGAGGAAAGGGGATGAGGAGGAGACAAGACAGAGAAGACCCCGTGCGGCCACTGCCAGCTGAGTGTCCCTGGGCAAGTCCCTCTGCCTCTCTGATCCTCAGTTTCCCCAGCTGAGCAAGGGGTGCTGCTTCCTGCCCCTGGGCTGTGGGCGGTGGCAGTCATGGTGGGGAAAGTGCCAGCAGAGCCTGCTGCCTGACTGTGTGAGCCCCGTCTGCCCCCTCCCAGCACCCAGCTCCGGAAGCTGGGCAGCCACACTAGGTCCTCCTCAGAGCTCAGTCCCCTTACTAGGAAGTCAGTTCCTGTCCCTCAGGTCGGCATCTCCCAGGGCAGGTGCACCGGGGCTGGGGGGCAGAGTATGAGGAGGAGCCTGGGGGCCATGCACAGCCAGGGCCACAGGCATGTGGACACCTGCGGGCAGCGTGTGAGGCAGAAGCTCAGACTCAGCTGCCCTCGTGGCTGGGATGGGCCTGGGCCCAGCCTCTGGGAAGGGGCTTTGCACACAGCAATCCTGTCATCACCCTCCAGACACGTGCACAATACACCCACGTCTGCTCGTCTGCATCATGTGTGTGTGCAGGTACACACAGCACATACAACATACGTGTGCACAAGACACACAGACACGCATGCATTACACACACTCTCTGGACAATTCTTCACTCTCCAAAGCACATGTTTCCAGGCTTCCCTCCCTCGTGGCAACCAGATTCCAGGCTCCCAGTTCCCCAAGGGCAACCTCTAACAGCGCCAGAGGCTGAGGGCCTCACCGGGGCCAGAGTCCCCTCCACACCCTCACCAGGCGATGAACATCAGCGTGGACTCCCCGGCCCAGTGGCAGCTCCAGCCCGGGCCTCTGCAGCTCCCTGACATCTGCCTCACCTTCCTGGCTGTTTCCTTGCAGTTTCGTGAAGAGCCCAAACCTGGAGACCTGATTGAGATTTCCCGCATCGGCTACTCGCACTGGGCCCTCTATGTGGGCGATGGTTATGTGATCCACCTGGCTCCTCCAGGTAAGGGGGGTTGAAAGTACGATTTACCAAAGATTTATTAGCCCACTTGGGTTGCGGGAAACGAGTTACGTCGGCTCTCGTGAATTGCGCGTACTCCGCGGGAGCCGTCTTAACTCGGTTCATATAGATTTGCGGTGGAGTGCGGGAAACGTGTAAACTCGGGCCGATTGTAACTGCGTATTACCAAATATTTGTTTGTTTGCCGTTCACAAAGATACCTACCTGCGTATGCGAACCGTTTCATACCCATTGGGGTAATAGGTATCATAAAAATCCCTTGTAAGTAGAGAACACTTTATGGCGCTAAATAATTGCCCGCGCCATCTTATATTTTGGCGGGAAATTCACCCGACACCGTAGTGAGCCTAATGAGAACAATTCAAAGCCAAATGTCACCCTGGAAACCCGCATGGATTCTCCCTGGGCAGGGCTTGTGCTCACTGTACATCCGTGTCCCTTGGGGGCATCTCAGTGGTCCCTCAGGTCCTGACCCAGCAGGGAAAGAGGTCCGTGGGCCACAGGGAAGCCGGGCTGCACCCGCATTGGACGCTCTCCAGCTCGGGCCCGTTAGCTGGGCGCGCAGACAGATTTCCCTAAACCAGCAGCGTCTCTGGGGGTCCCGCTCTCAGGAAGGGACTGCCTCTCAGTGCTGTGTCCTGTTGCTCAGAGGATGTCACAGAACAGGGCGTCCTGAGAGGGTTTCCTGAACACCCTCCACGGAGCAGCTCTCCCAGGTCACACATCACAGAGAGTCTCACACAGACGCACCCGAGCACCTGGAACCTTGATGGACCGCAGGGACAGCAGAAGCAGGATGACAGCCGGTCAGAGGAGCAGGCAGGCCCCACCCTGTGTATCGTACATGAGAGAAAGGTGCTGGGATGAGACCACGCACTAGGAGCACAGGGGCTGGTGCCCTGCAGAGCAATGGCACCCACACCTCGGACAGCAAGCGTTTGTGTTCTCGCTGGACAGAAACCATCTCATGATCAGAGGAATCTGCTTGTCACTGACCAGGTTCTGTACGCTGTCACCTACGCTGACAGAGTGGAAAACTGTCAGAATGGATGGCAAATAGTAAGCGAAACCCACCTAATGCAGACGACACTTAGGAGGCTGGGAACAGGGAGCGTGAGTGTGAGGACCGGGTCCTGCTGTGTGAGTGCAGGTGGTGTTTCCTCAAGGACGGGTGCTAAGTGCAGCCTCAGCCTCAGACTCAGCACATAAAGGGAGCCTGCTGGTTCGCGTGCTCTTTAGTTCCCTCCTCTTAGAGAGCAAAACCCGGGCTCCAGGCTCAATGGGATTTGGACGCCACCAGTTGGAAGCGCTGTGTGGACTCTCCATGTGGCCAGAGCTGCCAGAAAAGGCTGATGATGCCTCAGGGTCCAATATCGGTTGTAAAATGGAGATAAGAGTATTTACCATGAAATTCAGAAGGAGAATAAGTGAGGGAATATATGAAATTTGCACAGCAGAGTCTGAAACACAGTGGGGACTAAAACAACTTTGATCTCTTTCTGAAACACACAAGCGCAAAGATGAACAAATACAATTTACTACAATTGTTTACGGTGGATAAGCTATGGACCAGCCCATAATAGGGACTTGGTCAACTAGATGATATTCATTCATATAATGGAACACAGAGGCAGCCACTGACTATCACAACATTGATTAACATGAAAAGTATTCACAACTCATTAAGGACAAGAGCAAAATCACTGAAACCTCCAATCACATTGGTGAAGGGACGGAAACCAAAGCTGAATAGCGGATTCTTTTCCTGCTTCCTCCCTGCCTGGAATCCTCTCTCCCTCCCAGGCCTCCCCTGAGTTCCTGATACTCTTGTGTCTGGTTCCAGATGAGTACCCTGGGGCTGGCTCCTCCAGCCTCTTCTCCGTGCTCAGCAGCAGAGGGATGGTGAAAAGGGAGCTCTTGAGTGACGTGGTGGGGGGCTGCCGCTATCGGGTCAACAACCACTTGGACCACGAGTACTCACCACTGCCCGTGAACAAGATTATCAGTTCTGCGGAGGAGATGGTCGGTAAGGAGTTGGCGTACAGTGTTCTGAGCAGGAACTGTGAGCACTTTGTCACCGATCTGAGATACGGCAAGGCCCGCAGCCCTCAGGTAAGGCCCTCTCTGTGGGGCTCCCTCTCCCTTCTGGAGGTCTGCTTGGGCTTGGGGTGACAAGGTAGAGGCAACAATTACCCTCAATAAATCAAAAGGGAGCTCTCAGAATCTTGTTGGCTGGGAGTCAGGATGTTTGAGCACAAATCTCACATCTGCTTTTAATCCACTTGGGATCTTTGAACAGGTCACTTCCTCTGAGGCCTCAGTTTCCCCAAGTGCAGAAGGATGGGATGTTGGAGGACCTTTGGGGCTCTGGCCACCTCTGTCCCTTTAGGATCCTTCACCTCTAAGACCCATCCTAAAGGCAGCTCCTGATGCCCTGTGTGCTGTCAGGGAAAGTCTGGGCCAACTCTCGACCATGACAGGTCTCCTAAGGCCCAGAGAGCCCTCGGGCAAGAGATGCCCAAGGTCTGTGGCCCATGTAAGAGCTCAAGGACATGTTCTGTAAGGTCTGGGCATATCTTTACTGCTCTCTCTTCCCCCTCTTACCAAAGCACAGCTAGTAAGAGGCACAAGCAGGATTCAATGCCCAGTGCTCCTGGCTCTTTCTGCTGAACCTCCAGGGCTCACAGCCCCTGTGATTGGGTGATGGGCAGCCTGGATGGAGGAGATGAGGGGAGGAGGAGCAGGATTGGGAGGGAAATTAAGGATTTGATGCTCAGGTGGGGTGTTCCGGTGACCAGTTAGACATTCAGGTGGACCTGTTGAGTAGCAGTTGGACATGTGAGTCTGGAGTTCAGATGGGCCTGGAGATAGAAGTTTCCAGGCTGCACTTGTGAACAGCACACAGAACACAGTGTTTTGTGAGGCCATGGTTTCCCGTCCTCTCCCCGCAGCTCTGCCACCACCTCCCTCTGCAGAGGTAGACTAGACCACAGAGTCATTCCCACTTTCACCCCAGAGCTCTGGCCCCAGGAGCCCCCCTCCCCTACCCACCCCCAACAGGATCAAATGGCCCTACCCTGGAGGCTCACACAGAAGGATCACATCTGTCCATCCTGCCAATTGTCAGGACACATCCGGACAAGCCCAGCACTAACATGTGGTCACACCTTCGGCTTCCCAGGGAAAGGGTTGTTGGGACAAGGCCAGCATCTCTGAGAGGCCAGGCCCCGGGTGGGGGGTGGGGGTTGGAACATGAGTGTGGCCTTCAGCCCCTTTGGTGGGAGGGACAACCTGCCTGGACTTGCTGTGGACTCTGAACCTGGGCTGCTCACTTTCAGGCAGAAAAGTTCGTGACCGGAGCAAGTGTGACCCTTGGAGCTGCAGTTGGGGCTGCTCTCGCCTTTTCTGTCATGAAGAAGCGATCCCAACACCAGTGACAGCCTGAAGGGGCAGGAAACCCCGCATTAGAAGCCGCTGTAGAGACGACCTCTCACAGTCCTGTCCTCTTACCCGAGCTCTCGGGGAACCTGTTGTTCTGTCTCTCACTGTCCCTCTCTCACTGGCTGAAGGATGGACTGATTGTGACCAGACTGAGGAATTCATACGTGAACCTACCTAACCTCCAGAGAGGGGTTCCGCTGCTTCTGTGGCGCCTAAAGCAGAACAGAAGCACCTGGGCACCTGGTGGGGACCCAGCGTTTTCTGTCCCTGTGACCTGGGGAAAGCTCTGGACTCTCAGAGCCTCAGTCCCTTCCTCTCCGAGCCGGGGAAGTGACCCACTGGAAGGTCATCGTGAGGATCAGATAAGGTGGTGGGTGGAGGACCCCAGCCCCTGTCCGGCCTGTAGCAGGTGCTCCATGGATTCTCTCCTTGTTCTCTGTAGACTGACCACTGTGCTCAGCAGCCGTCATTCATTTACTCTCATGGTGCAAAAAGAAACACACGGTTACCTCCCGTGCAGTCCCACCCTCTGTCCTTGAATCGCCTGATGAAGCATAAACATCTCCCAGCATCTTCCCAGTGCCTCCTACTCCTTCAGCCAGCCCTCCTTTTTTGAAGTTTTGTTTTACTTTTATACTTTTTTTCAGAGAGGAAGGGAGAAGGAGAGAGAGAAACATCAGTAATGAGAGAAGATCATTGATCGGCTGCCTCCTGCACATCCCACACCAGGGATTGAGCTGCAACCTGGGCATATGCCCTGATGAGGAATCGAACTGTGACCTCCTGATTCATAGATCAGCGCTCAACCACTGAGCCATGGGGCTTATTTTTCTTTTCTAACTCAAAGGTCAACTCCTTACCCATCTGTGACGACCACATAGAATTAAATCATCTTCCCGGGCCCAACTTGCCATGGCTCAAGCTGCCCCTGGTTAAATATTGAAAATGGGTCACCTCCACTTTGAGGGCAGTGAAACTCCTGTGTGACCCTGTAATGATGGATACATGTCATTCTAATGTGTCCAGATTCATAGAGTGCACCACACCCAGAGCGAATCTTGGGCTAAACTAAGGTCTGTGGGTTGTTATGATGTGCTGATGTAGGTTCATCCGTTATAACAAAAATACACGCTCTGGACAGGGATGCGGATAATGGGGAGGCTCTGCGTGAGTGGGGGGTGGGGCATATGGGAAATCTCTGTACCTTCCTCTCAATGTCTCTATAAACCTAAAATTTCTCTAAAAATTAAATTAAGTCTTTTTAAAAAATTAACCTCCTCAGCGTATCCCTCCGCTAGTACCTAGTGTGCCCTGGGTGTGGTCTCTAAAGGGGCGGGTCCCAGGCTCTCCTCTTCCCCCCTGGCCTCTGCCACCAGTGGCCCCACTGAATGGCCACTCTCCCTGGTGGCAGCACAGCCCCTCACACTCTGACTGGAGACCTGGGGCGTCCCCTCCCCTGGGCTGCGCCCTCCCAGCAGGAGGAAGCTGGGGGCCCCGATGCCCTCGGTGCACAGACATCAGGCGGGGACGAAGCTTGGGCTTCAGAAGGTTGAAGAACGAGGAGAAGGACTTGTACTTGCTGCCAAGCAGGGCCCTGCTCAGATCCCCAGGTGGAATGTCCGCCTCCATGCGGGTCCGGGAGGATCCATGCTGGCCTCACTCCCAGGCTCCCTCTGGGTCAGAGGGCACAGCTGCTCTGTGAGCCCCATACCCAGCGGGTGAGACAGGAGAAGGCTTTCTCGCTTCTCGGTCTAAAGCTCCCCCCATAGCCGTGGGAGCCGGGGCATCCGGGGACTCGGGTCTAATGGGAGATGTGAGCTCCGGCTCTAATTCTAGGCAGGAAATCTCCCCTGGGACCAGCCCCAGGCTCCCAGCAGCTCTGGAGGGACCCAAGGGTGGTGCCAGCTCCGCCCCCTCCCCTGGGTGCCCCTGGACCAGGGGTGCCGAACCATGGAGTTTGACTCACCCACAGTCCCCTCCAAGTGAAACTGCCTCTGCCTCCAGGGTCAGGTGTAAACCATGTGACTGGCCCCATCAGTCAGAACTGGTTGGCTCAGTGTGCTCACCTGACCCAACAGCAGCCAATCAGGAGGCTGAGCTAGGATGCGGTAAGCTGAGCCAATCAGATTCTCTCTCTGGAACTGGAACAGGGAACCCAAGAGCTGCAGGTACTGAGCAGAGATGCTGCTGAGCTGATGCAGAAAGAAAGGCCGTGGAATGAGGTGTCAGGGGACCAGCGACGCTGGGGAGATGACGGTACTAATTATTCCAGAACCAAGAGGAGGAGAGAGTAGCAGGAGGAAAGGAGCCTCGGCCACTGGGGCTGCGACACATTCATGGCCGAGAATCCTCAACACAATTCCAGCCGCTGAGCCCCGGCCCTGGCGGGACAATGGGTCCTGCTCTTGTCCTCACAGGTGTGTCTCCCGCCCCTCACCCATCCTCGCCCTCCAAGAGGAAACCTGAGAAAAGCAGAGAATGGCCAGGACGCACTCAGGCGGCTGGGGAAGAGCCCGTCACTGAGCTCGGCTGCCATGACCACACACCACCGGCTGGGGGCGCAGCACCAACATTCATTTCTCACCGTCCTGGAAGCTGACAAGTTCAAGGCGAAGGTGCTGGCAGATTCAGTTCCTGGTGGAACCTCTTCCTGGCTTGCAAATGGCCACCTTCTCGCTATGTCCTCCCATGGAGGAGAGAGGGCTCTGGTCTGTCTTGTAAGGGCACGGATCCCATCATGCCCACCCGGCACCCTCGCCACCACCTCATGACCTCCTCTGAGCCTAATGACCTCCCAGAGGCCCAGCTCCAAACACCATCACACTGGGGGTTAGGGCTTCAACGTGAATGGGGGGGAGTGGGTATGTGGGACACAAGCATACAGTGCAAGACAGAGCCCAACTGTGTCTTTAATAGCATTCACACCAGCCGTATTTCCCCAATTAAATCTTCCTGTGCTTTTATAGCTCCATGAAAAGCAGCCTGAATGGCCTGGCTCATGTGGATCAGTGGTTGAGTGTTGATCCATGAACCAAGGGGTCTCTGGTTCAATTCCCTGAAGCTCGATCCCCAGTAGGAAGCTTGCAGGAGGCAGCCACTGATGAATGTCTCCCTTTGATGTTTCCTTCTATTCCCTGCTCCTTCCTCAATTTCTAAAACAAAAATAAAAAAATTAAAAAGTCTATAAAAACGTACTTTAAAAAAAATTTAGCCTAAATGAGTATAAAACAGTGAAATCAATTTGAAACCCCACCCCCGCTAGCTATGCAAGTCTTCTCCATACTAACAGGTTGCCAATAAGATGATTCCTTGGCCTCAATACTTTTCCTGCTCACCTCAGTTCCGCTGGACCCTGGTGAGGGTCCTGATCACAGCCAGGCCCATGCCGAGGATGCCTGTCAGGATCAATTCAGTGGCCTGTAACACAACACACGGGGCGTCACACTCTAGGTCAGGGACCTGACCATGGACACACCCATCTTCACTCAGAGAGACCCGTGTCCCCTCCAATGGAACCACAGAAGGAGCAGGTGTTTGCCGGGCAACAGGCCACCAGGAGAGCAGAGAAGAGGCAGGGAGAGAACGGGTGGGGAAGGAGCTCTGGGTGTGAGGGAGACAGCGGCCCTGTAGGTGCTGAAAGGCTCAGAGAGCCACAGGGGGTGCCGTGGGAAGGACACAGGCAGAGCCCGGATGTGTAGGTTAGGACTGGCCACTGGGAGCCTGAAGCAAGTGCAGAGTTGGGGAAACCTCCCTGTGAGCTCTCACGACCCAGGGCTGGGCCGGGATGGTTCTGGGCGGCCCAGGAGCTGAGCCTGGCCCAGGCACAGCGTGGGCGCTGGTGGGGGAGCTCTGATCCCATGTCGTGACTGGGCAGCGGCTCATGGAGCGAGATCACCTGCTTCTGTGCTGACCGGGGAGGGTTCTGGACAAGGAAGCGGACACTCGGACAGCAGGGATGAGGCGGTGGAGACGTCAGGATGGTCCCTGAGGGTCGTGCACTCGGCAGCGCTCTGTGAGCCACCCCTGCCCACAGCGCTGTGCTGGGGAAGCGGGCGAAGACCCCGAGAGCGGCTGCTTTCCAGGTGTCAACACTGGGCGGGACTTCCCAGGCTCTCAATTGTCTCCATCTGTGCCCCAGGCCCTACTGATACCCGTGTTAGATGCCCACTGTACAGAGGAGAAGACTGAGGAGGGACAGTGGGAAGAACTCCCCAAAGCCACCCCACACCCAGTGCCAGGGACCAGGACGCCTGGTGTCCTAACAAGCCCACCTAAGCCTCCTCCCCCGAAGGAAAAATGCTCCACACAGAGCACATAGCAGGTTTCTGTGGAAGACCGTGACTTGGCGCCACGTGAGCGGCTGGGGAAGGAAAAGCCTGCACCACCCACTTCATTCAGAGACACTCAGACTCGCTCCCATGTGTCAGCGATAAACAGACTTTCCTGAGCTCCACTCTGACTGGCCCAGAGGTGACTGGTGTTTTAAAGGCTGTGCAACGGAGCGGGACAGCGGGGGCTCAGGAGTGCGTGAAAGGAGAATTTGAAAAGGGCTGGTGAGCATCAGTGCGGTTGGGCCTGGTGTCAGCCAGCTGGACGGATGGAAGCCAGGCTCCCAGGCTCCCACGGGAGTGGAGGCAGAGGCCCGGCCCTCCTGACACTGCATCTCTCTCTCTATTTTTTGTTAAGAATAGTGTATTGATTTTGAGAGAGAGACAGAAAGAGAGAGAGAGAGAGAGAGAGGGAGAGGGAGAGGGAGGGAGAGGGAGAGGGAGAGGCAGAGGGAGAGGGGGAAGGGGAGGGAGAGGGATAGGGAGAGGGAGAGGGGGAGGGGGAGGGGGAGGGAGAGGGGGAGGGAGAGGGGTAGGGAGAGGGAGAGGGCGAGGGGGAGGGGGAGGGAGAGGGAGAGGGGGAGGGGTAGGGAGAGGGAGAGGGCGAGGGGGAGGGGGAGGGAGAGGGAGAGGGGGAGGGGGAGGGAGAGGGAGAGGGCGAGGGGGAGGGGGAGGGAGAGGGAGAGGGGGAGGGAGAGGGAGAGGGAGAGGGGGAGGGAGAGGGAGAGGGGGAGGGGGAGGGAGAGGGAGAGAGAGAAGCATCCATGTGAGAGCACATAGATGGGCTGCCTCCTGCTCACACCCCTGTGGGGATCAAACCCGCAACCTGGGCCTGTGCCTGACCAGGAATGGAACTGGCGACCTCCTGGTGCGCAGGGTGATGCCCAACCAAGGGAGCCACGCGGCCAGGGAAGTGAAGTCTGGCCCTAGCCGGTTTGACCTCAGTGGATACAGTGGATAGAAGGGTGCCAGGTTCAATTCAGTTCAAGGGCATGAACCTTAGGTGCAGGCTCATCCCCGGCCATGGATGGGGCTCAGGTCGGAGGCAACCAATCAATATGCCTCACTCACATCAATGTTTCTCTCTGTGTGTCTCTCCCCTCCCTTCCACTCTCTAAAAATCAATGGGAAAATATCCTCGGATGAGGATTAACAATAAATAAATATAAATAAATGAATGAAATAGGTCTGCTTTGGCTGATTGGTTGGCAGTGACGCCTGCTCTGACTATTTAAATGACATGCAGACAGTTTCCATGAACTGCGTGAGCTAACTGTGCAACGCCAAGGACGTGAAGAAAATAGACACATGTGTACCACGTACCAAAAATGCCGTCCTCTGAACTCTTTAGTATTTATAAACTTTTTAAATGTTTGATGTCAGCTAAGAATGTGTGAGGGGCATGTGGTTTTTCAGATTATCTGAGACCAGGAGTCAGCAAACTATGGCACAGGGGCCCAAGCCAGCCCACTGCCCGGCCTGATCACATGATTGAGTCCATACCCCCTCCCCTGGGCACTGACCTTTAGGCCACTTCACAACCGACACTCCCTTTTGCTTAGACCACATTCCACTTGCTAAGACCCTTATCCTTCCCCTCAGGACCCACCTAGAGAATTCTCCGCCCAGAAAAAGCCCACCTGGAGTCCTTGAAAATTTCTGACTCCTGTGGTTGCTGGTGCCATTTTGGGGCTCAGCCCATCTGGTGTCCAGGTGACCTAATAAATTCATAATTCTTTACCCCTTTTGTCCTCGTGCGTTCCTCCTTCGGCGATTCTAACACCCACCTCTGTTTTCATAAAAAGCTTCTTTAGGAATGGCCTCACCCACTCCATTAGGGATTGTCCACGACTGTGTTCCTGCTACAAAGCTGTGGAGTGGAGTGGAGAGACAGAGCCCACGTGGGCCAGAGCCCGAAAGGTGTACCCTCTGGTCCTTCACAGAAAACGTCTGTGTGGTTCTTCGTCCTCCTGGCTCCCACTTTTCCTCCTCCCTCGGCCTGTAGTCCTTGTAGCCCCTACTCCCTGGTTATGTCCAGCTCATTTTCCCCCTTCAATTTAATCAAAAGAATTAAATCAGATTCAGCTCAGGCGCAGCCTCTTCTGTGATGCCTCCTGGATCAGGCACCTGGGTTCAAATCCCACCTCTGCACTTGGCTGTCAGGTGCTAGAGACTCAATGCCTAGTGCTGGAATGAGTTTGGGTGAGCGAGTAAAGCTCCGTGAGCCTCCGTTTCCCCATCTGTAAAGTGGGGATAAAACAACCCTCCTCTGAAGCTATGGAGGGGCCAGGGGTGACTGTCATGGCTGCGACATCACCCCCTACCTCACTGGTCTGCACAGCGACTGGCACATCTCCCCACCCTCATCCCTACGCCGACTGTCACTCCCTCGAGGGCAGGGATTCTGTCCCTGCTATTTTGTCTTGTTCGTGCCTCTGCCTCCACCTTGGCCGCCCACACAGATGCACAGCCACTGTCGAGGAGGGGGGGGGATGAGAATGGCATGGTTTCTGGGGACAGGGACACGGGCTGAGGACACACCTGGTACACCTGGTCACTGCGGTGGACTCCGTAGCGCACCTTGTTCACGAAGTGCTCACAGTTGTCGCTGGTCAGGTTGTAGGGCATCTCCTGCCCCACCTTCTCCTCTGCACGACGCACAATCTCTCTGGGAGGCAGCGGTGGGTACTCCCGGTCATGCTTGTTATTGACACGGTACATGCATTTCCCGGCCACTTTGGATAGCAGCTCCTTCTTCACTATGGCCCTCTCAGTCCCAGAGGACATGATGTTGGCCAACGCAGCTCCCGTGATGTCACCTGTGGTTCCCAAAGAGGAAAGAGACCGATGGTTGGGGCTGAGAGCGGGCAAGCAGGCAGCCCCACTGCCTGGGGCTTCATCAGTGAGGATGAGCTGGGGAAAGGCCAGCCCCCTGCCTGGCTTCAAACTCAAACACAGGCCGACCCCCGCCTGGGTGCCCTTGGAGAAGTCACAGATGCCCCTGGACTCTGGCTCCTCATTTCTAAAGCCGAGGATGTGGATTCTTCTAAAGGCCCCTGTGGGCGCAGATGTCCCTGAAAGATGCAGGAGGGGCAGAGGGTACAGGGCACAGACCCCAGGTGCAGCCCCAGCCAGAGCGGGGTGGGCCCTCAGCGGCCAGGGTGACATGTTTCCAATAGTAGGAAAGGAGGCTGCTGAGCAAGCCCAGGCCTGACCTCAAACCCAGAGCCCCACCCACCGTGTGGCCTCAGGCCAGTCCCTTCTCCTCTCAGGGGCTTTCATCACTTACAGATGGAAGGGCCTGGGTCAGGTGTCGGCCACACTCTCCCAGCTCTGAATTCTCAGATTTGCCCCTAACAGGACGCCCGCCTCCTGCCTCACCCCGGCTTCTGGGAAAGCAGACAGGAGAAGGTGAGTGATGGGCCCTGGAACCCTCAGCAGTTCTTATTTGGTTCTTAAAAGGGCATTTGACCCTCGCCAATGCAGCTCAGTTGGTTGGAGCATCGTCCTGTACACAGAGAGGGGGAAAGAGAGAAACATCTCACATTGATGTTTCTCTCACTCTCTCTTTCTCTATCTCTCCCCACCCCGCTTCTCTAAAAATCGATGGGAAAATTATCCTCAGATGAGGATTAACAAAAAAAATAAAACAGTAAGTTATTGCCCTAACCGGTTTGGCTCAGTGGATAGAGTGTCGGCCTGTGGACTGAAAGGTCCCAGGCTCAATTCCAGTCAAGGGCATGTACATGGGTTGCGGGCATATCCACAGTGGGGGGTGTGCAGGGGGCAGCTGATCGATGTTTCTCTCTCATTCGATGTTTCTAACTCTCTATCTCTCTCCCTTCGTCTCTGTAAAAAAATCAATAAAATATATTTTAGGGGATTATGAGAGGGAGAGGGAGAGGGAGAGGGAGAGGGAGAGGGAGAGGGAGAGGGAGAGGGAGAGGGAGAGGGAGAGGGAGAAGCATCCATGTGAGAGCACATCGATGGGCTGCCTCTTGCTCACACCCCTGTGGGGATCAAACCCGCAACCCGGGCCTGTGCCTGACCAGGAATGGAACTGGCGACCTCCTGGTGCGCAGGGTGATGCCCAACCAAGGGAGCCACGCGGACAGGGAAGTGAAGTCTGGCCCTAGCCGGTTTGACCTCAGTGGATACAGTGGATAGAAATTAAAAACATCACTGGCCATGAGAACATGAGTGGGGGGGACGTTGGGGTTAATGGGGGGATGAGGACACATTTGTAATACCTTAACCAATAAAGAAATTAAAAATATATATATTTAAAAAATAAACGTTAAAACAAACAAACAAACCCAGTAAGTTATTCCTCCATAAGCCTCACTTTTTAAAGCCTGCATTTGGCTTTAAAATTCCCATGTGTGTGCCCACACCTGCTGTACAGCTGCTTGTAACGGTGGCACCGTCTGCCATGAGATGCAGGCACCGATTTTATTTGGCCAGTTTCCCGCTGTTGGTGGTTCCCAGGCTTTCGGCCTTTGCTTTTCTGCCAAGATGCTCTGGGAGGGAAGGGGGGTTGGCCCAGCACCCGCCAGGCCCCTCCCGGCTCCCCCGTGCTGTCCTGCATTCCACCCTGCACAACCGGGAGGTGGGGTTCTCATTGCTCTACAGAGGGTGCAGCTGAGCTCAGGGGGCAAGTCACACGGGCAAGTACCAGCTCGGCAAGCGGAGGCCCCAGGACCACAAACGGTGCTGCTAGGTGGGAGGCCCACGCTCCTTCCATGCCTCTGAGCCAGCTGTACGCTGTGTCCTACTCATCTGCCCCAGAACATCGAGCACACAAAGGGGTGCTTCCCTGGGACAGTGGGTTGGCTGGAAGGGAACCCCAGTATCACCTGGAATAAAGGCCAACAGTCCGTCTCTTCACGAACTCGCTGCTGAGAAAGAAGAGTAGGGGCTGCCAGACCTACCAGGGAACATCATGCAGCCAATGGCCAGGGAGTGCCCACCATCCAGGCACTGGGTGAGAACAGCGCAGGAGTGTGCAGCCGCTAACACTCCCACCTCTGCCCTGAACTTCAGCGGAGAACCAGCCTCACCTGCAGAAGTCAGGTGCACCACGTAGCCGTCCCCCACATAGAGGGCCCAGTGCTGGTAGCCAGGGCGGAAAATCTCAATCAGGTCTCCAGGTTTCAGTTCGGCCTGTAATGAAAAACCAGAGACAGGCTGATGTTAGTCCTCACAGGGAACATTCTAGAACCTGACCTGTAAGGAGCCCCAGCCAAGCCTGCAAACTCCCTTTGATCATCTCCAGTATCCCACGAGACTGCCCCCCGAAATTCAGGTGTCAATCACAGATCCAACCTGTCACCTGAGCTTATGACCAACCAGCTGTACGTTGGGAGTTCCCACAACCCCTCCTCAGCTTCAATCATTTCCTAGAGCGGCCCATGGGACTCAGGAAAACCGTTTACTTACTGGTTCGCCGGCTTAGAACAGAAGCATAACACTCAGGAACCGCCAGATGGAAGAGATGCACAGAGCAAGGATGTGGGGAGGGGCCCAGCGCCACGCCCTCGCCCTCGCCCAGCGCCTCCCCGTGTCCGCCCGTCCCTTACAGCAGGGCTTGGATGGAGGCTACACGAGGTGGGCACCATTGATTCCATCACTGGCCATTAGTGACTGACAACCTCCAGCCCTCTTAACACAGGCTGCCTCCCTGGCTCTGAGCCCGCATCACCTCATTAGCATCAATTCAGCTATGGCTGAAAAGGGCTTATTATGTGTGTGTGTGGAGGGGGGACCTGCTCTCACCCAATCACTCGGGAAATTACAAAGGCTTTAGGAGCTCTGTGCCAGGAACTAAGGACAAAGACCAAATATGCATTTATTTATTTATTTATTTATTTTAATTTCAGAGAGAAAGGGAGAGGGAGAGAGAAATAGAAACATCAATGATGAGAGAGAATCACTGATTGGCTGCCCCCTGCAGGCTCCCTACTAGGGATTGAGCCTGTAACCTGGGCATGTGCCCTTGACTGTAATCGATGGCTACATGGTGCACCTGTGACCCTTCAGTCCTCAGGCCGAAGCTCTATCCACTGAGGCAAATAAGCTAGGACCAAATATGCATTTCTTATTCTATCACAATGAAGTGTGTGTGGGAATATGGGGGAGGGGGATGTGCAGGGGAAGGTGGGGAGGGTGCTGAAATCCTCTTGGAGGCCCACCCTGTTAAGGGGAGCACGAACAGAGCTTGACAAACATTCCAAGAGGTTCAAGATCACTTTCATTCAATATTACTGAGGTGCCAACACAGTGTGCTAAGTGCTGGGCGGGGGGACATTGGGACTTGGACCGGAATCAGGGGTGAGAGCCTATCTAGTCCAAACCAACCTTAAATCTCTCTAATGAGCCAGGAAACCATCCCTTTAGGACACATCCAGCGCAGTGAAGAGGTGGGTCAGGAGGTTGCCCACATCCCACCCCCACGCTCTGTGGGCCTGGCTGAGAGATTCCGTCAAAGCTGAGGAGCGGAGAAGGAGGCAGCCTTGTACGCACTCCTTAGGGATAAAAACGACGGGCAGTGGGAATAGCCAGTCACATCGCAATGCCTGCGCAGCCAGGTCTATGGCAGCTCATTTTCATTTACAGGAAAATAAAAACTGAACAGAAAAAAATGCACATATGGAGGGGGGACTATTTTCACAGGACTTTTACAGAGACTTCTCTTAGGCAGTAATTATCATTTATATTTCCAAATGCACACAAGCTCAAAACATGCTACCACCCCAGGAAACTTCTATTTTAAAAGAAGAGGAAGTGGACTTGCCCACGGAGCCCTGCGCACTAGTTAGAAGCAACGGCTTGCTGTTCCCGTGGCAACAGGGATCACCTTTTAGACACAGTGCTGAGTGGAAAGTGAGAATGAGCTCCGCAACACAATACACTTCCATCAATTAAAGATGTCCCACCGAACCCAGGAATGCACGTCTATGAGAGCCACCCCTGCAAAATAAACTTTAAACAGCAACAACAAGAAAAGATTCGCACAAAGTGAAGAACCACACATGCAGCACACTGGGTGCTGGCCATTGGGAAGATGGAGTAAGGGAACCAACACAACAACTACCCTACGAGAGAGGGGCCTGCAGGCGGGCAGGCTGCCAGGAGCTAAGGGTGTGGCTCTCCTTCCAGCACTGAAATCTCACTAGAGCAGCGGTTCTCAACCTGTGGATCGCGACCCCTTTGGGGGTCGAATGACCCTTTCACAGGGGTCGCCTAAATACATCCTGCATATCAGATATTTACATTATGATTCATAGCAGTAGCAAAATTACAGTTATGAAGTAGCAACGAAAATAATTTTATGGTTGGAGGTCACCACAACATGAGGAACTGTATTAAAGGGTCGCAGCATTAGGAAGGTTGAGAACCGCTGCACTAGAGGAATGGAGACTTCATGACAGACACAGCCAAGTCAGCTGAATCAAAATCAAGAACTCAAGAAATCCTGTTGTACAATCAGAAGCGCACGTTCTGTAATCCGGGCGCCAACCCTGCCTCTGCTTGTTCCCGCGTGAAGCTGAGGAGGGTTTCTATACTTGTCCAGTGGCTGGAGGAAAAGTCAAAAGGTTACTGTTTGGTGACACATGAAATTCACACGGCAGAGGCCAGACCGCTTCCCGGCTGCAGCCACACCCCGGCACCAGCATTGTCCACGGATGCTTTCTCACGGCAGAGCTGAGTCCCTGCAGTGGAGACCATACGGCCTGCAGGACCTAAATCTTCACTCTCGGGCCCTTTACAGCAGGTTTGCCGACTCCTGTCATAAAGGGATCAGCAGTGCGGCCTCCCTCCCTCAGCTTGGGGACCAGCAGGAAGCGCTGGGAAGAGCTGCCTCTCTCCAGGGCAGGGCTGGGGGTCCGCAGGCAGCACAGGGACCAGGGCCCCTCACCCAGCCCAGGCGGGACAATGGCGAAGCTGAGCCTGCACCCACGGGATTTTAGGACAAAAGGCCTTTATCCTCCCCACAAAAACAGCCACAAAGGGCTGTGGAGCAGCCGTTTTCTTTAACCAGCAAATTAAAACACACTATCTGGCCTCCAACATTCACATTGGAAAAACGACCTAAACAACCATTGATAAAAACCAATTGAATAAGTTACTCCCCATCCATATGTACAGGCACTACAGAGAAGGTGGATTTTCATGAGCAAACATGGAAATAATTGAAAAAAGTATCTGAGAAACATTATCATCTCCATTCCCAGATCTTAGAATTAAGAAAGACACTCTAAGGATAAGGCCATAGAAAACCCCATAGAGTAAAAGATGAAAGGTTTTACAATTTTTTAATGTTAAGTTCCTATTATTGGAAGTTTCTATTATTGCCTATTATGTTCATATTTCCTTTTAAGGGAAGATGATCCCCCACAATCCCAGGTGCCCAGGCAGCTGTTTCACACCATGTGATGTGATCAAACTGGACTAGGTCTAGCTGGACTAGAGGGAGTCAGGGCCCCAAGCAGGTCAGCATCCTATGATCCACCGTGAGAAGTGGAGCTGGACTAATCAAATCCCCTCGCTCTCAGAAATTTGAACCATGAAATGAAAAAAAAATAGCTTTTTGGCAGTAGGGGCTGAAACTGAAAAATCGTGATGTAAGGAGGCAAGAAAGGTGCCAGTGGACCATAGGTGGGAGGAGACACCACCAACTCAGACCAAATAGAAGCCCCTGGTAATAGCGGGAGAGAAGGGAGCGGGCAGATGAAGAGAGCGGGCTGAGCCCCGGCCGGTGTGGCTGGTGACTGGGCGTTGACCCATAACCAAAAGGTTGATGGTCTGATTCCCGGACAGAGGACATGCTCAGGTTGTGGCTCTATCCCCGGTGAGGGGCTTGCAGGAGGCAGCCAGTCGATGTTCTGCTCTCACATCGATATTTCTCTCTCTCTCTCTCAACCAATAAAAATTATTTTTAGAAAAAGAAAGAAAAGAAAAAGGAAGCCAACCGAGTCATATCATGTGGATGGCAGAGCACTAGAGTGGAGATGCGTAAACTCCCAGGGCTGAGATGCCTGGAACCACCTTGACCCTGACGCCTCCCTGCTCTAGGCCCTGGCAGACCAGCCTCATGACAGCCCTGATCCTGGGTTTTCTCAGAATCCCCTTCCCTCTCCACAGAGGTCCTCAGACTACACCTGCTTTCCCTGGACTAGCCTAAGTGGGTGCTTGTTTCTTAGAGAGCCAGAGGAGCCCGAGGAACACAGCCCGAAGCCCTCATTTATACCAGGGAGCTGCCCTCCCCTGTAGAGCCGGTTCTAGAGAGAGCTGGGGACTTACCGAAGCAATTGTTCCCATTGTTCACCAGGGCAGGGTCTGCTTTCTGCTCCTAGTGCAACAGGTTTTATACCCGAGTGGACACTTTCGATTTCATTTTCCTTTTTTGTTCACAAGGACTGAACACTAAGTGGTTAAAGGGACTCTCAGCATTTCTCAGGGGACAGGCCCACGACTTCCCACCTCAAGGCCTGGAATGGCTGGGCCTGGGAGCCGCCTGGAAGCGGTGAGCGTCGGAGGAAAGCCTTACCCCTGCCCTGCCCTGGACACGGGCTCCCACTGCAGGACGGGGCATGGGAGGCCCAGCTGTCAGCCCCAGGCCCGCGTGGGTCCTCATCTTATACCCGCCCCAGGAGGACAGGAGCCACGGGCAGCCTTCGGGGCGAGACCCATGGGAAGGCCTCAGCAGGCGGGAGCCTGGACCTCGGGGAGCCCAGGGCTCATTGGCCTCGGGGTGCATGTGGGCGGGAGAAGCAGAACTCCCCTGAGAGGGGCTTCCCCAGCCTGGCTGGCCGCTGTCCCTGGAACAGGAGGCAGAGGCAGGGCGCAGGCTCAGCCCAGCAGCTCCCGGGCACCAGGGCCCAGGCTTTTCCATCCTGTTGGTCCTGCGTCTGCTGCGATGGTGGCTGTGGTGGCAGCAGCCTCCAGGGCACAGTCTCACCTGGCCCCGCCCAAGGGCATCAGAGCTGCTTTCATGAAAATCCCCACGAGGACAGGAGCCACGGGCAGCCTTCGGGGCGGGACCCAGGGGAAGGCCTCAGCAGGCGGGAGCTGGTCTCCTCTGAGCAGGGAGACCCTCTCCACAGCCCCCTGCGGCCGGGCCCCGCCTTCCCTGTGCAGGGCTGCGCCCCATTTCCATGGGAACCCATCCTGGGCAGCGGGCAGGGGCTTCCCCGGGGGCTCAGGCCTCTTGGGGCCTCAGCCAGGTCTGTGGAGGGGCCGGTGCTGCCCAATGAAGGGCAGAGCTTTGGAGGTGTGTGTGCGTGTGGGGTGGATCGGGCAGGGGAGGTGGCTATTGGCCAGGCAGCCAGCACCTAAGCTGCGCTCACCCCTCCCTCCCCCTGTGCACGCGGCTTTGCTGGAGCCACAGGGAGGCTGCCCAGCTCTCAGGCCTCAGAGGGAGCGGGAGAGGGAGCCGCACTGCAGGCAGGAGGGGGGCAGCCAGCGGGGGACCTGGCAGAGCCCTTCCCTCCACCAGGAAGCTCTGTGTGCAGGGGCGCGGGAAGGTGCTGCCTCTTCCAGCCTGACCCCCATGACCCCATGACCTCCATGACCCCCAGGACCCCATGACCCCGGCTCCAGCTTCCTTGGGCCACACAAGCTCCTGACTTGAGGGTCCAGCGGCCACTGGTCCTCCGGCCAGGAAGCAGAAGGGCCTCTGGGCAGGGTCTGCCTGTTTCCGAGTGAGTTTCACTCAGAAAGGCGTCTAAGAGGCCGGAGCGCCCACCTGCCCGCCCGCAGGCCATGCTCGTCCATGGTGTCACCTGGGCCACTGCCCGCCCTCCCTCCCCTCCTGCCCTCCTGCTCGGGGTGAGGGCCTCACTGTGCCAGCCCAGAGGCCGTGAGTGGGGCCCGAGCACCCACGGGAGGTGCCTGCCCCTCGCAGGCCCGGCTGCAGCTGCTGGGCCATGGACTCCAGCCTCTGAGGCCCGTGTCCAGGCTCCACGTGCTCAGGTGGGTCTGCAGCCTCGGTCTCGCCTCTCCCGCAGCTGCCCCCCTGGTGCCCTGGCCTGTGGGTGTGGCTCTCGCCCACCTTCCTGACCTCGTCGCCCTCAAGGCCTCTGCTGTGGGTGTGACCAGCCCGTGATCGGTTCCTGGCACTGAAACACCCTGAAGAGAGGTGAGGTTTCTGTTCTCACTGAGGTGTGTACGTTGGGCTTTTTCACGAAATTGGCCCATTTCACCCAGAATGTCAAGTGTGAGTAACGCTGTGCACAGGATCCCTGGGAGCCCCGATGCCCGCAGGCTCTGTAATAACAGCCCTGCCTCCCGTCCCAATCCTGGTATCAGCGTCTTCTCTCTTTTCCTTTGTCATCTTTTATTTATTTTATTAAAAAGATATATTTTATTGATTTTTTACAGAGAGGAAGGGAAAGGGATAGAGAGTTAGAAACATCGATGAGAGAGAAACATCGATCAGCTGCCTCCTGCACACCCCCCACTGGGGATGTGCCTGCAACCAAGGTACATGCCCTTGACTTGAATCGAACCTGGGACCCTTGAGTCCGCAGGCCGTCGCTCTATCCACTGTGCCAAACCAGTTAGGGCCTTTGCAATCTTTTAAAGAGTTTGTTGACATAATCAATGTTTTCAAAGACCCAGCTTTTGTTTGTTCGATTTTCTCTGTTCTGTCTGTGTTTTCAGTTTCACTGGCTTCTGGGCTCTGTTATTTCCTTCCTTGCGCTGGCCTTGGTTTTCTCCTCCCCTTTCCTGTTTCTTTTTTTTTTTTAATTCTTAATTTTTTTTATTTTTTTTTTATTTTTCGCTAAAAGTATTACAAAGTGTATTACATAAGTGTCCTTTTTTCCCCCCCGCCCTTAACAAGCCCCTGCCCTCCCTTACCCCCCAGTGTCTTATGTCCATTAGTTATGGTTATATGGATGCATACAAGTCCTTCGGTTGATCTCTTACTCCCCTCCCTCCAGTCCCCCAACCCTCCCTGGTCTTCCCACTGCAGTCCGACAATCAGTTTGAGGCAGCTCTGCCTCTGTATCTATTATTGTTCAAAAGTTTGTAATGGTCTTAATTATCCATGAAAGAGTGAGATCATGTGGTATTTTTCCTTCATTGACTGGCTTGTTTCACTTAGCATAATGCTCTCCAGCTCCATCCATGCTGTTGCAAATGGTAAGAGTTCCTTCTTTTTAACAGCAGCATAGTATTCCATCGTGTAGATGTACCACAGTTTTCTAATCCATTCATCTACTGATGGGCACTTAGGCTGTTTCCAGATCTTAGCTATGGTGAATTGTGCTGCTATGAACATCGGGGTGCATATATCCTTTCTGATTGGTGTTTCTGGTTTCTTGGGATATATTCCTAGAAGAGGGATCACAGGGTCAAATGGGAGTTCCATTTCCAATTTTTTGAGGAAACTCCATACTGCCTTCCATAGTGGTTGCACCAGTCTGCATTCCCACCAGCAGTGCACAAGTGTTCCTTTTTCTCCACAACTTCTCCAGCACTTGTCGTTTGTTGATTTGTTGATGATGGCCATTCTGACAGGTGTGAGATGGTACCTCATTGTTGTTTTGATTTGCATCTCTCGGATGATTAGTGACTTTGAGCATGTTTTCATATGTCTCTTGGCTTTCTGAACGTCCTCTTTTGAAAGGTGTCTATTTAGATCCTTTGCCCATTTTTTTGATTGGATTGTTTATCTTCTTTTTGTTAAGTTGTGTGAGTTCCCTATAAATTTTGGAGATTAAGCCCTTATCAGATATGACGTTGGCAAATATGTTTTCCCACGAGGTGGGTTTTCTTGTTGTTTTGTTGATGGTTTCTTTTGCTGTGCAGAAGCTTTTTATTTTGATGTAGTCCCATTTGTTCAGTTTCTCTTTAGTTTCAACTGCCCTAGGAGCTGTATCAGTGAAGAAATTGTTTTGGCATATGTCTGAGATTTTGTTGCCTTTGTATTCTTCTAGAATTTTTATGGTTTCCTGTCGTACATTTAAGTCCTTTATCCATTTTGAGTTTATTCTTGTGTATGGTGTAAGTTGGTGGTCTAGTTTCATTTTCTTGCATATATCTGTCCAATTTTCCCAACACCATTTATTGAAGAGACTATCTTGGCTCCATTGTATGTTCATGCCTCCTTTGTCAAAAATTAATTGAGCATATTGGTTCGGGCTAATTTCTGGACTCTATTCTATTCCACTGATCTATATGTCTGTTCTTGTGCCAGTACCAGGCAGTTTTGAGAACAGTGGCTTTGTAATACAGTTTGATATCTGGCATTGAGATCCCACCTACTTTGTTCTTTCTCAGGATCGCTGCAGCTATTCAGGGTCTTTTTTTATTCCAGATGAATTTTTGGAGAGTTCGTTCTAGATCTTTGAAGAAGGCCATTGGTATTTTAATGGGAAGTGCGTTGAATGTATAGATTGCTTTGGGTAGTATGGACATTTTAATGATGTTGATTCTACCAATCCAAGAACATGGTATGTTCTTCCATCTGTTTATGTCTTCCTCTATCTCTTTTTTCAACGTCCTGTAGTTTTCTGAGTAGAGGTCTTTAACCTCTTTAGTTAAGTTTATTCCTAGGTATCTTAATTTTTTTGGTGCGATGGTAAATGGGATTGTTTTTCTAATCTCTCTTTCTGAAAGTTCACTATTGGTGTAAAGAAATGCCTCAGATTTCTTGGGGTTAATTTTGTATCCTGCTACATTGCCAAATTCATTTATGAAGTCTAGTAGCTTTTTGATGGAGTCTCTAGGGTTTTGTATGTATAATATCATGTCATCTGCAAATAAGGACAGTTTTACTTCCTCTTTTCCAATTTGGATGCCTTTTATTTCTTCTTCTTGCCTAATTGCAATGGCTAATACTTCCAGTACTATGTTGAACAGGAGTGGTGAGAGTGGGCATCCCTGTCTTGTTCCTGTTCTTAGGGGAAATGGTGTTAGTTTTTGTCCATTGAGTATGATGTTGGCTGTGGGCCTGTCATATATGGCTTTTATTATGTTGAGGTATGATCCTTCTATTCCCACCTTTCTGAGAGTTTTTATCAAAAATGGGTGTTGGATTTTGTCGAATGCTTTTTCTGCATCAATTGATATGACCATGTGGTTTTTTTCTTTCAATTTGTTTATGTGATGTATCACGTTTATTGATTTACGGATGTTGTACCATCCTTGCATCCCTGGGATAAATCCTACTTGGTCATGGTGTATGATCTTTCTGATGTACTGCTGGATCCAATTTGCTAAGATTTTGTTGAGGATTTTGGCACCTATGTTCACGAGGGATATTGGCCTGTAATTCTCTTTCATTGTGTTGTCTTTACCTGGTTTTGGAATTAGGGTGATGCTAGCTTCATAGAATGTGTTTGGAAGTGTTCCTTCCTCTTGAACTTTTTGTAGTAATCTGAGGAGGATAGGTTTTAGTTCTTCCTTGAAAGTTTGGTAAAACTCCCCTGAGAAGCCGTCTGGTCCTGGGCTTTTGTTTGCTGGAAGCTTTTTGATAACTGCTTCAATTTCTTCCATAGTTATTGGCCTATTGAGATTTTTAGATTCTTCCTGATTGAGTTTTGGAATGTTGTATTTTTCTAGGAATTTGTCCATTTCCTCCAGGTTGTCTAGTTTGTTGGAGTAGAGTTGCCCGTAGTATTGTTTAACAATCATTTGTATTTCTGTGGGGTCTGTTGTTATTTCACCTCTATCATTTCTGATTTGGTTTATTTGGGACCTCTCTCTTTGCTTCTTGGTGAGCCTGGCTAGGGGTTTGTCAATCTTGTTTATCCTTTCAAAGAACCAGCTCTTGGTTTCATTGATTTTCTGTATTGTTTTTTTGGTCTCTATTTCATTGATTTCTGCTCTAATCTTTATTATCTCCTTCCTTCTGCTCACTCTGGGCTTTTCTTGTTGCTCTCTTTCTAATTCTTTGAGTTGTAGAGTTAGATGATTAACTACCATTTTTTCTTGTTTTTTGAGATATGCCTGTAGAGCTATAAACTTCCCCCTCAGGACTGCTTTCATTGTGTCCCAGAGGTTTTGGATTGTTGTGTTTTCATTGTCATTAGTGTCCAGGATGTTTTTAATTTCTTCTTTGATCTCATTGGTAACCCAATCAATATTTAATAACATGCTATTCAGCTTCCAAGTGTTTGAGTATTTTGGGTTGTTTTTATTGTAGTTTATTTCTAACATTATGCCATCGTGGTCTGAGAAGATGCTTGTTATGATTTCAATCTTCTTGAATTTGTGGAGACTTTGCTTGTGACCCAATATGTGGTCTATTTTTGAATATGTCCCATGAGCACCTGAGAGGAATGTATATTCCGCAGCTTTGGGGTGAAGTGTTCTGAAGATGTCAATTAAGTCCATCTGATCTAGTGAGTCATTTAGGATTGCTGTTTCTTCTTGAGTTTTTGTCTAGCGGATTTATCCAGTGATGTCAGTGGTGTATTAAAGTCCCCTACTATGATTGTATTGTTGTTGATCTCTCCCCTGATATCTTCCAGAAGTTTTCTTATGTATGTGGGTGCTCCTGCATTGGGTGCATATATGTTTACCAGGGTTATATCTTCTTGATGTATTGATCCCTTTAGTATTATGAAGTGGCCTTCCTTATCTCTGGTTATGGCCTTCACTTTGAGATGTATTTTGTCCGATATAAGTATTGCTACCCCAGCTTTCTTTTCCTTTTCATTTGCGTGAAAGATATTTTTCCATCCCTTCACTTTCAGTCTGTGTGAGTCCCTTCTAATGAGGTGGGTCTCTTGTAGACAGCAGATATATGGGTCATGTTTTTTTTATCCATTCAGCCACTCGATGTCTTTTGGTTGGAGCATTTAGTCCATTTACATTTAAAGTTATTATTGAAAGGTACTTGTTTGTAGCCATTTCTTTTTTTTGTGTGTGGCTGTTTTCTTTCTGAGCTTGATATTTCTTCTTTTTATACCAGTCCCTTTAGCATTTCTTGCCTGGCTGGCTTGGTGGTGATAAACTCCCTTAGCCCTTTTTTGTCTGTGAAGCTTCTTATTTCCCCTTCAATTTTGAATGATAGCCTTGCTGGATAGAGTATTCTTGGATTCAGTCCTTCGCTTTGCATCACTTTGTAGATTTCCGTCCATTCTTTTCTGGCCTGATGTGTTTCTGTTGAGAAATCATTTGATAATCTAATGGGAGATCCCTTGTATGTTACTTTCCGTCTCTCTCTTGCAGCCTGTAAGATTCTCTCTTTATCCTGAACATTTGCCATGGTAATTATGATGTGTCTTGGTGTGGGTCTTTTCGGGTTCACCTTGTTTGGGACTCTCTGGGCTTGTGTGACTTTTTTCTTCCCCACCTCCGGGAAGTTTTCTGATATTATTTCTTCGAATAGGTTTTCTAATCCATGTTCATCTTTCTGTTGTTCTGGCACCCCTATTATTCGTATGTTGTTTCGTTTCATGTTGTCCCAAAGCTCCCTTAGGCTCTCCTCCTGTCTTTTAATTTTTTTCTCCATTTGCAGTACAGTTTGAGTGTGTTTTGCTTCCTTGTCTTCTAATTCACTAATTCGGTCCTCCGCTTCTCCCAGTCTACTGTTGATACTTTCAATGGTGTTTTTTATTGCAGCTATGTCGCTCTTCATTTCTTCTTGGGACTTACTTAAGTTGTTGATTTTTTCATCTGTTTCTTCTAGCTTCTTGCATAAGTAGTTGATTTTTTCATCTGTTTCTTCTTGCTTCTTGAACATCCGGTGCATGTACTCTAGGAACCTTATTCTGAATTCTTTTTCCACCATGTTGCATATCTCTGTCTCACTTAGCTGCTTTTCTGGCGAGTCCTCCTTTTCTTTTCTTGGGGGTTTCTTTGTCTACCCATGTTTGATCTCACTGACATGACTAGTTGTTGAGTCGTTCAGTGGCTGGACCCTGGGTGGCAGTGGCTGCTCCCTGGGTGGCAGTGGCTCCTCGGGCTGTGGTTGCTCCTTGGGCAGTTGTGGTAGCAGCGGCTCCTCTGTTGATAGCAGAGCCTCTGGTGGGTGCTGTTCACAGCTGTGGTGGCTCTTCTGGCTGGTGGAGGGAGGCTTCACACACAGCAACTGTTCCCCAGGCAGAGCATGTGGTGATCAGGAGGCCGCTGTTGCTTGAATCTGCTGCGTTGATTTAAAGGCACAAAATACAACACAACAAGGCACAACGTACCAGGCACTGAACACTATTGTATTTACGATATTACTAACCCCAAATAAAGGTGGCCACCCGAGCTAAGAGAGTTAGGAGATAAGGGGGAAAGAAGAGAAAAAGGTAGAAGAGAAAAAAGAAAGAAAGAAAAAAATGAGTGCAAAAATGAAATTGGAAAAAGGGAGGGGAAAAAAGAGGAGAAAAAAAAAAGAAAAAAGAAAAAAAAAGTAAGAGAGAAAAGAGAATGAAGTATAAAAGGGGAAGAGACTATTTATATGAGGAGAAAACTCCTATAGATCCGCCACTAATACCAACAAATTACAGCAACAGATTCCTGGAGATGAATACAAACTAGAAACAACCAATAATATCAAGTGACGCAAGGGAAAACAGAAGCACAGAAATAACCAGGGGAGGGGGGGAGGGGGAGGGGCAGGAAAATAAAAAGAATAAGCAGTCTAACCTCACAAACAATCCTAAAAAAAAACAACCCAAATATACTCGTCAATCAAGCAAACAACAATAAAACAATAGCGAGAGAAAAGAAGAAGAAGAAGAAGAAAAAAAAATAAAAATAAAAAATAAATAAAAAATAAAAAATAAAAAATTGGATAGTGAAGGAAGATAAGGGAAAGGTGTATAAGGATTTAGAGCAGGGGATTGGACGTAGGATATATAAGTAGGGTGAAATTTTGACAGGGGGTAAAAAGAATAGGGAAAATCTAAAGCTGGAGTAGGGTAAGAGAAACAGGACAGCAAAAGGGAAAAAGTGGGGAAGATTGTTTAGCACAGAGGCAAATTGAGGTAGAGAAAAATGTTGCTACAGGAACGATGAAAATAGAATGGAGAACATTAGTCCCAAAATAAAATAAAGACAAAATAAAATGACACTTTAAAAAATGGTAAAATGGTAGTGGTAATAATACTAGTTAAAAATAAAAATGTAGTAGCTGAAAGGGCAAAATCAGGTGATGGAGAAAAAGAAAAAAGAAAAAAAAATGTTTTCTTAGTTAAAAGGTGAAAAAGTAATTTAAAAAAATAAAAATAAAAATGTGCAGTAATGCAGGTGCTTCAGATCTTCTACTCTTCTTATTGGCACGCCCGGAATTCAGGAGAATGTTGAGTTTCCCTCTGATACACTGTTCCTCCGTGTTGTAAGCCACAGTCCTGATTTTAAGGCCGGCCGTAAAATCCCCTTATTGCCTTATCTGTATTTACAGAAGAGTCAGTTCGTGGCTCTGCCTCTGGGTCGCAGTGTGTCTGGATTGACCTCCGAGGCTATAAGTTCTCTCTGGCCAGGAGCTCTCTATTGTACCTGAACCAGCTCCGCCCAGAGCTGGTTCCCCAGGCGCCACTCCCAGTTCTGTTTCCCAGGCTCCCCGAAAACAATCTTCCCCTACAAGCTCTGCTAGTGACCCCAACTGGGCAATCACATGTACTGGGGTCAACAATCAAACTCACAGAAGTAAGAGGAAGTGTGTAAACAAGAGCCTGGGAAGCTGTTCGAACTCGCAGGGTTCCACCCTCCAGAACTGCGCGGAGTGTCTGCGCGGAGTGTCTGCGCGCGCTCAAGCCCCTGGCACCAAGTAGCCGGCTATCAGGGAGACTCTGAGGCAGCCCTTTTGCATCCAGTCCAACTATGGGCTTATTTATAGTGTTACCTTCTGCCAGCAGCCCTGCGGGAGCCCTCCCCACTTGCGGGTCACGCTGGTCTCTATGGGCGCGGATTTTGGGGGGCGCAGATTTCCCCCCGCGCCCGCACGCGTGTTCCTCGCTCCAACCTGAACTGCAAACCGCACCTTTGGGGTAAGTCTAACCTTTCCATGGAGGGGTGCAGGTCTCCTCTGGGCTCTTGCAGTCGCGCTGCTTGCGAGTCGTTGCCTCCGGGTTAGTAGCCGATCTCTGGATGCGGATAACAGCTACACAAGATGGCGCGGTCTCGCCGCTGCGCTGGCGCCCAGGGGGAGGTTTCAGCCTCAATCTCTAACCATCCCCATTTTTTAGGAGTTCTCTGTCTTTCCTGGCTGCAAACTGTCTCTCAGCTGAGCCTCCTTAGCTTGATTGGGCTGATTGTTACCCGTTTCAGCTGCTCGCCCTTATCTGATCCGGGACAAAGCACCAACACGTCCGTCTAAGCCTCCGCCATTTTGACTTCCTATCCCCTTTCCTGTTTCTTGAGATGGAGCTGGAATAGTAATTGGAGACTTCCTCTTCCCCCATGGGAGCATCCACATTTCCCGGTCACTGCTGCTGTCCCTGCATCCCATGGATTTTTATCTATTGTCTATTTATTTGTGTGTATTAACTTACCTCAACTGAACACTTCTTTTAGGGCTTCAGTATTGGTTCTCACAGCGGTTTTTTAGAAATATGTTGTTGTCTATGTTGTCCATTGATTCCTCTATTCCCTTCTTTTTCTACTTCTGCTTTTTATATTAACTGAGTATGTTTTGTTTCCATTTCACCCAAGCTGTGGACTCATTAGCTTTGCCACCTCTTCTGTGTTTTTAAAAAATATATATTTTATTGATTTTAGAGAGGAAGGAAGAGGGAGCCAAAGATAGAAACATCAATGATGAGAGAGAATCATGGATCAGCTGCCTCCTGCTCGACTCCCCGCCGCTCCCCATTGCCCTGGGGATTGAGCCCACAACCCAGGCATGTGCCCCTAACGGGAATCGAACCTGCGACCCTTCAGTCCACAGGCTGATGCTCTATCCATTGAGCCAAACAAGCGAGGGCTTCTGTATTTTTTAAAATATATTTTTATTGATTTCAGAGAAGAAGGGAGAGGGAGAGAGAGATAGAAACACTAATGATGAGAGAGAATCATTGATTGGCTGCCTCCTGCACACCCCAACTGGGGATCGAGCCCGCAACCAAGGCATGTGCCCTTGACTGGGATCGAACCTAGGACCCTTCAGTCCACAGTCCGACACTCTATCCACTGAGCCAAACCAGCCAGGGCTGCTTCTGTGATCTTAGTGAGGGCTTTAGGGCAGAGACTCTCCACCTCAGCACCAATGCCGTCTTGGTCCAAATCAATCCTTGCTGGGGGGCCTGTGCCTGCAGGACATGTAGCCATGGGGCTCAGCTGCTGCTGGGGTTCATGCCTCCCCAGCCCCTCTGTTCTTGTTCCTCCTTCCTCCCAGGCATGTGTCTGCCTGATGCCGCACATTCCATTCTCAGGGTCACACAGGGACAGCCGCCCCCATTAGCCCTGGTGTCTAGACTCACACAGGGTCCTGGGAGGGGCCGGCCCAGCGCCTGGTGTGCAGCGAAAGCAGCCAGTGGCCGGGACTCTTACAGAAAGTGGGACGATTCCGGGAAGGCGCCTGCACCCTCCAGAGCTCAGTCCACCTGCTTCACTGCTCCTGGGAACCACTGCCTCCCCCAGACCGGGCCCCAGCTCACTGCCTGCTCCTGGGACAGTGCCCAGGCCTCACCTGAATCCAACATTTCCCTTCAGAGTGAGAAATGCCCTTGTTCTCCCCCAGATGGACACCAACTCTGGGCCTGCCTGGCCTGAGCCCTGGCTCCTGGCCCTGCAGCCCTCCTGCTCCCACAGGTCCTTCCCTCCTGTTCCAAACCAGGCCCCTCTCAGGACCCAGGGGATGCAGGGAGGGGGGCCGAGCACACAGGATCCCCCTGATGGAGCTCAAAGCCCAAAGGGGGTGAGACAGGCACAGGGACCACAGCAGAGCAGGATCACGTGGGGGGAAGTGGTGGTCCCGGGGGCTGGGAACCCTGAGCATGGCAGCTGAGCCAGGCTGAGCCTTCAGGGCAGCTCTTCAGAGGAGGGGTCTGTCTTGGGGGGAGGAGAAAAGGAGGAGGGATGGGGCAGGGGCTGGTGGCCGAGAGAAGCTGGGGTGCAGAGGAGCAGAGGCCAGAGGGAGCTGTGAGGAGGGAAAGGCAAGGCCTTTAGCCAGCTCAGGAGGCCGAGGGCAGGGAGGGGGAGGCGGGTGGGGAAGGGTCCGGAGGGGCTGTGGCTGCCCAGGGGCATCCTGTGCCCTGAGGCCAGAGGAGGGTCATGGACAGATGGGACCTTTGGGAAGGACACCGGGGGTCCTGGAGGACTGGCTGTGGAGGTGAAGGGACAGGAGGCAGGGATCTTCGTAGGAAACTGGGGTCACAAAATGGAGAACTGGTGCCCTGAAGTGAGTCATGGGTGGGAGATGGACGAGAAAGTGAATTCAGGACTGAACCCATCTCACAATCAGAAGAATCTACTTGTCACTGACCAGGTTCTGTTTGCTGTCACCTACACTGACAGAGTGGAAAACTGTCAGAATGGATGGCAAATAGTAAGCAAAACCCACCTAATGGAGATGACACTTAGGAGGCTGGGAACAGGGAGCGTGAGTGTGAGGACCGGGTCCTGCTATGGTTGACGCTGCCCCTGGTTGAATATTGAAATGGGTCACCTCCACTTTGAGGGCAGGGAAACTCCTGTGTGACACTGTAAGGACGGATACGTGTCATTATAATGTGTCCGGATTCATAGAGTGCACCACACCCAGAGCGAATCTTTGGCTAAACTTAGGTCTGTGGGTTGTTATGATGTGCTGATGTAGGTTCATCAGTTATAACAAAAATACACGCTCTGGACAGGGATGCGGATAATGGGGAGGCACTGCGTGAGTGGGGGGTGGGGCATATGGGAAATCTCTGTACCTTCCTCTCAATGTCTCTATAAACCTAAAATTTCTCTAAAAATAAAATTGAGTCTTTTATAAAACATAACCTCCTCAGTATATCCCTCCGCTAGTACCTAGTGTGCCCTGGGCGTGGTCTCTAAAGGGGCGGGTCCCAGGCTCTCCTCTTCCCCCCTGGACTCTGCCACCAGTGGCCCCACTGAATGGCCACTCTCCCTGGTGGCAGCACAGCCCCTCACACTCTGACTGGAGACCTGGGGCGTCCCCTCCCCTGGGCTGCGCCCTCCCGGCAGGAGGAAGCTGGGGGCCCCGATCCCCTTGGTGCACAGACATCAGGCGGGGACGAAGCTCGGGCTTCAGAAGGTTGAAGAAGGAGGAGAAGGACTTGTACTTGCTGCCAAGCAGGGCCCTGCTCAGATCCCCAGGTGGAATGTCCGCCTTCGTGCGGGTCCGGGAGGATCCATGCTGGCCTCGCTCCCAGGCTCCCTCTGGGTCAGAGGGCACAGCTGCTCTGTGAGCCCCATACCCAGCGGGTGAGACAGGAGAAGGCTTCTCGCTTCTCGGTCTAAAGCCCCCCCCATAGCAGTGGGAGCCGGGGAATCCGGGGACTCGGGTCTAATGGGAGATGTGAGCTCCGGGCTCTAATTCTAGGCAGTAAATCTCCCCTGGGACCAGCCCCAGGCTCCCAGCAGCTCTGGAGGGACCCAAGGGTGGTGCCAGCCCCGCCCCCTCCCCTGGGTGCCCTGGGACCAGGGGTGCCGAACCATGGAGTTTGACTCACCCACAGTCCCCTCCCAGTGAAACTGCCTCTGCCTCCAGGGTCAGGTGTAAACCATGTGACTGTCCCCATCAGTCAGAACTGATTGGCTCAGTGTGCTCACCTGACCCAACAGCAGCCAATCAGGAGGCTGAGCTAGGATGCGGTAAGCTGAGCCCATCAGATTCTCTCTCGGGAACTTGGACAGGGAACCCAGGAGCTGCAGGCACTGAGGAGAGATGCTGCTGAGCTGATGCAGAAAGAAAGGCCGTGCAGTGAGGTGTCAGGGGACCAGCGACGCTGGGGAGATGACGGTACTAATTATTCCAGAACCAAGAGGAGGAGAGAGTAGCAGGAGGAAAGGAGCCTCGGCCACTGGGGCTGCGTCACATTCATGGCCGAGAATCCTCAACACAATTCCAGCCGCTGAGCCCCGGCCCTGGCGGGACAATGGGACCTGCTCTTGCCCTCACAGGTGTGTCTCCCGCCCCTCACCCGTCCTCGCCCTCCAAGAGGAAACCTGAGAAAAGCAGAGAATGGCCAGGACGCACTCAGGTGGCTGGGGAAGAGCCCGTCACTGAGCTCGGCTGCCATGGCCACACACCACCGGCTGGGGGCGCAGCACAGACATTCATTTCTCACCGTCCTGGAAGCTGACAAGTTCACCACGAAGGTGCTGGCAGATGCAGTTCCTGGTGGAACCTCTTCCTGACTTGCAAATGGCCACCTTCTCTCTATGTCCTCACATGGAGGAGAGAGAGCTCTGGTCTGTCTTGTAAGGACTCCGATCCCATCGTGCCCACCCCGCACCCTCGCCACCACCTCATGACCTCCCCTGAGCCTAATGACCTCCCAGAGGCCCAGCTCCAAACACCAGCACATTGGGGGTTAGGGCTTCAACGTGAATTGGGGGACGAGAAGGACACAAGCATTCAGTCCAAGACAGAGCCCAACTGTGTCTTTAATATTCACACCAGCCATATTTCCCCAATTAAATCCTCCTGTAGTTTTTTAGCTCCATTGAAAGCAGCCTGAATGGCCTGGCCGGTGTGGCTCGATTGTTGATCCATGAACCAAGGGGTCTCTGGTTCAATTCCCGGAGGCTGGATCCCCAGTAGGAAGCGTGCAGGAGGCAGCCACTGATGAATTTCTCCCATCGATGTATCTCTCTATTCCCTGCTCATTCCTCAATTTGTAAAAAAATAAAAGTCAATAAAAACATGTTTTTTAAAATTAGCCTAAATGAGTATAAAACAGTGAAATCAATAAACCAAACCCTACCCCCGCTGGCTAAGCAAGTCCTCTCCATGGTACCTGGCCGCTGCTGGGATGATGCCTTGACCTTACCGCTTTTCCTGCTCGCTTCAGTTCCACAGGGACTTGAAGAGGCCCTGGATACCCATGCCCGTTCCGACGACGCCAACTGCCATGCCCACTACTCTGCCCACTGCCATGCCAACTGCTGTCCTGACAACTGCTCTGCCGCCTGCCTTGACCGCTTCGGTGACCTGCAGCACAAGACATGGGGCGTCATACTCCACATCAGGGCCTGGTCACAGACACACCCATCTTCACTGAGGAGAGACCCAGGTCCCCTTCAGTGGAACCACAGAAGGAACGGTTGTTTCCAGGGCAACAAGCCACCAGGAGAGCAGAGAAGAGGTGGGGAGAGAACAGGTGAGGGAAGGAGCTGTGGGTGTGAGGGAGACAGTGCCCCTGTAGGTGCTGAAAGGCTCAGAAAGCCGCAGGGGGTGCCGTGGGAAGGACACAGGCAGTGCCCGGACGGTCTAGGTTAGGGCTGGCCACTGGGAGCCTGAAGCAAGTGCAGAGTTGGGGAAACCCCCTGTGAGCTCTCACGACGCAGGGCGGGGCTGGGATGGTTCTGGGCGGCCCAGGAGCTGAGCCCGGCCCAGGCACAGCGTGGGCGCTGGTGGAGGAGCTGCTGATCCCATGTCGTGACTGGGCAGCGGCTTATGGAGCGAGAGCACCTGCTTCTGCGCTGACCGGGGAGGGTTCTGGACAAGGAAGCGGACACTCGGACAGCAGGGATGAGGCGGTGGAGACGTCAGGATAGTCCCTGAGGGTCGTGCACTCGGCAGCGCTCTGTGAGCCACCCCTGCCCACAGCGCTGTGCTGGGGAAGCGGGCGAAGACCCCGAGAGCGGCTGCTTTCCAGGTGTCAACACTGGGCGGGACTTCCCAGGCTCTCAGTTGTCTCAATCTGCCCCAGGCCCTACTGACACCCGTGTTAGATGCCCACTGTACAGAGGAGAGGACTGAGGAGGGACAGTGGGAAGAACTCCCCAAAGCCACCCCACACCCAGTGCCAGGGACCAGGACGCCTGGTGCCCTAACAAGCCCACCTAAGCCTCCTCCGCCGGAAGGAAAAATGCTCCACACAGAGCACATAGCAGGTTTCTGTGGAAGACCGTGACTTGGCGCCACGTGAGCGGCTGGGGAAGGAAAGCCCGCACCGCCCACTTCATTCAGAGACACTCAGACTCGCTCCCATGTGTCGGCGATAAACAGACTTTCCTGAGCTCCACTCTGACTGGCACAGAGGTGACGGGTGTTTTAAAGGGTGCGCACAGGGAGTCTGCGAAATGAAAATTGAAAAGGGGCCGGTGAGCATCAGTGCGGTTGGGCCCGGTGTCAGCCAGCTGGACGGATGGAAGCCAGGCTCTCAGGCTCCCACGGGAGTGGAGGCAGAGGCTGGGCCCTCCTGACACTGCATTGTAATGGCGAAGGACAGCAGGCGTGATGATAGGAACAGTGTGAAGACAGCTTAACCCAACCCCCAGCCGTGACAGGATGCTGCTGATCTATAATCAGTCTAGCCCTCGCTGCTGCACGGTGCAAACCCACATCCTGGAACAATAAGTTTGCAGAGGCTTGAACTGAAACCCAGACATAGATGTTTGCAGTGGGAATGAAAGGGTTAAAGAGAATAAACCGGGCAGAGAAAGACTTGTTGTGCTTAGCAGACATCTCGCAGAAAGCTTGCAGCCTTGAGCACAGCACAGCTCAGAGAACCAGGGGACACCTGGCATGGGAGGAACCAAGGAGGGACCAGACCCCCAGGTCAGCAGAGCGGCTGCAGCCAGCAGGATCAACAGAAACCTGTCTCTCCCTGCTCTCTCCGCTGACACCTTTCTCTCGGTCTCAGCCCACCTGCACCCAGGTGTCGGGAATCCAATCTCTTCTGATACATTACGGCCTCATGTCATAGGTGTGGGATCCTGGCCCACACGGAACCTTTCATTTGTTTCCTAAACCCGGGAAGGTCTAGTACAGGGGTGGGCAAACTTTTTGACTCGAGGGCCACAATGGGTTCTTAAACTGGACCGGAGGGCCAGAACAAAAGCATGGATGGAGTGTTTGTGTGAACTAATATAAATTCAAAGTAAACATCATTACATAAAAGGGTACGGTCTTTTTTTTTTTTTTTTTTTTTTTTTTTTTTAGTTTTATTCATTTTAAACGGGCCATAGTTTGCCCACGGCTGGTCTAGTGAGTGGTCCGGTAAGAGCCATCGCAGGGTTCCAGCAACCGGGCACTGGGCACTCAGAGAGACTGTGATCACCCGGCTCCTGAGCTCCCCTTGTGTCCAGGGAAGCCCCCCTCCCACCCCAGCCACACTCCCGCATGGGTGAGCTTCTGCTGAACTCGCGACACTAACTTGGCCCCCCTAGCCTTCCTCCGGACCGGTCTGGATCGTGCCTGTGACTGGAGAGTGGACCTCTCCTCGCCTTGCCTCCTCTCGCATCAACACCGGGCATAGATTTATAGGTAAGTGGCTGTAATCTGTTTTCCTCCTACAGACTGTCCTGTCATTTTGGGTTTGGGTTCGGCTGGACCCACGGCAATCCAGCCCTGGTCGGGACACGTCCCTGGGGACCAGGTTCCCTCGCTCCCTCTCCTGGCGGGGATGCCTGTCATGGAGGGAGGGCTCCGTCCATCTCTGGTGAACATTAGGGGAGACAAGGGACATCTTCTCGGCCTTAACTTCACGGAAAGCAGACCTTAAGCCACTGCCAGTCGCCATGGGGAATTCGCAGGCGACCATTCCCCGCACCACACCCCTGGGCTGTCTACCTAAAGCCTTCAGACCCTAGAATTCACGCAGGTCTTCTGGCCTCAGTAAAACGGCACTTTTGATTTCCAAAGTGTAACTGACCTGGACAATTCTGCAGCAGGCAGGGCAAGTGGTCTGAGGTCCTGTATGTCCAGGCTTCTTTACGCTCAAGGACACATCCTTCTCTCTGTCACAGCTACTCTCCCTCATGGATTTTCCTTCTTCACTCTGAGCTCCCAGACCCTGGGAGTGGTCGGCAAACTGCAGCTCTCGAGCCACATGCGGCTCGTTGGCCCCTTGAGTGTGGCTCTTCCACAAAATACCGACTTCTGCGCATGGGCCACGAAGTTTCAATCGCACTGTACGTGCATGCCTGCATGTGGTATTTTGTGGAAGAGCCACACTCAAGGGGCCAAAGAGCCGCATGTGGCTCGCGACCCGCAGTTTGCCAACCACTGTCCCAGAGGATCTCAAATCCTCCTGCTCATTCACTACTTTTGATCTCGCCGACCATGCCCCGGTCCCCTAGCTTAGGGCTCCTCCATCTCAGCAGCCTGAGAGCCCACCACCCTGCCCAGCAGATCCCACTGCCACCACCCCATCTCACACCCACTCTGAGCAGGTTTCACTCTCTTCCTCCCCCACTCTGGCACTAGCCTTGAAGTGTCCCCTTCAGGAAATTGCTGGCGCCAAATCTGGCTTCATGCCTAGGGCCACACAGATACCCTCCACCAGCAGGCCCTGCCCCCTGAGCTGGAGTCGGTGCTGTCCCTGACATGGACCCACTGTAAACCTATCAGGAAGGGCAGGCAGGTCTCAGGTCTCAAGACCACACTGTTCTCTGCCTAGAAGGATTGAGAAACGCAGCCCACAAAGCAGTTAATTATCAAAAATTAGCAGAGGTCACCCAGGAAAGCCATGAAAATCCAGCAATCTTCCTCTCTCGGCTTACACAGGCCATGAGAATATACACCGATCTTGACCCAACAAGCTCAGAAGAAACAAGGATATTAACTTAAGATTCAACTTATCTGAGACCAGGAGTCAGCAAACTATGGCACAGGGGCCCAAGCCAGCCCACTGCCAGGTCTGATCACATGATTGAGTCGATACCCCCTCCCCTGGGCACTGACCTTTAGGCCACTTCACAACCGACATTCCCTTTTGCTTAGACCACATTCCGCTTGCTAAGACCATTATCCTTCCCCTCAGGACCCGAGTAGAAAATTTTCTGCCCAGGAAAAGCCCACCTGGAGTCCTTTAAAACCTCTTACCTCCATCTCTGGGTGCTGGCCCCATTTTGAGGCTCAGCTCATCTGGTCTCCAGGTGACCTAATAAACTCATGATTCTTTACTCCTTTCGGCCTCATGCGTTCCTCCTTCAGCGATTCTAACACCCACCACTGTTTTCATAAAAAGCTTCTTTAGGAATGGCCTCACCCACTCCATTAGGGATTGTCCACGACTACGTTCCTGCTACAAAGCTGCAGAGTGGAGTGGACAGACAGAGACCATGTGGGCCAGAGCCCAAAAGGTGTACACCCCGGCCCTTCCCAGAAAATGTCTGTGTGGCTCTTCCTCCTCCTGGCTCCCACTTTTCCTCCTCCCTCGGCCTGTAGTCTTTGTCGCCCCTACTCCCTGATCATCTCCAGCTCATTTTCCAGCTTCAATTTAATCAAAAGAATTCAATCAGATTCAGCTCAATTGTCGCCTCTTCTGTGATGCCTCCTGGATCAGACACCTGGGTTCATATCTCACCTCTGCACTTGGCTGTCAGGTGCTAGAGACTCAATGCCTAGTGGTGGAATGAGTTCGGGTGATCTAGTAAAGCTCTGTGAGCCTCCGTTTCCCCATCTGTAAACCCTCCTGTGGAGCTATGGAGGGGCCAGGGGTGACTGTCATGGCTGCAACATCACCCCTTGACCTCACTGGTCTGCACAGGGACTGGCACATCTCCCCAATCTCATCCCTACCCCGACTGTCACTCCCTCGAGGGCTGGGATTCTGTTCCTGCTATTTTCTCTCATTTGTGCCTCTGCCTCCACCCTGGCTGCCCACACAGATGCCCAGCCACTGTCAGTGGAGGGAATGGTCTGGTTCCTGGGGACAGGGACACGGGCTGAGGACGCACCTGGTCACTGCGGGAGACTCCGTAGCGCAGTTCGATCACAAAGTGCTCACAGTTGTTGCTGGTCACGTTGTAGAGCCTCTCCCGTCCCACAAGTGACCCTGCCCGCTTCACAATTTCGTTGGGAGGCAGCAGTGGGTACTTGTCATCATGCTTGTTATTGACACGGTACTTGTGTTTCCCGGCCACTTCGGACAGCAGCTCCTTCTTCACTATGGTCTTCTCAGACCGGACTAACATGAAGCTGCCCACCCCGGGTCCTGTGATTTCACCTGTGGTTCCCAAAGAGGAAACAGGCCGATGATCAGGGCTGAGAGCGGGCAAGCAGGCAGCCCCACTGCCCTGGGCTTCATCAGTGAGGATGAGCTGGGGAAAGGCCGGCCCCCTGCCTGGCTTCAAACTCAAACACAGGCCGACCCCCGCCTGGGTGCCCTTGGAGAAGTCACAGATGCCTCTGAACTCTGGCTCCTCATTTCTAAAGCCAAGGATGTGGATTCTTCTAAAGGCCCCTGTGGGCGCAGATGTCCCTGAAAGATGCAGGAGGGGCAGAGGGTACAGGGCACAGACCCCAGGTGCAGCCCCAGCCAGAGCGGGGTGGGCCCTCAGCGGCCAGGGTGACATGTTTCCAATAGTAGGAAAGGAAGCTGCTGAGCAAGCCCACCCACCTGCCAACGACCTGCCAAAGACCTGCCAACCCAGAGCCCCACCCACCGTGTGGCCTCAGGCCAGTCCCTTCTCCTCTCAGGGGCTTTCATCACTTACAGATGTAAGGGCCTGGGTCAGGTGGTAGTCACACGCTCCCAGCTCTGAATTCTCAGATTTGCCCCTAACAGGACGCCCGCCTCCTGCCTCACCCAGGCTTCTGGGAAAGCTGACAGGAGAAGGTGAGTGATGGGCCCTGGAACCCTCAGGGAGGGGCCAGTGGACCTTCCGGATGGAGCTGGGCTCACAGAAAGCCTGTTGGTATGACGTCAATCTCTGTACAGCCAGTTCATCCAATGACCAGCTTCTACATTCACTGGCTCTGTGTGTGTGTGTGTGTGTGTGTGTGTGTGTACACTTTAGTTCACCAGTTCTTATTTTCTTTTTAAAAGGGCATTTCACCCTGGCCAATGTGGCTCAATTGGTTGGAGCATTGTCCTGTACACAGAGAGGGAGAGAGAAACATCTCACATTGATGTTTGAGAAACATCAATGTGAGATGTTTCTCTGTCTCCCTTCTCTAAAAATCAATGGAAAAATATACTCAGATGAAGATTACAAAAAAACAAAACAGTAAGTTATTCCTCAATAAGTGTAATTTTTTAAAGTCTGCATTTGGCTTTCATATTCACATGTATATGCCCATACCTGCTGTACAGCTGCTGTTAACGGTGGCACCGTCTGCCATGAAATGCAGGCACAGATTATATTTGGCCCGTTCCCTGCTGTTAGTGGTTCCCAAGCTTTCGGCCTTTGCTTTAATGCCAGGATGCTCTGGAAGGGACGGGAGGTTGGCCCAGACCCCACCAGGCCCCGCCCATACCTCTTCCCCCTTTTGCTGTCCTGCATCCCACCCTGCACGACTGGGAGGTGGGGTTCTCATCTCCTCTACAGAGGGTGCAGCTGAGCTTAGGGGGCGAGTCACAGCTCGGCAAGCGGAGGCCCCAACACCCCACCGGGTGCTGCTAAGTGGGAGGCCCTCGCTCCTTCCATGCCTCTGAGCCAGCTGTACGCTGTGTCCTACTCATCTGCCCCCAGAACATCGAGCACACAAAGGGGTGCTTCCCTGGGACAGTGGGTTGGCTGGAAGTGAACCCCAGTATCACCTGGAATAAAGGCCAACAGTCCGTCTCTCCACGAACTCGCTGCTGAGGAAGAGGAGCGGCTGCAGACCTACCAGGGAACATCATGCAGCCAATGGCCAGGGAGTGCCCACCATCCCGGCACTGGGTGAGAACAGCGCACGAGTGTGCAGCTGCTAACACTCCCACCTCTGCCCTGAGCTTCAGCGGAGAACCAGCCTTACTTGGAGGAGCCAGGTGCACCACGTAGCCATCCCCCACGTAGAGGGCCCAGTGCTGGTAGCCAGGGCGGAAAATCTCAATCAGGTCTCCAGGTTTCGGTTCAGCCTGTGACTGAAAAACCAGAGACAGGCTGAGGTTAGTTCTCACAGGGAACATTCTAGAACTGACCTGTAAGGAGCCCCAGCCCAGCCTGCAAGCTCCCTCTGAGCATCTCCTGCAGGAAACGGAAGAGGGCGCTCTCCTCGCACAGATGGGAAGTCCTTCCTTTACTAGGGCTGCTGAGCTGGAAGTGAGCTCTTTGGGGGACAAAGAAGAGATGGACAGGGTGTCCGGAGGGGAGGTGTGGGCAGGTGTGCAGCACGGGGGTGTGGCCGAGACATGGGTGTGCAGACATGGGCATGAGCACAGTTAATGCCAGAGCATGTTGGTGTCAGTGAGTGAGTATATGACCCCCAGAAGTCTCAAATGCGTCATCAAGGGCCCCCACCTTGCGCCGGGCCTGAGTGATTCTGAGTGATAGAGCCCCGACCTGCACAGCCAGACACGGTGCTCAACATGCCCACATTTCATATCCATCACTCCTTTACTACAAACTGTCATTACCCCATTTGACAGATGAGAAGACTGAGTCTCAGGAAGGTTAGGTAACATGCAAAGATCCTTACCCAGTGAATAGAAGAGAAAGATTGAAACCTAGGTCTGCATGTTACCAATGTTGTGCCCTTGACAATCTCAGAGCATCCCAGGCGGACGGGGGCCGCTGAAATCTGGGCACCAGGCCAACACCCAGCTGGGGACCCAGGGTGTGACTGGAGTTGGTGGCAGGGCAGTGCCCTTCTGGGGTTTGCAGGAGCAGGAAGTATCTTCCCCTCATCCCACTGGGAATGCGAGATACACCCGTATCACACAGGTTCTATTTTAGGATCGCTCCAAGGCCAGCCAGCACCTCTCCTCCCTGACTCAGCTGAGCGGGGCCCGACCACAGTGACCAGGGTGGGTGGCTGTTGCTGGGTGAAGTGACGGTGGCTGCCAACCGGAAGTCTGCTGGGGAGACATGGTTGAGAGAAAAACTCCTGACTACAGGCATCATCTGTCAACCTGACCGAAGATTCAAAGGACTAGAAAACACCTGGCAGGACACCTGCCGAGCCACACAGAGGAGGGACTGTGAGCCGGGGGTGGGAGGGGGAATGAGAAAGGGGGGGTCCAGGGGACTTTAACCTTAATGTTAGGTTTCCATTTGGGTTTGTTGGGGGGAGAGGCTAACAAGGAAAATGTGCTCACATATTTGTAGCAGAGATGAACTAAAAGCCTTTTGCATGGTGTCAGAATGCACCCAGCATTCGGAAATGTGACTGTTACGGAGCCAGAAGGAAGCAGCAGCACATGGAAGGGGAAGAGAGGGATGGAAAGAAAAGCAGAGGGAACAGGTGAGCTGCTTGGAGATGAGGGTGGACAAGAACCCTTCCTGCAGCCCCCGCCTCGGCCCCGAAATGCTAGGAGCCATTCTCCTGTTCCTCCCTCCCAGCTCCTCCCAGCCACGCAGGACAGTGTGACTGAGGAGGTGGGACTGGGAAGTGGGCAGAGGCCCCCCCCCCCCCCCCGAGCCCACCATTCCTGCCTCCTCATGAAGGCTCTGGGGAGCCCTCCCGCCCCGGGTAGTGGACCCTCAGGGCTTGGCAGGCACCCGTGCCCCTCAGTGCCCGTGCTGCAGCCCAGCAAGGAGACCCACATCATCACCACTAACAGGATTGTGGTGTTTGAGTTAAAAGCTTTCTGGGCACTTACCAGAGCCATCCTTCTGTGCAGGTGTGTCTGCGTGCTGCTGCCTCGGGGCCCAGCCTTCTATTATCAATAGTTTTGTTTTCCCTCTGACCCTTTCCTGGAAGACAAACACCTGTACTTAAAGCCATGCATCTCGGATGTGCTCCCCTGTGAGACATGTGTCCAGGTGACCTGCGAGGTAATGACTCAGTGAGAGGAGGGTCATGTTCTTCACATTTAGGTTTAGCATGTATTACCATATGCTACTAATAAATACATACATTTTAAAAATAAAAATGCAAACCAAAGGTCACACAAAATCTGCTCTTTGTTCAAAGCAGGGCCAAGGTACAGGCCAGGTAGACACATAGGCCTGGAAACCAGCCAGAGAGAAATCGAAGTCCACATGCAGAGTCAGAAGGATTCGGTGGTGGCTACGATCAGTGTCACGGTCATAAGTCACCAAGTCTCAGGGCCCAGAGAAGAGGAAAGAGGATCAGCAGGGTCAGGGGGTGTGGGGTGAGGAGGGATGGAGAGACAGAAGGAGGGAGGAGCTCCAAGGAGACCTGAACACCGGGACTGACCATGACCAGAACACACCAACAATTCCAGCAACCGCTAAGCAGATGGAACCAGACAAAACGTGTCATCAGAGGCCCATGCCCCACACTGGGAACAGGGTGCCCCCTCACACCTCCCTCTCCTCTCGTCCCTCCCCCCACACACAGTTCAGAAATGCAAATCCACTCTTGCCTGGGTGTGGAGAGGCCCCTTGCTACCCCACCCAGATAAGATTCTCTCATCTGACACCCTCCTGTGAGCTGTAACATCCTGGGCAAACTGGACAGGAAAGCTTGGGTTGAGTCGGGGGGCCCTTAGCATCAGCGCTGTGGGGCATGTGGGAGGGCAGCAAGGATCAACTTACCTTCTTCAGGCTCTGAGCATAAAGCGGTACTGTCAGGAGGCAGGTGGGCAGGAGCTGAGCCTGGACAGCTCTCCAGGATGGACATCTGCCCACCAGCGACCTCACAGCACACGTGGTCTCGGTCCCCGGAGACTCGCTTTCTCTCAGCATCTCCACTCCATTCTCCTCTGTTGGCAGCAGGACCATCTGGGCAGTATTTCCCACCCTGGATTCTGGAGGGAGAATGAGGGGTTGGCTTAGCTGATTCCCTGCAGTTTCATTGGTCAGAGCCCTTTGAGCCGGCCCCCACTGGATGCTGGACACCTTGGAGTGGCTGGCCTAGAGTCAGGTGATCTCTGTTTGTCCAATCAGTGCCATCCCCTTGCGACATCACAGCCCTGCTTCCCTGAGCAGGAGGACTTGGCTGGGCGCTAGCAGAGCCCTCAGGTAGGGTGGGCACAGTGACTGGGAGGTGCACAGGCAAGGCGGGAGGGGTGGGATTTCAAACAAAGACCTTGTCTGCATATATGCATAACCCATGGACACAGACAGTAGGGTGCTGAAGGCCTGGGGTGGGAGTGGGCTAGAAGGGGCCAATGGGGAGAAAAAGAGGACTATGTAATAGTTTCAACAATAAAGATTAGAAAGAGACCGCCCTGTCCCCGTTCTGGGGCTTGTAGTTTTCACCGTAGTGTTCAGGGGATCAGAAAGGCCCAAAGTGCTCCTAACGGGGCAGAGAGTGGGATGGGCGGGGCACATACCCAGCCTGCTGGCAATCTAGGCATGTATATGTATTTTTTAATTATCTTAAGGCCTATAGAAGGCAAGATCAGCATCCATATTCCTCACCTCTAGCTCTTAGCCACCTAGTTCCCCTCCATGGAGGCAGCCTTATCAGTGTCTTGGTATCCTCCCAGGAATATTGTAGACTACATATACTTTTTAATGATTTTTATTAAATCTTATGTCTATGTAGAAGAATATGCATAAGTGTGAGGTGTAAGAAATAACAGTAATGGTGTCAGGTGGGTAGTGGAAATATAGGGGGAACACTTTGTAAAATATATGATCATTTAACCACTATGTTGCACATCTGAAACGAATACAAAATAATATTGAATACAAACTGTAATTGAAAAATAAAATGTAGAGTTCTTTGAGCCCAGACGGTGTGTCTCAGTGGTTGAGCGTCAACCTATGAACCAGAAGTCACAGTTTGAGTCCTTGTCAGGGTACATGCCCAGGTTTTGGGCTCAATACCAGGTGGCGGGGGTGTGGGAGGCAGCCAATCAATGATTCTCTCTCATTATTGATGTTTCTATCTCTCTCTCCCTTTCCCTTCCTCTCTGAAATCAATAAAAATATTTTTAAATTAAAGTTCTTTTAAAAGAGAGAAAGAAATTAAGCATGTAATTGCATTTATCAGTCCAGGGCAGTGACTAACACAGAGCAGAGGCTCAAAAACCTTTTGCTGAATGAGTAAATGGAATAATAATTTAATGCAAATAAAAACATGTATTTGCTGGAGATGGGGGGAAGAGCAATAACAATAAAATACCCACGCACCAACAACCTAACTGAAGAAGTAGAAAACAACCAATGACTTAAACAAGCTTCATGACACAAAGAAGTCTGCACACACATGTTTATAGCAGCACTATTCATGATGCTACAAAGTGGATTCCATCCACTGATGAATGGATAAACAAAATGGGGTATATCCATAAAACGGACTATTATTCAGCCATAAAAAGGAAGTAAGTATTGATACATGCTTCAACATGGAGGAAACTTGAAAGCATGCTACTGAAAGAAACAAGTCCAAAAGCCACATATTATAAAATTCTATTTATAGGTAATGTTCAGAATGAGTAAATATATAGAGACAAAAAGTTGTTTGGTGATTGTTTAGGACTGGAGGGGTGGGGAGTGGCAGCTAAGGGGGATAGAGTTTCTTTTTGAGATGATAAAAATGTTCTAAAATTGATTGTGGTGATGGTTTCACAACTCTGTGAATCTACTACACACCATTGAATTTTACACGTTGCATGGGTAAATGTATGGTAGGTAAATTATATCTTAATAAAGATATTATTAAAGAAATTAGCCCCATGTTCCTCTCCCTGCTAATGGAGTTGTAGCCAATTTCCTGAATTTTGTGTCTAAGATTGTCTTGCTTTAAAAAAATACTTTCTACATATAAATGTGTCCCTTAAATAATACATATTTAGTTACCATGTTTTCAATGTGGTAAAATCAGAATCAAGCGTCTCACATTGCACAACTTGATGATGTTTGCCCAATATTAGGTTCCTTGTGGATTCGTGTTCCTTCACATCATGTGGAATGTAGCACAGTTCAATCATCCTCTCCTGTCAGGGGACATTGGGGTGCTCCCAGTGGGTTGTATTACAGACAAAGTTGCCATGAGCATCCTCATACAAGCCTCCTAGTGCACCTGGAGTCTTCTCTAAGCAGAGGCTGTTAAACCTTTTTAACCAAGATCCACGGTAAGAAATACATTTCATAAGGTACCAGGATATATAGAGACTTCAGGCATATAAATAAGTCTTACCAAAATCTAGATGAGATACACTCTGATAAATTCTGTTTTTTATTTTTTCTAACATACCGACTGTGACCGACTAAACTAAAGTTATCACTGACTAATGGGTCACCAAACAGAGTTGTTGGGGTGTATGGTATTGTTAGGCAGGATAGATGGCTGCTAGGGCAGGAGGAGGGGGAGGGGGTAGGGAAAGAGGGAATTTTTCTCACCCACTGAATGAAGAAGTCAGCAGTCTGGGACTTGCCAAGATAAAATTGCCCGATGTTCTCATAAATTTTAGAAAAAGCCACAACAGTGTAAAAGGGAGACCTGGAAATCTAGTCTGTTGCCCAAGATCCAGCAGGGGAATCTTAAACCTATAAGAGGAAAAAATATAAAACCCTTGAACCCCCACCAGGCGGGGCACTGAGACTAGCTGAGTTGCTCGCTTGTGCTTTATGCCAATTGTATTTTTAATAAATGTTCTTGCTTTGCTTCAACACTGCTTTTGGTCACTCACCTGAATTCTTTCTCCAAAGCGTGACAAGAGCCGAGGGGAGGAGAACCCCCTTCGACTCAGGCAGCTCTCTGGTAACAGTATGACCTTCTTCAACTTTGTTAGAGAAAGAATGCTAAATCAAGTTTCCCACGGGCAGTACACCAGAGTCACAATTGTTCAACATCTTTTTAAATATTTGTCAACATGGTAGTAATGGCAGGGATCTTTTTCACATTTCTATGTTTATTGGACATTTGTATTTACTCCAGTGAGCTCTGAGGGTGTTTCCAGAAGAAATTAGCATTTAAATGAGTAGACTGAGTAAAGGTGATTCACCAATGTGGGCAGGCATCATCCAATCCATAGAGGGTCCAAACAGAACAAAAAGGTGGAGAAAAGACTAACTCTCTCTTCTTGACCTGGGACATCATAGTTCCTGTTTCTCAAGGCTTTGAACTCCAGAGTTGACACCAATGGCCTTAACACCTTATTTGCAGTCCTTTAGCCTCTCAACAAATTACACCACTGGCTTTTCTGGTCCACTGCTTGCAGATGACAGATTGTAAGACTTCTCGGCCTCCATAACCATGTGAGCCAATTCATGTAATAAATCTCATATATCCATATCTGTATGTATATCTATATCCTATTGGTTCTTTTTCTCTGGAGAACCCTAATCCATTGCCCTTTGTATTTATTAAAAAACAAAATTCAACATAGTAAATTTGAAGATCTACTTGGCTTTATGAAGAAATTTATGAATGGGGCAACTTCTCATTCAGCAAGTACAAGGGCAATGTTAACAATGAAGCATAGTAACCTGCATCTTGGATAAAAACTACTGTTTAAAATTTTACCCTGCTATTCTGGCTTCTGTAAACATTTGTTTGCTTAAATAATGGGGATAATCAGACTATTCCCCACTCCAGAGAGGCCGTAAACTATGCCCCAGACAGAGCTGTCAGTGCTGGAGCCAGGCCAGGCCTTGAGATATAGTCTCACGGCCTGTCCCAGCACACAGGACTTTTTCGCAGAAGATCTAGAAGTCTCATTCCAAATTTGGAAAAGAAAGACCTGATAAACATATAAATAGGAAAGACTTCCACCATATTGGGCCCCAGAATTTGAGAAGCAAGATTTCCTTTGGGCCCACTAGCACTAGCAAAACAGGACTCCAAATAAATTTGGCTTATCAAGTAATGTGTCTTCTGATTTACAATACAACAACATAAAAACATTCAAAACTTAAAGAATTTTTGTGAGTTTATTTGATCCAAACTGTCAACAGTTGCCGGGAAACAGATTCTCAATGGACTGGGATAGTGCTCTGGAGAATGGCCATTTTTTATCTATTTTTATACATCGCAATCAAAGGAGGGGACATGGGAGGGTTACAAGAAATCCACTGGTGATAGATTAGGGAGGCAGGAGAAAGCAAAGTGGGGAACCTCTGGGATTGGATAAAAAGTAAAAGACAGACACATACTTAGGTGTGTTCAGGATAGTTAACAGTCAACAATTAACATGATAACAACAACAATGAAGGAATTTATGGAATCTATCCTGGCACTCAGGCACATTAGATTGTGCCCTGAGGGGTCCAGAAAAAGGGAAGTTACCCAGACATTTTAAGGATATGTTAGCAGAGATGCAAAAAGACAGATAGGCTCAGCTAAGGTAAAGGTTGACCTTGTCGGTGAAGATACCAGCCTAGGAGGTGACTACCCACCATCACTGCTTTTAGTTAAAGTTTAATTTCAGACCATCCCTGTGGTTACTTTAGGTCTCTGAGTTTGCAAGACTGCCACACAGGCCTCCCCTGAGCTTGTCAGGTTAGCGGGTGGCCCCTTTCGTCCACAGCACTCTGAGGGGTTGTACAAAATGAAAGGTGTTTTATAGGTAAGAGGGTAGGGCACGAGAGCCCTTAACAAACGAAAAGAAAGGATTATATTTTAGATCAGAACTTGGATTTGGGGGAGAGAAAGGGAACAGCAAGGCTTTTTATGAAGCAGGTTGCCTCTTCTTTCTATGGGGAGGAGGATGGGGAAGGAGCCTGCAGGACAGATTGCTTTACTGGTGCCCGACCAGAAAATTCCAAATTGGTTGGTTAAGATTCAATTTCCGGAAGAGGTTGAGACCACAACCAAATCAGGTATTAAATGTACTTCTGGTATCATGGGATCTTAGCACAAGCAATGCCACTTGGGCCTATAGGTTTCTCCGTACAGTGTGTCAATGTAAGAAACATTCAAACTTGTAAGAATTTTTATGAGTTTATTTCATCCAAACTGATAACAATGGCTGAGAAGCAAAATCTCAACAGATTGAAAAAATGCTCTAATGGCAGTTCTCAACCTGTGGGTCGAGAATAATGAACATACATCCTGCATATCAGATATTTACATTACGATTCATAACAGTAGCAACATTACAGTTAAGAAGTAGCAATGAAAATAATGTTATGGTTGGGGGTCACCACAACATGAGGAACTGTATTAAAGGGTCGTGGCATGAGGAAGGTTGAGAACCACTGTCTAGAAAATGGCAGTTTTACCACTTATTTTATACATCAGAGAGAGAGAGGAAAGGAAAGAGAGAGAGAAACATCAATTTGTTGTTCCACTTAATTGATTGATTCATTGGTTGTTTCCTGTATGTGATTTGATCAGGGGTCAAACCCGAAACCTTGACATGTCAGGACAATGCTCTAACCAACTGCGCCACCTGGCCAAGCCTAATATTTGTGTTTTACTTGGCAAGTTTAACCCATTTACATCTATGGTGATTACTAATATATTTGGAATTGGTTCTTCCATCTTATTTGGTTATTTCTACGCATTCCAGTATTTTATGCAATTTGTTAATGTGTTTTTTTAATTGAACTGGGTGTTTCTGTTTGGTTTTCTTGTGTTTTGAGAATGGAGGGAATAAAATGGAATAAACATGCAAAGAGAGTCACTTAAAATGGAGGGAGTTGAGCCGGGCTGGTGTGGCTCAGTTGGTTGAATGTTGTCCTGTGCACAAAAAGTTGCCAGTTAGATTCCCAGTCAGGGCACATACGCAAGTTGCTGGTTCCATCCCCAGATGTGTACCCAGCAGGAGAAAGCTGGGATGGAGCCACCTGTAAGTCCTGAGGAAAGGAAAGGGTGCCTGAGCTCCACTGTTTACATCAGCAACCAGGGAAGAACCAGGAGCCTTACTAACTAAGATTCTTTACTAACCGCAGGGCCAGTCACACACAGACCCTGCAATGTTTCCCCTCTAAGGGACACTGATTACCAGAAAGAGTGTCTGTCCTCCCTCCATCCTGATCAAAGATTCATTTCAAAATTCTCAAAGCAATTGGATAGTTTCCACAGCAGGAGGTTCAGCAGTGACTCAACCTCCTCTTTTCTATGCGTCCCTTCCATTTGATGTCAAACAACCATGGAAGCATATTACCCTAGTCTTCATTTCTAGTGTCAAATGTATCTTCACTTACTTTTTTGCCTACATAAGTCCCTCTCACTACCCCCAAGTCAGAGCACTGTTTCAAGGCCAGCCCTCAACAAGTCTTCAATAAAACTCTTTCTTGAAGTTTACAGAGTCCGTTTTCCGTGACAGTCCTATCCAGGATTTCAACAGACACATGGTGGCCTGACACCAGGGCTGACAAAGGAAACATTGGCAGCACTAGTAGAGTGTCTCTGAGGAACCCACAAAAGCCCCTTTTAGAGAAATGGTCACTTTGAACATCTTCTAAGCCCACAAAGCAGAAGCAGACCCCAAGGGACTCGCCACAAGGGGTCATTCCTTCCCCCAACCACTCCTAGGAGGGTTGGGCAGCAGGGAGGTCAGGCTTGGGGCCTGCCACAATGTGACCTGGCCACAGCAGGAAAGAGATGATTGGCCTAGTAGGGTCACCTGACCTAACAGCAGCCAATCAGTAGGCTGAATTAGGATTCGCTGATTCTCTCAAGAATTTGAACTAGGAGAACCTGATAGACAGTAAGGAGGGATAGAGCTGAGCTGATATGGGGAGGAGGGGCCAAAGGAGGGGGTGTAGGATTGAAAGGACAGAACGGGACTGAGAGCTGTGTCCCTAACTCCTCTTCCAAGAAAAAGCCACAGAATGTATCGGTTATTCAGCCTGCCCTTATCTCAGCCAATGGGAATGCAAGGGAAACGTACCCAAGGCCAAAAGTATGCTGACCACCCCCCTGCCTTTGTGTAGTCAGACCCTAGCTGGACCCTGCCCTTGCGTCACTAGCCCCCGGCCCTCACTCAACCAACCAGAATCGGCCAAATCAGTAGTCCGAGTGGGCCATAACACCCCCCGCCCCCAACCCCAAGCCCTATAAAGTCTTTGTTCTTTCAAGACTCGGGCTCTCTCGCATCCTGCCGCTGTGCCAGTAAAGGAGGCAGAGGGACCAAGCCTGGGCTTGAATAAAGGCTCTATGCTTTTGCATCAGACTCGGCGCTCCCTGGTGGTTCTTTGGGGATCTTGAAATCTAGGCATAACAGGATCAGAGCCTTCGGGATTGTCCAAAGCCCAATGGTGAGGAAGCAGGAGTTCTGGGGATGGGGTGAAGGATGGGTGAAAGCAACAAGAAAGAGAAAAGATGTGAAGAGCAGAGGGGTAATAAGGCTGGTTTTTAGATTGGCAACAGCATATGTTGAGTTTTTTTATGGCAAAGGTTTGGTTTGAACTCCAGTGAACATCTGCAGGCTCCGGCTGCTGAGCCTAGAAGCCATCCTGGGTCTAGTTCCAGGCCAAGGTCCTGACTATCCCGTGGTTCTTGTTCTTGTATATCAATGAGGTCTTGCTGTCCAGTGTGTCCTCACAACCAGAAACGCCCATTACTTGAGGTAACAGGAGTTGGACTGTGTTTCCTGCAAGATCCAGAACGCAGCCACAAAGAGAAAGTGAAAGAAGATCACCAAAGGGCCAGAGCACAAACTGGCGTCTCCAGGAACAGAGCCCAGCTGTGCCCTCAACGGACTTCACACCAGGCAGTTCTGGCTGCATTTTCCCCAATAAAATCCTCCTTTATTGGGTTGTATTTAATTCTGTGAAAATATGCCTTATTATAAAAACAGAATGAAAGCCATAAACCAAACTTCAAAACCTCTAGCAAAACAAGATCCCGTTAACATATAAAGTAATTGCCGTCAGGGCAGTCCCTTCAACTTATTGTTTTTGTTGCTTGTTTCTTGAGATCACGGCTCCAATGAGGCCCACGGCTGCCAAGCCCACTCCTGCAATGCCAGCCGCCATGATGGCATCTCTGACCTGCAAGAGAGAGGAGGTGCGTCAGACTCTGTGTCAGGAATCTGAGTAGAGGCTATACAGTCAACAAGAATGTTCAGCTCATAGAGCAGCGGTTCTCAACCTGTGGGTTGCAACCATCGGAAAACACATATAGCATATCAGATATTTACATTATTATTCATAACAGTAGCAAAATTATAGTTATGAAGTAGCAATGAGAATAATTTTATGGTTGGAGGTAATCACAACATGAGGAAATGTATTAAAAGGTCATGGCATTAATGGAAGGGATGAGGACACATTTGTAATACCTTAACTAATAAAGAATTTTTGTTTAAACTAAAGGTCACAGCATTAGGAAGGTTGAGAACCACTGTCATAGAGCCTCGCATGCCCCTTGGTCTCCATAACAAACTCAGAAGTCAACAAATACTGGCAAGGAAATGGGGAGAGAGGGATGGAAGGGAAAAGAGTTGGTGGATGGAGCCAGCTGGCCAGGAATGGACCTGAACTTGAAGAGGGAACCTCGATTCGCCCTGTGGGTATATAAAGCACATGAATCCCAGAGGGTGGCTGTGGAAAGGACAGGGAGATGCAGCCAGGATGGCTGCGGTCCTGGCTGGCCAATGGGGAGCCCATGAATCTAGTGTGAAGTCAAGAAGGAATTGCTACTGAATCATCAATAAACTATGACCTCCATGAGAGCATGGACCTCACATGTCTTGTTCATTGCTGTATCCCCAGGGCCCCGCCAGGTGCCTGACCAGGCGCAAGAAACACAACCTCCTGTGATAATGCAAAGGGAGAGCAAGGTCTGTCTTCAGCTCACAGCAATGTTCCCCATGAAGGCACATGGCCCAAAGCAGCAAAGCTGTACTTTTTTCCCACTGAAGGCTTGAAAGAGTGTCTTGAGCACAAATTGAGAAATCTCACCCCAAAGCCAAGCCAGGCATTTAAGCAGAATCAAGAACAGCAAAGGAAATAAATAAATATGCACATACATACATACATACATACATGCATACACACACAAGCAAAACACAAACAAACAAACAAAAAGCAAAGGAAAAGATTCTTAATGATTGTAGGCCAAGAAGTCCAATGAAGACATTGTATCAAAAATCCCAGGAATAAGAAGGATGAAAAACCCCCTTCCATTTTCCCCTTTGATTTTGATATATTAAATGAGTGGTAAAACTGCCATTTTCTAGAGCATTTTTTCAATCTGATGCTATTTTGCTTCGCAGCAATTGTTGTCAGTTTGGCTTAAATAAATTCATAAACATTTTTACAGGTTTGGATGTTTCTAACATTCACACACTGCACAGAGAAACCTCTAGGCCCAAATGGCATCCCTTGAGCTAAAAATCCCATGATACCAACCTTGGAATTAATACCTGATTTCTTTGTGGTCTCAACCTCTTCCAGAAATTGAATCTTAATCAACCAATTTGGAATTTTCTGGTTGGGCACCGATAAAGCAATCTGTCCTGTAGGTTCATTCCCCGTCCTCCTCCCTATAGAAAGAAGAGGCAACCTACATGACAAAAAGCCTTGCTGTTCCCTTTCTCTCCCCCAAACCCAGGTCCTGATCTAAAAAATAATCCCTTCTTTTCTTTTCTTTTCTTTTTTTAAAAAATATATTTTATTGATTTTTTACAGAGAGGAAGGGAGAGAGATAGAGAGTTAGAAACATCGATGAGAGAGAAACATCGATCAGCTGCCTCCTGCACACTCCCTACTGGGGATGTGCCCACAACCAACCAAGGTACATGCCCTTGACCGGAATCGAACCTGGGACCTTTCAGTCCGCAGGCCGACGCTCTATCCACTGAGCCAAACCGGTTTCGGCCCTTTCTTTTCTTTTTTAACGAGCTCTCTTACCCCTTCTACTTACAAAAGACCTTTCATTTTATATAACCATTCAGAGAGCCCTTAAAATTGCTGGATGAGATGTTGCCCCATCTATAAATTGCTTATTAAAGCCAAGTAGGTCTTCAAATTTACTAGGTTGAATTTTGTTTTTTTTAGTAAATGCAAAGGGCAATGGATTAAGGTTCTCCAGAGAAAAAGAACCAATAAGATATAGATACAGATATAGATATATGAGATTTATTACATGAATTGGCTCACATGGTTATGGAGGCCGAGAAGTCTTACAATCTGTCATCTGCAAGCAGTGGACCAGAAAAGCCAGTGATGTAATTTGTTGAGAGGTTAAAGGCCTGCAAATAAGGTGTTAAGGTCACTGGTGTCAACTCTGGAGTTCAAAGCCTTGAGAAACAGGAACTATTATGTCCCAGGTCAAGAAGAGAGAGTTAGTCTTTTCTCCACCTTTTTGTTCTGTTTGGACCCTCTATGGATTGGATGATGCCTGCCCACATTGGTGAATCACCTTTACTCAGTCTACTCATTTAAATGCTAATTTCTTCTGGAAACACCCTCAGAGCTCACTGGAGTAAATACAAATGTCCAATAAACATAGAAATGTGAAAAAGATCCCTGCCATTACTACCATGTTGACAAATATTTAAAAAGATGTTGAACAATTGTGACTCTGGTGTACTGCTCGTGGGAAACTTAATTTAGCATTCTTTCTCTAATAAAGTTGAAGAAGGTCATACTGTTACCAGAGAGCTGCCTGCGTCGGAGAGGGTTCTCCTTCCCTCGGCTCTTGTCACGCTTTGGAGAAAGAATTCAGGTGAGTGACCAAAAGCAGTGTTGAAGCAAAGCAAGAACATTTATTAAAAATACAATTGGCATAAAGCACAAGCGAGCAACTCAGCTAGTCTCAGTGCCCCGCCTGGTGGGGGTTCAAGGGTTTTATATTTTTTCCTTTTATAGGTTTCAAGATTCCCCTGTTGGATATATTGGGCAAGAGACTAGATTTCCAGGTCCCCCTTTTACATTGTTGTGGCTTTTTCCAAAATTTATGAGAACATCGGGCAATTTTATCTTGGCAAGTCACAAGATTGCTGACTTCTTCATTCAGTGGGTGAGAAAAATTCCCTCTTTCCCTACCCCCTCCCCCTCCTCCTGCCCTAGCAGCCATCTATCCTGCCTAACAATACCATACACCCCAACAACTCTGGTTTGTGACCCATTAGTCAGTGATAACTTCAATTTAGTCAGTCACAGTCAATATGTTAGAAAAAATAAAGAACAGAATTTATCAGAGTATATCTCATCTAGATTTTGGTAAGACTTATTTATATGCCTGAAGTCTCTATATATCCTGGTACCTTATGAAATGTATTTCTTACCGTGGATCTTGGTTAAAAAGGTTTAACAGCCTCTGCTTAGAGAAGACTCCAGGTGCACTAGGAGGCTTGTGTGAGGATGCTCATGGCAACTTTGTCTGTAATACAACCCACTGGGAGCACCCCAATGTCCCCTGACAGGAGAGGATGATTGAACTGTGCTACATTCCACATGATGTGAAGGAACACGAATCCACAAGGAACCTAATATTGGGCAAACATCATCAAGTTGTGCAATGTGAGACGCTTGATTCTGATTTTACCACATTGAAAACATGGTAACTAAATATGTATTATTTAAGGGACACATTTATATGTAGAAAGTATTTTTTTAAAGCAAGACAATCTTAGACACAAAATTCAGGAAATTGGCTACAACTCCATTAGCAGGGAGAGGAACATGGGGCTAATTTCTTTAATAATATCTTTATTGAGATATAATTTACCTACCATACATTTACCCATGCAACGTGTAAAATTCAATGGTGTGTAGTAGATTCACAGAGTTGTGAAACCATCACCACAATCAATTTTAGAACATTTTTATCATCTCAAAAAGAAACTCTATCCCCCTTAGCTGCCACTCCCCACCCCTCCAGTCCTAAACAATCACCAAACAACTTTTTGTCTCTCTATATATTTACTCATTCTGAACATTACCTATAAATAGAATTTTATAATATGTGGCTTTTGGACTTGTTTCTTTCAGTAGCATGCTTTCAAGTTTCCTCCATGTTGAAGCATGTATCAATACTTACTTCCTTTTTATGGCTGAATAATAGTCCGTTTTATGGATATACCCCATTTTGTTTATCCATTCATCAGTGGATGGAATCCACTTTGTAGCATCATGAATAGTGCTGCTATAAACATGTGTGTGCAGACTTCTTTGTGTCATGAAGCTTGTTTAAGTCATTGGTTGTTTTCTACTTCTTCAGTTAGGTTGTTGGTGCGTGGGTATTTTATTGTTATTGCTCTTCCCCCCATCTCCAGCAAATACATGTTTTTATTTGCATTAAATTATTATTCCATTTACTCATTCAGCAAAAGGTTTTTGAGCCTCTGCTCTGTGTTAGTCACTGCCCTGGACTGATAAATGCAATTACATGCTTAATTTCTTTCTCTCTTTTAAAAGAACTTTAATTTAAAAATATTTTTATTGATTTCAGAGAGGAAGGGAAAGGGAGAGAGAGATAGAAACATCAATAATGAGAGAGAATCATTGATTGGCTGCCTCCCACACCCCCGCCACCTGGTATTGAGCCCAAAACCTGGGCATGTACCCTGACAAGGACTCAAACTGTGACTTCTGGTTCATAGGTTGACGCTCAACCACTGAGACACACCGTCTGGGCTCAAAGAACTCTACATTTTATTTTTCAATTACAGTTTGTATTCAATATTATTTTGTATTCGTTTCAGATGTGCAACATAGTGGTTAAATGATCATATATTTTACAAAGTGTTCCCCCTATATTTCCACTACCCACCTGACACCATTACTGTTATTTCTTACACCTCACACTTATGCATATTCTTCTACATAGACATAAGATTTAATAAAAATCATTAAAAAGTATATGTAGTCTACAATATTCCTGGGAGGATACCAAGACACTGATAAGGCTGCCTCCATGGAGGGGAACTAGGTGGCTAAGAGCTAGAGGTGAGGAATATGGATGCTGATCTTGCCTTCTATAGGCCTTAAGATAATTAAAAAATACATATACATGCCTAGATTGCCAGCAGGCTGGGTATGTGCCCCGCCCATCCCACTCTCTGCCCCGTTAGGAGCACTTTGGGCCTTTCTGATCCCCTGAACACTACGGTGAAAACTACAAGCCCCAGAACGGGGACAGGGCGGTCTCTTTCTAATCTTTATTGCTGAAACTATTACATATGTCCTCTTTTTCTCCCCATTGGCCCCTTCTGGCCCACCCCCACCCCAGGCCTTCAGCACCCTACTGTCTGTGTCCATGGGTTATGCATATATGCAGACAAGGTCTTTGTTTGAGATCCCACCCCTCCCGCCTTGCCTGTGCACCTCCTAGTCACTGTGCCCACCCTACCTGAGGGCTCTGCTAGCGCCCAGCCAAGTCCTCCTGCTCAGGGAAGCAGGGCTGTGATGTCGCAAGGGGATGGCACTGATTGGACAAACGGAGATCACCTGACCCTAGGCCAGCCACTCCGAGGTGTCCAGCATCCAGTAGGGGCCGGCTCAAAGGGCTCTGACCAATGAAACTGCAGGGAATCAGCTAAGCCAACCCCTCATTCTCCCTCCAGAATCCAGGGTGGGAAATACTGCCCAGATGGTCCTGCTGCCAACAGAGGAGAATGGAGTGGAGATGCTGAGAGAAAGCGAGTCTCCGGGGAGCGAGACCGTGTGTGCTGTGAGGTCGCTGGTCCGCAGATGTCCATCCTGGAGAGCTGTCCAGGCTCAGCTCCTGCCCCCCTGCCTCCTAACAGTACCGCTTTATGCTCAGAGCCTGAAGATGGCAAGTTATTGATCCTGGCTGCCCGCCCACATGCCCCACAGCTCTGATGCTAAGGGCCCCCCCACTCAACCCTTCCTGTCCAGTTTTCCCAGGATGTTATAGCTCACAGGTGGGTATCAGATGAGAGAATCTTATCTGGGTGGGGTAGGAAGTGGCCTCTCCACACCCAGGCAGTGGTGGGTTTGGGTTTCCAATTGGTCTGGGATGTGTTTCTGAACTGGGGGCAGGGGAGGGCGTGGAGCGAGCGGGCGCCCTGTTCCCAGTGTGGGGCGTGCGCCTCTGATGACACGTTTTGTCTGGTTCCATCTGCTTAGCGGTTGCTGGAATCGTTGGTGTGTTCTGGTCATGGTCAGTCCTGGTGTTCAGGTCTCCTTGGAGCTCCTCCCTCCTTCTGTCTCTCCATCCCTCTTCGCCCCACACCCACCTGACCTGGCAGTTCCTCTCTCCTCTTCTCTGGGCCCTGAGACTTGGTGGCTTATAACCGTGGTGCTGACCGTGGCCGCCACCGAATCCCTCTGGCTCTGCATGTGGACTTCGGTTTCTCTCTGGCTGGTTTCCAGGCCTATGTGTCTACCTGGCCTGTGCCTTGGCCCGTCTTTAAACAAAGAACAGATTCTGTGTGACCTTTGATTTGCATTTTTATTTTTAAAAATGTATGTATTTATTAGTAGCATATGGTAATACATGCTAAACCTAAATGTGAAGAACATGACCCTCCTCTCACTGAGTCATTACCTCGCAGGTCACCTGGACACATGTCTCACAGAGGAGCACAGCCCGCGATGCATGGCTTTAAGTACAGGTGTTTGTCTTCCTGGGCTGGGTCAGCGGGAAAAGGAAAGTCTTGATCATAGAAGGCTGGCCCGAGGCAGCAGCACGCAGACACAGCTGCCCAGAAGGATGGCTCCGGTAAGTCCCCAGAAAGCTTTTATTTCAAACACCGCAATCCTGTTAGTGGTGAGGATGTGGATCTCCTTGCTGGGCTGCAGCTCTGGCACCGAGGGGCACGGGTGCCTGCTGAGGCCTGAGGGTCCGCTACCCGGGGCGGGAGGGCTCCCCAGAGCCTTCGTGAGGAGGTAGGAATGGTGGGCTCAGCGGGGGCAGCCTCTGCCCACTGCCCAGTCCCACCTCCTCAGTCACATTGTTCTGCGTGGCTGCGATAAGCTGGGGAGGGAGGGACAGGAGAATGGCTCCCAGCGGTGTGGGGCCGAGGCGGGGGCTGCAGGAAGGGTTCTTGTCCACCCTCCTCTCCAAGCAGCTCACCTGTTCCCTCTGCTTTTCTTCCCATCCCTCTCTTCCCCTCCATATGCTGCTCCTTCCTTCTGGCTCCATAACAGTCACATTTCCGAATGCTCGCTGCATCCTGGCACCATGCAAATGGCTTTTATTTAATCTCTGCTACACATATGTGAGCACATTTTCCTTGTTAGCCCCCCCCCCCAAAACCCAAATGGAAACCTAACATTGAGGCTAAAGTCCCCTGCACCGCTCCCCCCCAATTCTCCCCCCCCCCGCATAACAGCCCCTCCTCTGCCAGGGGTTTTCTAGTCCTTTGCATACAGACGTGTGGTCACCTTTAAGTGTTTTGTGGCTTTGGGTTTGCTGTCATTCTTTTTTTTTTTAATATATTGATTTTTTTTTTTTCACAGAGAGGAAGGGAGAGAGATATAGAGTTAGAAACATCGATGAGAGAGAGAAACATCGATGAGCTGCCACCTGCATACCCCCTACTGGGGATGTGCCCACAACCAAGGTACATGCCCTTGACCGGAATCGCACCCGGGACCTTTCAGTCCTCCGGCCGACGCTCTATCCACTGAGCCAAACTGGCTTTACTGTCATTCTTAACTTGGTTGTCTGAGTGCAGTTCACTTAGGAAATGCTTGAATCTTTTCCTTTATTTACCAGTTTTTGTAATAATATGGTGATTCTTTCGCATCCTTCAAAGGTGACTCACCCATTTTTAAAGTGTCATTATGAGCACATTGATGTCATTATTCACATATCTGATGTGTGTCTTTTTGATGCTCAAATTGTTCCATCTTTGCTCAGGTTGACACATGACGCTTGTAATCAAGAGCTTTTCTCTCAACCATGTCTCCCCAGCAGACTTCCGGTTGGCAGCCACCCTCACTTCACCCAGCAACAGTCACCCACCCAGCTCACGGTGTTCTGCCCCTGTGGCCCCGCTCGGCTGAGTCAGGGAAAGAGAGGTGCTGGCTGGCCTTGGAGCGATCATAAAATAGAACCTGTGTGATAAGGGCATATCTCGCATTACCAGTAGGATGAGGGGAACATACTTCCTGCTCATGCAAACCCCAGAAGGGCACTGCCCTGCCACCAACTCCAGGCACACCCTGGATCCCCAGCTGGGTCTTGGCCTGGAGCCCAGACTTCAGAGGCCCCTGCCTGCCTGGGATGCTCTGGGATTGGTAGATTGCAACGTTGGTAACATGCAGACCTAGGTTTCGATCTTTCTCTTCTATTCACTATGTAAGGATCTTTGCATGTTACCTAACCTTCCTGAGACTCAGTCTTCTCATCTGTCAAATGGGGTAATGACAGTTTGTGGTCAAAGGAGTGATGGATATGAAATGTGGGCATGTTGAGCACCGTGTCTGGCTGTGCAGGTCGGGGCTCTATCACTCAGAATCACTCAGGCCCGGCGCAAGGTGGGCGGCTCTTTATGGGGCATTTGAGACTTCCTGGGGGTCATATACTCACTCACTGACACCAACATGCTCTGGCATAAAATGTGCTCATGCCCATGTCTGCACACCCATGTCTCGGCCACACCCCCGTGCTGCACACCTGCCCACACCTCCCCTCCGGACACCCTGTCCATCTCTTCTTTGTCCCCCAATGAGCTCACTTCCAGCTCAGCAGCCTCAGTAAAGGAGGAACTTCCCATCTGTGCGAGGAGAGCGCCCTCTTCCGTTTCCTGCAGGAGATGCTCAGAGGGAGCTTGCAGGCTGGGCTGGGGCTCCTTACAGGTCAGGTTCTATGTTCCCTGTTAGGACTAACCTCAGCCCATTTCTGGGTTTTCAGTCACAGGACGAACCGAAACCTGGAGACCTGATTGAGATTTTCCGCCCTGGCTACCAGCACTGGGCCCTCTACGTGGGGGATGGCTACGTGGTGCACCTGGGTCCTCCAGGTGAGGCTGGTTCTCCGCTGAAGCTGAGGGCAGAGGTGGGAGTGTTAGCGGCTGCACACTCGTGTGCTGTTCTCACCCAGTGCCTGGATGGCGGGCTCTCCCTGGCCATTGGCTGCATGATGTTCCCTGGTAGGTCTGCAGCCTCTCCTCTTCCTCAGCAGCCAGTTCGTGGAGAGACGGACTGTTGGTCTTTATTCCAGGTGATACTGGGGTTCACTTCCAGCCAACCCACTGTCCCAGGGAAGCACCCCTTTGTGTGCTCGATGTTCTGGGGGCAGATGAGTAGGACACAGCGTACAGCTGGCTCCGAGGCATAGAAGGAGCGAGGGCCTCCCACTTAGCAGCACCCGTTTGGGGTCCTGGGGCCTCCGCTTGCCGAGCTGTGACTTGCCCCCTAAGCTCAGCTGCACCCTCTGTAGAGCAATGAGAACCCCACCTCCTGGTCGTGCAGGGTGGGATGCAGGACAGCACGGGGGAGCCGGGTGGGGCCTGGCGGGTGCTGGGCCAAACTCCCTTCCCTCCCAGAGCATCCTGGCATTAAAGCAAATGCCGAAAGCCTGGGAACCACCAACAGCAGGGAACGGGCCAAATAAAATCGGTGCCTGCATTTCATGGCTGACGGTGCCACCGTTACAAGCAGCTGTACAGCAGGTGTGGGCACACACATGGGAATTTGAATGTAGAAGCTGGTCATTGGATGAACTGGCTGTTCAGAGGTTGACGTCATACCAACAGGCTTTCTGTGAGCCCAGCTCCATCCGGAAGGTCCACTGGCCCCTCCCTGAGGGTTCCAGGGCCCATCACTCACCTTCTTCTGTCAGCTTTCCCAGAAGCCTGGGTGAGGCAGGAGGCGGGCGTCCTGTTAGGGGCAAATCTGAGAATTCAGCTGGGAGAGTGTGGCCACCACGTGATCCAGGCCCTTCCATCTGTAAGTGATGAAAGCCCCTGAGAGGAGAAGGGACTGGCGTGAGGCCACACGGTGGGTGGGGCTCTGGGTTTGCAGGTCAGACCTGGGCTTGCTCAGCAGCCTCCTTTCCTACTATGGAAAACATGTCACCCTGGCCGCTGAGGGCCCCCACCCCGCTCTGGCTGGGGCTGCACCTGGGGTCTGTGCCCTGTACCCTCAGGCCCTCCTGCATCTTTCAGGGACGTCTGCGCCCACAGGGGCCTTTAGAAGAATCCACATCCTTGGCTTTAGAAATGAGGAGCCAGAGTTCAGAGGCAGCTGTGACTTCTCCAAGGGCACCCAGGCGGGGGTCGGCCTGTGTTTGAGTTTGAAGCCAGGCAGGGGGCTGGCCTTTCCCCAGCTCGTCCTCACTGATGAAGCCCAGGGCAGTGGGGCTGCCTGCTTGCCTGCTCTCAACCCCGACCATCGGCCTCTTTCCTCTTTGGGCACCACAGGTGACATCACGGGAGCTGCGTTGGCCAAACTCATGTCCTCCGGGTCCGGGAGGGCCATAGTGAAGAAGGAGCTGCTGTCCGCTGTGGCCGGGGAAGACAAGTACCGTGTCAATAACAAGCATGACCGGAAGCACAAACCGCTGGATCCCAGCATAACCGTGCATCGGGCCGAGGAGCTGGTGGGGCAGGAGATGCGCTACAAGCTGACCAGTGAGAACTGTGAGCACTTCGTGAACGAGCTGCGCTACGGAGTCTCCCGCAGTGACCAGGTGCGTCCTCAGCCCGTGTCCCTGTCCCCAGGAGCCAGACCTTTCTCTCCGCTGACAGTGGCTGCGCATCCGTGTGGGCGGCCAAGGTGGAGTCAGAGACATGAATGAGACAAAATAGCAGGGACGGAATCCCTGCCCACAAGAAAGTGACAGTCGGCGTAGGGATGAGGGTGGGGAGAAGTGCCAGTCGCTGTGCAGACCAGTGAGGTCAGGAGGTGATGTCACAGCCATGACAGTCACCCCTGGCCCCTCCCATAGCTCCAGAGGAGGGTTGTTTTATCCCCACTTTACAGATGGGGAAACTGAGGCTCACGGTGCTTTACTCACTCACCCAAACTCATTCCACCACTAGGCACTGAGTCTCTAGCACCTGACAGCCACGTGCAGAGGTGGGATTTGAACCCAGGTGCCTGATCCAGGAGGCATCACAGAAGAGGTGGCGCCTGAGCTGAATCTGATTTAATTGTTTTGATTAAATTGAAGCTGGAAAATGAGCTGGAGATGACCAGGGAGTAGGGGCGACAAGGACTACAGGCCGAGGGAGGAGGAAAAGTGGGAGCCAGGGGGAGGAAAAGCCAGACAGACGTTTTCTGGGAAGGGCTGGGGGTTGGGGGTGGGGGTCAACTTTCGGGCTCTGGCCCACGTGGGCTCTGTCTCTCCACTCCACTCCGCAGCTTTGTGCAGAAACGCAGTCGTGGACCATCCCTAATGGAGTGGGTGAGGCCATTCCTAAAAAAGTGTTTTATAAAAACAGTGGTGGGTGTTAGAATGGCCGAAGGAGGAATGCATGAGGCCAAAAGGGGTCAAGAATTATGAGTTTATTAGGTCACCTGGACACCAGATGGGCTGAGTCCCAAAATGGGACCAGCACTCAGGGATGGGGGGGTCAGAGGTTTTAAAGGACTCCATCTCCCTCCGTAAGCGAGTGGGCGTCCCCAGGCCGGCCCCAGCCCCTGAAATGCCTGCGGGAGAAGCAGAAGGCTGCTAGGAGCAGAAGGAACTGTCCAGCCAACCTCTGAGCCGGGCCCTGAGCGCCTCTCAGAGCGTTTACTGACAGGGCCTGCCACTGGGAACCCCCTCTGCCCCGGGCTGGGCATGTGTGGCCTGCAGCTCAGGAGTGTCGCTCTCAAGGACCTGGGCGCTGTTGTTTGAAATCTACCCTGACCATGTGGCTCCACTGGTTGGGCATCACCCTGTGCACCAGGAGGTCACCAGTTCAGTTCCTGGTCAGGCACAAGCTCGGGTTGCGGGTTTGACCCCACAGGGGTGTGAGCAGGAGGCAGCCCATCGATGTGCTCTCACATGGATGCTTCTCTCTCTCCCTCTCCCTTCCTCTCTCTCAGAATGAATAAACTATTCTTAACAAAAAACATAGAGAGAGATGCTGTTAAGGCAAAGTAACCAAAGACAGGAAACAGACCACCAAGCCCTCGGGAGATGCACAAATTCCCCTTTATCCCAAATGCAGGGCTGCTGGCTCAGGGGAATCAGTTTCCCAAAAGCTGAGCAAACCTATTCCGCTGAACCCAGATATATGTATCCCTAGGTTCTGTTTCTCGCTTCCGGGTCTCTGTGTGATTTTATCTAAAAGCTATTTTGCTGCAAAGTAGGTGATAAGAAATCTTCTAGCTGACACCTGACAGGTTCCGTGTGGGCCGGGCTCGCATACCTATGACATGAGGCCATAATGTATCAAAAGAGATTTGATGCCGGACACCTGGGTGCAGGTGGGCAGAGACCGAGAAAGGCATCGGAAAGAGAGCAGGGAGAGACAGGTTTCTGTTGATCCTGCTGGCTGCAGCCGCTCTGCTGACCTGGGGGTCTGGTCCGTCCTTGGCTCCTCCCATGCCAGGTGTCTCCTGGTTCTCTGAGCTGTGCTGTGCTCAAGGCTGCAAGCTTTCTGCGAGATGTCTGCTAAGCACAACAAGTGTTTCTCTGCCCCGTTTTATTCTCTTTAACCCTTTCATTCCCACTGCAAACATCTATGTCTGGGTTTCAGTTCAAGCCTCTGCAAACTTATTGTTCCAGGATGTGGGTTTGCACCGTGCAGCAGTGAGGGCTAGACTGATTATAGATCAGCAGCATCCTGTCACGGCTGGGGGTTGGCTTAGGCTGTCTTCACACTGCTCCTATCATCACGCCTGCTGTCCTTCTCCATTACAATGCAGGGTCAGGAGGGCCCGGCATCTGCCTCCACTCCCCTGGGAGCCTGGGAGCCTGGCTTCCTTCCGTCCAGCGGCTGACACCGGGCCCAGCCGCACTGATGCTCACCGGCCCTTTGCAAATTCTCATTTCACGCACTCCTGAGCCCCAGTGTGTCCCCCTCCTGTGTGCACCCTTTAAAACACCAGGCAGCTCTGTGCCAGTCAGAGTGGAGCTGAGGAAAGTCTGTTTATCGCTGACACGCGGGAGCGAGTCTGAGTGTCTGTGAATGAAGTGGGCGGTGCGGGCTTTCCTTCCCCAGCCGCTCGCGTGGCGCCAAGTCACGGTCTTCCACAGAAACCTGCTATGTGCTCTGTGTGGAGCATTTTTCCTTCCGGCGGAGGAGGCTTAGGTGGGCTTGTTAGGGCACCAGGCGTCCTGGTCCCTGGCACCGGGTGTGGGGTGGCTTTGGGGAGTTCTTTCCACTGTCCCTCCTCAGTCCTCTCCTCTGTACAGTGGGCATCTAACACGGGTATCAGTAGGTTTAGGGGCAGATGGAGACAATTGAGAGCCTGGGAAGTCCCGCCCAGTGTTGACGCCTGGAAGCAGCCGCTCTCGGGGTCTTCGCCTGCTTCCCCAGCACAGCGCTGTGGGCAGGGGTGGCTCACACGGCGTTGCCCAGTGCACGACCCTCAGGGACCATCCTGGCGTCTCCACTGCCTCATCCCTGCTGTCCGAGTGTCCGCTTCCTTGTCCAGAACCCTCCCCGGTCAGCGCAGAAGCAGGTGATCTCGCTCCATGAGCCGCTGCCCAGTCACCATCCCGGCCCAGCCCTGGGTGGTGAGAGCTCACAGGGGGTTTCCCCAACTCTGAACGTGCTTCAGGCTCCCAGTGGCCAGCCCTCACCTAGACTGTCCGGGCACTGCCTGTGTCCTTCCCACGGCACCCCCTTCGGCTTTCTGAGCCTTTCAGCACCCACAGGGCCACTGTCTCCCTCACACCCACAGCTCCTTCCCTCACCCGTTCTCTCCCCGCCTCTTCTCCGCTCTCCTGGTGGCCTATTGCCCTGCAAACAACCGTTCCTTCTGTGGTTCCATTGAAGGGGACAGGGGTCTCTCCTGAGTGAAGATTCTTGGTGGGTGTGTCTGTGGCCAGGCCCCTGATGTGGAGTGTGAGGCCTCATCTCTTGTGCTGCAGGTCACCAAAGCGCTCCTGGCTGTCCTCATAACGGTACTCGGCACGGCAGGCAGTGCTGCTGTCAGCTATGCACCTGGCGTGGCAGCAGGCATCATCGGAACGGTCGTGGCCATCACAAGCCTCATCAGTGCCCTGCGGGACAGACGCAAGCAGGAATAGTGGTGAGGTCAAGGCATCATCCCAGCGGCAACCACATAGTCTGTAAAAGACTTGCTTAGCCAGCGGGGGTGGGGTTGGGTTTATTGATTTCACTGTTTTATACACATTTAGGTTAATGTTTTTTAAAAATATATTTTTCTTGATTTTCTTTTAGAAACAGAGGAAGGGGCAGGGAATAGAGATAAACAAAAATGGGAGAAATTCATCAGTGGCTGCCTCCTGCACGCTTCTTCTGGGGATGGAGCCTCCGGGAATTGAACCAGAGACCCCTTGGTTCATGGATCAACACTCAACCCCTGAGCCACACCAGCCAGGCCATTCAGGCTGCTTTTAATGGGGCTATAAAAGCACAGGAAGATTTCATTGGGGAAATACGGCTGGTGTGAATGCTATTAAAGACACAGTTGGGCTTTGTCATGGACTGAATGCTTGTGTCCCCCTCGTGCCCCCCCCCCCCCCCCCCCCCCCGTTTACACAGAAGCCCTAACCCCCAATGTGATGGTGTTTGGAGCTGGGCCTCTGGGAGGTCATTAGGCTCAGAGGAGGTCATGAGGTCATGGTGAGGGTGCAGGGTGGGCCTGGTCTGGGGGAGGCAATGGTTCCCAGGAGCAGTGAAGCAGGTGGACTGGGCACTGGAATGTGCAGGCGCCTTCTCGGAATCGCCCCACTTCCTGTAAGAGCCCCGGCCACCTGGCTGCTTTCCCTGCACACCAGGCATTGGGCTGGCCCCTCCCAGGACCTGTGTGGTCAGGACACCAGGGCTATTAAGGGCGGGAAGCTGTCCCTGTCTGACCCTGAGAATGGAATGCAAGGCATCAGCAGACACATGCCTGGGAGGAAGGAGGATTGAGAACTGGGAGGAAGGAGGAGCGAGAACAGAGGTGCTGAGGAGGCATGAACCCCAGTAGCAGCTGAGGCCCACGGCTACATGTCCTGCAGGCACAGGCCCCCAGAGGATTGATCTGGCTCAGGACGGCATTGGTGCTGAGGCGGACAGTCTCTGCCCTAAAGCTCTCACTCAGATCACAGAAGAGGAGGCCAGGCTAATGAGTCCATAACTGGGGTGAAATGGAAACAAAAAACACTCGGTTAAGATAAAAGGCAGAAGTAGAAAAAGAAGGGAATAGAGAAATCATGGGACAACTAGAAAACAACACAGAAAATAACATGTTTCTAAATAACCCCTGGGTCAAAATGGAGCCCTAAAAAATGTTAAATTGATATTAACAAATAAATAGACAATAGATTAAAATCCATGGGATGCAGGGACAGCAGCAGTGAACAGGAAATGTGTACCATAAATGCTCCCGTGGGAGGAGAGGAAGTCTCCAATTACTATTCCAGATCCATCTCAAGAAACAGGAAAGGGGAGGAGAAAACCAAGGCCAGCGCAAGGAAGGAAATAACAGAGCGCAGAAGCCAGTGAAACTGAAAACACAGACAGAACAGAGAAAATCGAACAAACAAATGCTGGGTCTTTGAAAACATCGATTATGTCAACAAACTCGTTCATTAAAAGATGACAAAGGAAAAGAGAGAAGACGCTGATTACCAGGATTGGGACGGGAGGCGGGGCTGTTACTACAGAGCCTGCGGGCACCGGGGCTCCCAGGGATCCTGTGCACAGCGTTACTCACACTTGACATTCTGGGTGAAATGGGCCAATTTCGTGAAAAAGCACAACGTACACACCTCAGTGAGAACAGAACCCTCACCTCTCTTCAGGGTGTTTCAGTGCCAGAAACCGCTCACGGGCTGGTCGCACCCACAGCAGAGGCCTTGAGGGGGACAAAGGCAGGAAGGTGGGGGAGAGCCACACCCACAGGCCAGGCCCCCCCGGGGGAGGGGAGCAGCTGCGGGAGAGGCGAGACCGAGGCTGCAGACCCACCTGAGCACGTGGAGCCTGGACACGGGCCTCAGAGGCGGGAGTCCATGGCCCAGCAGCTGCAGCCGGGCCTGCGAGGGGCAGGCACCTCCCGTGGGCGCTCGGGCCCCACTCACGGCCTCTGGGCTGGCACAGTGAGCCCTCACCCCGAGCAGGAGGGCAGGAGGGGAGGGAGGGCGGGCAGTGGCCCAGGTGACACCCGTGGAAGAGCATGACCTGCAGGCGGGCAGGTGGGCGCTCCGGCCTCTTAGACGCCTTTCTGAGCGAAACTCACTTGGAAACAGGGA